>NC_091777.1:8120681-8423712 GCF_029378745.1 Bos indicus | reverse complement strand
AGATGCTGGCATCTTATCACTGTCACCCTCGGGAGGGTCCTCGCTTCCACTTTACAGATGGGAAAACCTGAGGTAAAGTGGACATGAGTTTGAGCAAACTCTGGGAGATGGTGAAGGCCTGGGAAGCCTGGTGTGCTGCAGTCCACAGGGTCACAAAGAGTCAGACAAGATTTAGAGACTGAAGAACAACAACAAAAGAGGATAAGGTCACAAAAAAATCTTGCCCCAGGTCACATGTAAAATAGGAATTATGTGTTTCCTCAGGGCTAGGATGATTTTGATTGTGGCATGTGCAACTTACAAGAACTTTATCTTCAGAAAATAAAAACACCAAGTCATTAAATGTGTCCATGAACTGGAAATACACTCCTATTCCTGAAAATGTAAAATTATGCAAGTGAGCAGTCAGTCACTGAACCTGGCCTGGAAGAAGCCAGGTGGTAGGAATACTGGCATGGGGTAGGGGGAAGCTATAGAAATGAGGGAACATTTATAGAGACTCTTTCTACCTATGAGGTGTTGCAGAATCTTTCTCACCACCCACCCCACCCCCACCCCAAACAGCTCCTGACACCTGACCCAATCCAGTCTGAGAATATTAAGAACAGAGTCTTGAGCCTTATGCTTCTATACTGTGGGTGCAGAGACAATGTAACGGGAGGAATTACTTCATACAGAAAGGGAGGGCCAGACGGAGGGAGGAGGTAGGTGTATATGCTAGGGAGGTGTAAGTCACTAGGCTGAGAGGTAACAGAAAGGCTGAGCAAAAGGAGAGCAGCGGGTGGGAGGGCTCAGGGAATGCCAGAAGCAGGGTGAGTTCAAGGATTTGCCTGTCTTGGCCTGGTTGGTGACCAGGCGCACACACACTTCATGACCAGGTGACCTCTCTGCAGAGGATGGGTTGGTTCCCACCTGGCTGCCCCAGAGCATGGCTCTTGTCCCAGGACACCAATGTATCTCCCATTCTACCCAACTCAGACCAGGAATTGACAGAGTTTCCAACACAGGCTTGGGGTTCACGGTGGGTGTTTTCTAGGTGCTGGGGTTCGCAGCTTTCTTTGCTCTGGTGTTGAAGCGAGTGGAGGATGAGGAGGAGCCTGTGGTCCCCCTCCCGGGATGTCTCTCCAGCCCAGGTAATGGTGCCTGGGTGTAGGCAGGGGGCTGATGAGGCTGAGAAAGCCCCATAGAGCCCAGCCACTGGGTGATCCTGGGCTCAGACCTTTGCTCCCCATCAGACTTCAGGCCTACTGGTGAGGCACCCCCAGACCATCCTGGAACAAGTGCCTCCTCCTCTGTCTCCTGAGCAACCTCATTCCTCCCCTATCCAAGCCTTTCTGACACCCAAGCATGAAGAGGCACCGTGGGGTCCGTGTTCGGCAGGGGCCGTCACCCTCTGTGTAATAACAAGCAAGCTTTCCTCTCCAGGATTCAGGTCATTAGGGAACTAAAATACAAGTTGTGGGGGTGAGGGGTGAGAATGGGGGATAAGAGAGTTGTAATTAGGATTCTCAGACAAGGGTCTGCAAACAACAGCCAGGGGCCCAAATCCAGCCCAGCACCTGCTTTTGTAAGGCATTTTAGTGGAACACAGCCATGCTGCCTCTGGTCAGAGGACCTCTTCCGCCCAACCTGATCTCTCACTTTCCAGCCAAAACTCCTGAGGGTGCCTACAATAAGAGAATTACAAAAAACAAACAGGCAAGCAGAACAGAACCAACACTCTAACAGTCTATGCAGAGATTCTGACTCTCAAGGAAAAACAGGAGCAAACAAAAGCCCATACCCCTACATCCCTAGGCAGTATGGTGACTTCCTCATGGGCCTGGATCCTTCCATCCTCCAATAGGGTTTTGGCTGTGCAGACCCAAAAAGTCCATTAAAACCATCTTCCAAGTCAAAAATTAATTTTCTCCAAAGAGACGTCAGCCTCCCAATCAATTAAATATTCATCGGTCATTCCTTTGGCATTTATCCAGGGAGTACTTGCTGTGTTCCAGGCAATACACTGCCTTGGGAACATGATTTACATAAAATCCAATCATTGTAAGTGTATAATTCATTGATTTTAGTAAATTTATAGAGTTGTGCAACTATCACCACAATTCAGAACAGCTGTGTTACCCCCAAAAGTTCCCTCTTGCCTGTTTGAAATCAATCCTTGCTCTCCACTCAGCCCTAGCAACACAGCACTGACTGGTTGGAACAGGTTACTGCTCTTAGAATAAAAGACATTTGTGGTATTAGAGGTAAAGAACCCATCTGCCAGGGCAGGAGATGTAAGAGATGCAGGTTTGATCCCTGGGTCAGGAAGATCCCCTGGAGAAGAGCATGGCAACCCACTACAGTATTCTTTCCTAGAGAATCCCATGGACAGAGTAGCCTGATAGGCTACAGTCTATGGGGTCACAAAGAGTTGGACACGACTGAAGTGACTTAGCACACTTGGAATAAACAGCCCATTTGGGAGACACACTAACAAATAAATGTACAAGATAACTTGTAAGAAAGAATGAGGAGGGTAGAATAAGAGGGTGCAGGCCTCTCTGCTGAAGGGGTACCTAAGCTGGCTCCCAAAGGATGGGACAGGGAAGGACTGAACACTGAGTATGTGCAAAGACCCTGAGGTGGAACCATAGCTTGTCGCTTTACAGCAGTTGCTGACGGGGTGGCTAGGGCATGGGGAGCTGTGTGCATGTGGAAAGAGGGGTTCAAGATGAGGGCAGAGAGGTGGGTGAGGACCAGGCCATGCAGTGCCCTGGGGCCATGCTGGGGCTTTGGAGTGTCTTAAATAGGAGATTTGTGATTTTAGGAAGATTACTATGACTGCTCTTGGAGACCAGAGATAGTGGGTCAAAGGTAGAAGTGGGGAGGCCAGTAGGAAGACTAGTGAAATGGTCCTAGATTGGGGGTGGCATGCGTTAGCAGTGGGGATGGACAGACGGGCGTGGATCTAAAAAGTCAGTTGGGTCAATATAGCCATATCAGACTGCCTATAAACGGTGTTAATACCAAATGCAGACAAGGATGCAGAGAAGCTGGAGGACTGATACAGTCCCAGTGGGAATGTAAAATGGTACAGACACTCTGGAAAACAATTTGGTAGTTCCTTTCAAAACTAAAAATGGGTTTACCATTTGACTTGGAAATTGCACTCTTGGGCATTTATCCCAGAGAAATAAAGATTTATTTTCATACAGGAATCTGTATACAAACTTTCATAGCAGTTTCATTCGCAATTGCCAAAAGATACTTAGCCACTCCAAGAGAAATGAAAATATATATCCATACAAAACATTCATAGACACACTATTCTTAATAGCCCATACCAGGAGTAATCCAAATATCCATCAATAGGTGAATTAAACAAAAGGTAGTATGTCCATTCAACAGAATACTACTCAAACATAAAAAGAAACTACTAATATACACAACAAGGATGAGCATCAAATATTACACTAAGTAAAAGATGCCAGATACAAAAAACTATGTACATATGACTCTATTTATATGAAAAGTCCAGAAAGAAAATCTATGGATACAGAAAGCAAATTAATGAGGCTGAGGGTGGAGATGGAGTGGGAGTACACACTCACTTCAGGGATATGAGGGAACCTCTAGGGGTGACAGAAACACTCTAAAACTGAGTTGTGGTGATGGTGGCACAACTCTATAAATTTACTAAAATCACTGGATTGTAGGTTTCTATAGGGTGCGTTCGTGAAAATTATAGCTCATAAAGTGGTCTGAGAAAGAAGATACTTGGAATTAGACATAACAGGACTTCGAGATATTAGATACCCTCATCTTTCCAAGTTTGGGAAGCACTGAGATCCACCTTAGAGTTCAGGAACACAGGAAGACTGCATTCAGTGATCAGTGAGACCACAGTAATGGGAGGCATCTGTTCCTGGAGGAAAAGGGACAGGACCCTGGGCACAGGATAGCCCAGGCAGAGGAATGGAGGGGGAATGATGGGTCCCGTGGTACCTGGTGAGGGGAGTCTCTTGGTTGCAAATGTATGACCTGGTTCCACTGCCCATTTCTGGGACTGCTTTTATGCCCTTCACTTTCACAGACCCCTCTGCCTTGTTCCGAGCACGAAGAAACAGCAGAAGGGATACCTACCAGCCGCCTCTGGCCTCTGACATTGAGAAGATGAAAACCATGCACCTCAAGGAGCAGAAAGCATTTGCCTTAATCAGAGAAATCTTGGGTAGGCAGCCAAGATTACCTATGAGTGACCTTCCCACTTGCTGGTTCTTAACACAGACTTGAACAGATGTGGTGCAATCTCTTTTCTTTTTCTACTCTTTTTGTTCTGTTCATTCATTTGGTTTTCCAGGCATTGGTCAACCCCCGATTAGTGTTCTAGATGTCTCTTGAGATGTGCATTCACATGAGACATTTTGTCTCTTCATCTTCTGGGGGAATCTCTCCGGGAGTCCTCTGACAAGCTCTTGTAAGGACTGGCTACTGTCATTCTGAGGTCCCTCTTCACTGGGGCCTGAGAATTCTCTTTATCATTCTACTGTGTTGAAGCTGCGGCCTGTATCTCCTATTTTCGTCCTTCTTGGTTCATTCCTTTGTTTCATGAAACACGCTCTCCCATAGTTGCCATGACAAGGAGGCCATACTTGTCTCTGTGCTTCCACTGGCCAAGCACATATGGCTAAAGCACAGAGTTGGGGAGCTTGGGTAGGAATTGCATACACAGAATGAAGAACAGGAGGGTGTGGGCAGAACCCCAATAAGTCATCTTGAGGTGAGGGGAGGGGTGCCAGAATGCATACTCCCAAGCCCTGGACCCAGAGATTCTAGTTCAGTGAGGTTATGCATCCCCCATGAGATTCTAACTTCGGGCTTTCTAAACTAAATCTTTGTACCTAATGGCCCTTAGGTCACACTCATCTGTTTACTGGTGAGCTGCATGAGGGCAGGGAACACATCTGTCATCTTTATCACTCTATCCTCAGCATTGCAACTTGGCAGAGCACCCGCCTTTTTTTGGCCGTGCCACACAGCATGTGGAGTCTTAGCTCCCCAACCAGGGATTGAACCCATGCCCCCTGAAGTGGAAGCCCTGGATCACCAGGGGAGTCCCCGGAGCCCCATTTTTAAAAAATTCTCTTTAAGAAACATTCAGACAGCACAAAGTCCATGCAGGCACTATTGTAAGTGCTTTATGAACATTAACTTGTTGACTCCATCACAACTGTGTGACAGAATTTTCATCTCCGCTTCACAGACAAGGAAAAGGAGGCACAGAAGGGTTAAGTCACTTGCGAAGGGCACATGGGTAGGAAACGTCAGAGCTGGAATTTGAACCCAGACAGAGGCTCATGGCCTGTGGACTTTGCTCCTTTCTGCTGTCCTTATAAGGACTGGCTCCTTTGTCACCAGAGGGGCAAGTGGCAGGTCTACAGACCTCAACTGTTCTGAGCCATGTGCCTTTCCACATCTTGCCCTGCACTTGGTAGGAGTTGGGGCTTCTGCCTGACGAGGGGCTGTACCTCCCTTCCCAGCGTACCTGGGCTTTCTGTGGATGCTGCTGCTGGTTGCCTATGGGCAGAGGGACCCCAGCGCCTATCACTTCAACAGACACCTCGAGCACAGCTTCACCAAAGGATTTTCAACCGTGCTGAGCTTCCAACAGTTCTTCACATGGGCCAACACCACCCTCGTAAGCAACCTGTACAGTCATTACCCAGGTATTGTGCCCAGACCAGGATGTGTATTAGCACCTTTCACACTCCTTTCTTGGAACAGCAGTGGGTCACTGCCTCAGCCTTACAGAGAACCAATAACCACAGAACCATACGCTTTGAAGGAGAGACCCTCTGAGGGCCCCGAACCCTCCCTGAATGCAGAGTAGAGAACCTCCTTCTTAGATAACTGAGCCAGAGTTGGCCAGAGGGAAATGATGTGGCAGGCAGAAAGGACAACATGAGTGAAGGCAAGCCTGAAACACTGAGGCGCTACACTTCCTGGAACTAGAGTGCTGAGTGTGGCTGCCTTGTAGGGTAGGAGTAGAGGACCTGTGAGAAGCAAAGCAGAAGAGAGGAACAGGGGCCACATCATGAAGGCTCTGGAAGTTCAGTTTATGTTTAAGGAAGTGAAGAGCCATTGACAGCTTCTTTGTGAGGCAGTAACATAGTCAGTTCTGTGGTATAAACAGCACATGGAAGCTGGAGTAGAGGGTAGGTAGGTTAGGAAGCTGGGGAGAAATGATGGGACTGATGTAAGGACAAGAGGCAGAGGTGATGGAGAAACGGAGGTAGGGACATCGAAGATGCACTGCTGATGGGCCCTGTTGACTCACAGGATGAGCACTGGGGGAAAGGACAAAAATGGTCTCCAAGATGACACCTGGGTAGGGTGTGTCATTCCTCAAGAGAAGTTATGCAAAAAGTAGACCAGGTCCAAGGTGGGGAGACGGTGATGAATGGTTGAATGTGGTTGGCCATGAACTTCTCTTGGCTGATTCTACGTGGGTACACTGGAGGTCGTGTTAGCATCCAGGCCAAAAAGCTTGGAATGTGTTAAGACAGTGTTGATGGCTACATTTACCCACGTGTTTCTCATCCCCAGGCTTTGTCACTGATGGGAATGCCAAGCTGGTTGGCAGTGCCCAGATTCGCCAAGTGAGAGTCCAGGAGAGCTCCTGCCTTCTTGCCCCGCAGCTGCAGGCTTTCCTTGACAGGTGCCATGCACCATATTCCCTGGATGTGGAAGACCTGTCAGACTATGGGGAAGGCTGGAATGCCTCCGTCCTCAACAACAGCAATGACTTCTCCCAGGCTTGGCGGTACCAGAGCCAGAGCCAGCGCCGAGGGTATCCCCTCTGGGGCAAACTCACCGTGTACCGGGGAGGAGGTTACGTGGTCTCCTTGGGGACTGATCGCCAAAGTGCATCAAGGTAAGGCTCACTTGATTCATGTGCAGCAGAGGAAAGACATTTGCTTGATTCCAGGTCTGATTGGTGGGTGCAGCCTTCAAAACAGGGCTGAGCCAAGCTCATTTTATCATTGTGGGGAGGGCCTGGGGGATTCAGAGGCACTCAGGTTGTATTTTCAGGCCGCTGGGAGCTATGCAGTCTCCAAGTTGGAAGAGAAATCCTGCCTCCAGGATTCTCAGCTTAGGGCACGAAGCCTGGTGGCCTCAGTTAGAAACAGTAGAGGGATGGGGAACTCAGGACCACACAAAGCACCCACCACCAGGCAAGTAGGAAGTGGTTAGGGCTCTTAAACCTTAACCACGAATTTGCAAGTTCTGAGGTTTTACCTACTCATAAGCTAACACGCTAGTTTGTTTCATGGATGCTGGCAGAAGACACAAGACTCCTAGGTCAGAGACAAAGGATTTCACTCCTCACAGCAAAAAACAGTAGCAGAGCTTCATGGCGATGGGAGTCAGTCCCCAGGAGGAGCCATGATAGATGCTTGCCCTGCAGGGAGTGACAGCACCAAGGAGAAACACTGTGCATAGAGCACTTTATCCACTGTTTCTACAGTGGCAGAAGCAAGCCTGCTCTTTGTCTGAAGGAGGACCTCACCCCATTCCTTGAAGCTGCTCACTGCAAACTCAGTGCTGAGATGAAGCCTGGGTAAAGCCCAGCCAGAGCCTTGAGTTTCTGAACACTCGGCATGAATGTGTGGGGACAGGCAGGGCTCACGCATACTGCCTCTCCCAGCACGCTCTAGTGTCAGAGGTATGAAACCTGGCACTGTTAGCGGTGTGGATCCAGGTGAGTGAGTAAACCTGTGTGAACCTCTGGCTCCTCCGCTGCATTATTACAACATCAAGGAACAGAGGTAACAAACTCCAAAAGAAAACACCTGGCGGGGTCCCCTGGGATTAAGGACAGGCCAGAAATAGTCTATTTCCACATAAGAGGTGTTTTCCTGCTACTCAGAACTGACACATTCAGCAGGGTACAAACCCACCAGAAAAGTGAAAGTCGCTCAGTCACGTCTGACTCTTTGCAACCCCATGGAATTCTCGAGGCCAGAATACTGGAGTGGGTAGCTCTTCCCTTCTCCAGGGGATTTTCCCGACCCAGGAATCAAATTGGGGTCTCCCACATTGCAGATTCTTTACCAGTTGAGCTACCAGGGAAGCCCCAAACTCACCAGGGATGGGGCATATTTTAAAACAGGCCCATCATTACTGCTCTAATAACAGCTATTATTATTAATACTTCATGCACACACACACATATTTCTATTTTCTCTTCATAATGATCCCGAGGCACTGGTGTTAACACCACTGCAGATGAGGAAGCTGAGACCTTGAGATGTTATCAGCTTGCCCACGAGGCAGGCAAGTTTTGAACCCAGGTCCCTCTGGCACATGCTGTTCCCACAACACCTGTGAGCAGATCTCTGGGAACTGGTTTTGTGAACTGCCAGCCCTAGAGGGACTGTGGCAGCTATAGCTGCTGCCTGCCTAAGCCCCTAATGTTCTATGTGGCTCCTCTAACACCATGTCCTCAAACTTTAAAATGCATCGGATACTAAGTACTATGTACAAGATTGGGATTTCCCTGGTGGTCCAGTGGTTAAGACTCCATGCTTCCACTGCAGAGCATGGATTTGATCTTTCTGGTCAGGGAACTGAGATCTCTCATGCTACTCCACATGCCAAAAAAATAATAAAAATGAAAATGAAATAGACAAGCAACAAGGATATATTGTCCAGCACAGAGAATTATAGGCCTTACTTTGTAATAACTTTTAATGGAAGTTATTAAAATCTATAAAAACACTGAATCACTATGCTGTACATCTGAACTAACATTGTACATCAAGTACACTTTAAAAAGATAGAGATGGATAATGGTTAAAACCAACCAAAAAACCACACCATAATCCCTTGGATGGCTCACCAAAGCACAGATTCCCAGGTCCCCACCCCCAGAGATTCTGACTGGGGAGATCCGGGGTGGAGCTTGAGAATTTGCATTTCTAACAAGTTTCCAGATGATGTGATGCTAGCAGTCTGGGGACCAGATTTTTAGAAACTCTGCACTCCCAGGAGCAGCCTGAAGGCCCTGGGGCCTGGGGCACAGAGGAGAAACAGAGGGAGGAATCTTGACAGGAAGCATTGGGCTCCTCCCTGGGCTGAGAGGGCAGGGAGCCCCTGTGTATTGAGACACCTCTAAATGCTCCTCTTCCCACAGAACCCTCCAGTATCTCTTTGACAACACCTGGCTGGACAGCTTGACCAGAGCCGTGTTTGTGGAGTTCACGGTCTACAACGCTAACGTCAACCTGTTCTGCATTGTCACTCTGACCCTGGAGACCAGCGCCCTTGGTGGGCAGGCTTGCCTGTGAACCTATCTGCATGTTCCAGATGATAGACACCCCTCCCTCTGGGCTAGGGCTCCTCACCCCCAGGCCAGAGCTGCAGGGCAAAAGGTTGTTTGGGCAATACTGCCAAAGGGTCTTGGTTCTGCCTTTGCCCCTAAAGGCAAAGTTTCAGGACTGTTCCACCCTTCTTTCTGGCTGTCTGCATTTCTCTCTGGCCTGTCTCTCAAGTCTGGGAGACAGCTGGGGTCTGAAGGCAGCTCATGTTCTTGAGCTTTCCACTCTCCTGTGTGTGGGGATGGGGGCCTAGCAGTGAAGGGCTGGGGAGGGGGTGACCTGGTAACAGATAACTTCACCTAAATCACACTTTATTTGTGGTATCTCAATGTACAATGCAAAAGTTACATGCAACCTATATGTAAAAGTTCATTTTACATCAAATTCTAATACACACATACCAATATATTAAAACATAACTGAGACAAGGGCTTCAAAAATAATTTCCTTAACTACATGTAATACTATTTTGTGTTCTATTCTTTCTCTCCATTCCCCGCTTTCCACCCTTTTTTAATGCTAATCATAATCCACTAAAAACACTGATTTAAGGCCTCTTCAGCTAATAATCAATTTTCCTAAAATCAACCACCTCTTTTTTAAAAATTAAACTTTTAAAATATGACTCTTTTTTTTTTTTCCTGGCCACTCTTTGTGACATGTGGGATCTTACTCTCCTGACCTGGCATTGAACCTGGGTCCCCACTGGACTGCCAGGGAATTCTGTACTTTACATATTTTAAAAAGTAATATTTGTAGTTCTTTTAAAATTTCAGGACTGTGTAAAGTGAAAAGTAAAAGGCTTTCAACTTTCATTATCATTCACTACTGTCAAAAGTTACTTTCAAATCCTTTTTGGGGGATTTATTCGCACGTCTTGTAATTTCCTATTTCTTTTTGCCATCTCTCTGGCTGTTTAAGAACCTTTTCAACAATTTGTCCCCAACACAACCTGATTAATTTATTTCTACAAATGAGAAGCGTGGTTTCGGCTTCTGGTCTAGTTGATTCAGTAGCCCACTGATATCAGCAAGGCCTCAGGTGATTTGTGTCTCTCCAGTCTGCCATTTTTTGGAATGGCTTTATCTTTGCAGGCAGTAGCCTTATTAGTCAAATTGGTTTAGGAAAAGACATAAATGGATGAAAAAGAATTCTAAAGAAGGTTGAATTTTAGGCATATTGGTTAACAGCTAAGTTGATCTCCAGTGTTCTCTTTAGACGAAACAGTCTTAACCACAGCCTTAAACAAGCCAACTGGGAGTAAATAGATGTTAGGCAAGCAGGTGTGCTGTGGCTGGAGGTGATGAGGGCAGTGGCCGACACTGAAGGAAAAGGCCGGAGGCCTGTCTTCTGCTGTAGCACCCCCCACCCCCACACCCTGTCCCATCAGATACAGCAGCTGTTTCTTGCCCTCCCCTTTCAGTCCCTTGGTCTGTGGGTTAGAAGGACCTCTACCTTCTTTTCTGCCCGTGCCCACCCCTCAGAAGGGCTTGAGTTCACTTCATCTCACTGATGACTTCCGGTATTGAGTGGGCATGTGGCCGTGGGTGAGCAGAACACGCTCTGCTTTGCAGGAACCTTCTTTGCACATGCGCACCTGCAGAGCCTGCGCCTGTACCCCTTTACTGACGGCTGGCACCCCTTCGTGGTAGCCGCGGAGATCGCCTACTTCCTGTTCCTCCTCTACTACATGGCTGTGCAGGTGAGGGGCGGGCTTGCGGCTCCATGAGTGAGGACGGAGTGGGTGTGTGCCTGCCTGTTCTCTCTCCCTACTCCCCTCTTCCTCACAGGGGGCCTAAAGAAGGGAGAGGAAGGTGTTCTGCTTAGCTGTGTGCCATGGCAATCTTCCACATCCCCTGCTGGCCCCGAGGGCTGACCCAGGTCAGGCACCTCTCAGGAACTGAGACTTTTAGGATGGTCCTTCCTGGGTGGTCTCTAGGAATTAGGAAAAATCCCCTTTGCAACATTTACCACCATGTTGCACACTGATCCATAAACCTGGATTCCACATAGTCTCTAAGCACTGCCAATTCAAAACCACCAGCCAACAGTTACCTAATAGCAGTTTAAGTCCCTGCATTTCTCTAACAACATCAAAGGAGGCCCATCCACCACCCACCTCTCCTCTCCAAAGCCCTCACACTCCGCCTGCAGCTGTTTCAGAAAGCCTCTAAAATTCTTAAATCCTTCTCACATGCTGCTTAAACAGTTAAAAATCCCTCCATCTCTTTATAAAAGAGGTGAATTTAGCCTCTTACCAGCCAAACACATGTCCTTCTTCCAGAGGAGTGGGAAAGAGGAGGGAAGTGGAACAGACAACACAAGATTATCTTGCATGTACGGGAGAGGGCTGAGAGGGAGGGCAAGACCACACACTGTTCCCATTTAACAATAACTCCCATTCCCCCTAAGAAAACAACTTTTTTTTTTTTTTTTTTAATTGATTAGGCATTGAACCCCCTAGTGGCTCAGTGGTAGAGAATCTGCCTGCCCATGTAGGAGCCATGTGTTCAATCCCTGGGTTGGGAAGATCCCCCAGAGAAGGAAACGGCAACCCACTCCAGTATTCCTGCCTGGGAGAATCCCCATGGACAGAGGAGCCTGGCGTGCTACAGTCCATGGGGTCTCAAAGAGTCGGACATGACTTAGCAACTAAGCAACAAAGCATTAAACTGAATGTGAAGCTCATCCCAGACAATCTGATAAAGAGGTTGTAAAGACAAAGAAATTTCACTCTTGCATCTTCAGGCAGATACACACCCACTCTTAAAATTAATGTTGATTAATCCTTAAGAGGACTTGGAATACCATTTATACCACTATAGGATTGTTTATACCACTAGTTCAAGCTAAGTTCACCTGTTAATTGTGGTAGCCACCTGAGTTTGCTAACTGCCTTTACCAAATGAAAAAAACAGACTTCTTCTATGTTTACAACAGGAGGTAATTTTCCAACTTGTAACCAAGTGGCTTGGCTCCTACCTTCCCAGAGAAACTGGGAGATAAGGGCTCTATCTTCCTTGATGACTATATTTCAAAGAGATGACTCCCTGGCCCTTGAGAAAAAATTTTCTGACTTTTAACATTGGGTAAGACGATTGTTTTTGTTTCCCTGGTGGCTCAGACAGTAAAGTGTTTGCCTGAAATGCAGGAGATTCGGGTATGATCCCTGGGTTGGAAAGATCCCCTGGAGAAGGAAATGGCAACCCACTCCAGTACTCTTGCCTGGAAAATCCCATGGATCGGAGGAGCCTGGTGGGCTACAGTCCATGTAGTTGCAAAGAGTCAGACAAGACTGAATGACTTCACTTCCCTTAAGAGGATTGTTTAGCTTTAAAAAGATGTACATACACCTCAAATTAAGGGTCAAGTCCGTTCTTATGTATTGGCTTTTATGTGTGTGTTAGTCACTCATGTCTGACTCTCTACAACCCCGTGGATGCAGCCCATCAGGTTCCTTCCTCCATGGGATTTTCCAGGCAAGAGTACTGGAGTGGGTTGCCATTTCCTTCTCCAGGGGGTCTTTCCAACCCAGGGATCAAACCCGAATCTCCTGCATTGCAGGCAGATTCTTTACTGTCTGAGCCACCAGGAAAGTTCTTCCATCTCAAAGAGGCAGAGAAAGAATTCACAATTATAAGTTTTCTAAAGTAAATGCTTTTTTGAGGGGAGAATTTTCTTCCTCCCTTCTCCCCCCTCCTTTTCTTTGCATCTGAGAGAATTAAGTGCTTTTTTATTAGATCCTACTTTCTCTTAAACACCCACAAATCCTGCAGCCTCGACTGATGATGGGGACAGGTGAGGTCCATGCACAGGATTGGGGAGAGGCCCCTGTGCTCTATGCATATGAGGGCAGGGATCTGAGAAACCCCTAGGGATCCACAGTCTTTGTTAGAACCTCTGGCTCCTTTCCCAGGGCGAGCTCCTGAGGAAGCAAAAGTGGTGCTACTTCCACAGCAAGTGGAACGTTCTGGAGCTGGCCATCATCCTGGCCAGCTGGAGTGCCCTGGCGGTGTTTGTGAAGAGGACTGTCCTGGTTGAGCGTGACCTCCAGCGCTACCGAAAACACAGGGAAGAGTAAGTGGCTCTGCCTCAGGCCCCAGCTCCCACCACTAACACTGACGCTGCTGCCTCCAGCTCTGAGTGGCCCAGAGGGAGGCTTCAGAAATCCTGCTGGCCCTCAGAGGATCCAGGGTTACTCTTTAAAAAATAACTCTAGCTGTAGCACTTAGACTTGGGGTCTGAAGCATACACAACCGGAGAGGACTCAAAAACAAAAATAGAATCCTTTGCAAATCTTACCAAAGCATAGGACTATGTGACATTCTGTAAGGTCCCTCCCAGCTTTGGGGGCAGGGTCTTTGCAAGTATTAGTGCCCAGTCAACCCACGTCTGCTACCATTTACCAAGAGTCCAGTCTGTGCTGTGCAGGAGGTACTAACATTGGCCCCTCAGGAGAAGCCATGGAGGTAAATGTTGTCATCACTCCAGTTCACAAATAAGGAAATTAGAGAGGTAACGGGACTTCCCCAACGCCACAATACGAAAAAGTGGCAGAGAAATAATTCAAACCTAGTTTATGTCTCCAGGATCTTGGTACTTACTCTGAAACATCCATTGATTGTATAGATATGGCTAACATTTATTGAGTCATTGTTGGATACCTTACACATTCATAAAAACACCACTTTAAAAGCATTATCTCATCTACTTTAATCTTCCCAGAACTTCTAAGAGATGATGTTATCCCTTTTATGCAGATGAAGTAATTGAGGCTCAGCGAGGTTGTCTCTGCAAGGTCACACAGCAAGGGAATGCAGAGCTTAGAATCTGAACTCTGCACTCTATCCTAGACTGTGTCCTTCATTAACAAACTTCATTCACAAACGCCTCAAAGGGGAGAAAATGGAAGGCAGGAGGTTAAACAGAAGGATGGTTTTTCTCAGGCATTATGTATATTAAATGCTTTTATAAACTTCAGATCATATAATTTTTTTCTATAACCTGTTCGCAATCCATGTCAATAGATAGAGGTATAAGTCACACTCGATAATGTACCAACATTAAGACTGAAGTGACATACACAGGCAGGCACAAAAGGGGCATGAAAAGCAGGGTGGGACAGCAGGAGGGGCCTGGACTGTGGAATGAGACACAGCTGGATCCCAACTCTCATTCTTCCACCACTAGTCTTACCACTATATCTCTAGCTATGTGACCTTGTACCAACTGTCTGTCCTTATCTGTAAAATGGAGATGTGATACCTCACCCTGTGGTCCTGAAGGGCAAATGGAACAATGCAATTGAGGTTCCTCAGCACAGCAACTGGGCAGTACTTCCATCGTTCCTTTAAATGTAAGGATGCTGTGGATATACACTCAGACAGGTGTGCAGGAGGACATGGCATCCAGTGACCCCCAAACCAGGAGGGGAGGCTCATGGAACTCCCTTACCTCTGTCCTCTCAACTCTGGGAGGATTCCTCCTTTGTCAGTCTTCCTCAGCTCTGTGGCCATTAACCAAGATTGTCAGGTAGTAGCCCCGTGACCACCACCAGCACCGTCCCTTTTGTAACCAGGACGCTCACCCTCACCGTGGCCACCACCTCATCATTGCCTGGCTGGGGAGTTAGGATGGCTCTGTCCCCAGACCATGATCAGGCTAATCTTGACAGATGAGCGCTGGCTGAGGCTCTCACTGTCTCTGAGACCAGTCTCTCCATTTGGTCCCACAGAGGGATCAGCTTCAGCGAGACTGCAGCAGCCGACGCTGCCCTTGGCTACATCCTCGCCTTCCTGGTACTCCTATCCACAGTGAAGCTTTGGCATCTGTTCAGGCTGAACCCCAAAATGAACATGATCACGTCAGCTCTGCGTCGTGCCTGGGGGGACATTTCAGGCTTTATCGTTGTCATCCTTATCATGCTCCTGGCTTACTCCATTGCAGTGAGTAGCTCCTTTGGGAAAACTTTCTGGGCTGGTCTCCTCAGAAGTAAAGGCTGCTGAGTGGTGGAGAGTTGGGGGGTTAGGAAAACCCTGGGAACCTGAGGGAGATGGTGGATCTTCTTTCTGAGTCTGGAGCCTTTCAGCTGGGAGCTCATGAACTGGTCACCCCAAATGGCAGAGGCTGGACACCTCGATTGGGTAAGAGTGAGGAAATGTACTCTCTAAGACTGAAGGGACCAACTATCTGCCACGAAGGACTCCTTTCTGTGCCTACTCTGCCTTAAGGGCCAGTTCTCCGGACATTCCAGTTACTCTGACATGCACAGAGCCCTCCCTCAGGCCAGGGGATGCAGAGGTGAAGTGGGCAGTCCCTGACCCTGAGATGGGGCAGAGATGGGGGAGACAGGATGGACACGACTGCAGGCCATGTTGGTTCCTGATGCCCTACACATGAGGCATGAACTTAGAAGGGCTGAAACCACTTCATTTAGCCCCTTAACACTGAGAGCTTTTTGACAATCATGCTCTTACGTGACTGAAAAAAATTTTTTTTGAACTATCAATTATTTTGTTTACTATCGAGTAAAATGAGAAACAAAGACCCTCTGCTACATGCTGATTTCCATCTAAATAAGCTTCAGCCCCATCCTCTCCAAGTCTATGATTCCCACTGTAACCCAGGCTCCCACCTCTCTATGACCCTTCATCCAGTCCCAGCCCACGCCAGCCCCCTTCCCAGTGCTCACCCTGCCCCATCCAGTCTCTCACCTCTGTCATCCCCCTGATGTCCATACCATACAGCAGTCTATCATATCCTCGTCTTCACTCCACCTCTAACCTTTTCCCTGCCCTTTTCACCCCAGTCCTGGCTCTCACTCCACTGACCCCACCTCATCTTCCTCTCTCACCCTCAGAAATGGGATGAAGTGTGTTGAATAAGTGATGGAGGGTATTGGCTAAGAAGCTGGAATCTGGCTTTGTTAAAAGTACTCCATCCCATCCTTTAATTCATGTGGATTTTTTCAGTCCTCCATCTGCAGTGTGTGGGCTGCAAGGACACCGCAGTGTCCTGTGGGACCAGGAGTCACCAACTCAGGGCCGAGGAACTGCTGGGCTTCCCTCTGATGCAAGAGCTATGGGGGAATCTTTGAGGAGGGGGTAACTGTGGTGAGAGGAAACCATGGTGGGGAGGCTGGTCCTGCCCAGGAAGAAGCCTGTTGTGCATCCAACCCAAATCCCCCAGAGCAAAGAGGCTGGGGCTGCAGAAAGCGCAGCACCATTACTGAGCCTTAGAGTGACCATCTGGGAGACCACAGCAGTGGCCTCCTAGTGTTGGTGTGTGAGCCCAGGTGCATGTGCATCCCCTACAGAACTAAGTGTGCACACACACCCATTTGAAGGCCCTGTGACATGGACAGTATTGCCAGGCCAAGGATGTGGCTGATCCAGACTGCTGACTCTGCTGTCAAACAACACCCTTTGGGGGTGGCATGCTTTCTTTCCTTGTTCATAAGGACTCTTTCCTTAACAGTCAAACTTAATCTTTGGTTGGAAACTCCGTTCCTACAAAACTCTCTTTGATGCGGCAGAAACAATGATCAGCCTTCAGCTGGGAATCTTCAACTATGAGGAGGTAATGGAGGGGAGAGGCAGTGAGGATGGTATGGACACTACCATCAACACCAAACCTTTATGAAAATTAGAGAAAGCGCCCCTTCAAATGCCTCCCCAGTGGATGTCACCCCTTGGGTCCATGGCCTGGCAAGCGCAGGGCAACTCCACACAAATAAAAAGGTTCTCACAGCTCACCCTGGGGATCCCTGTCTACAGAACATCAGACACTGGCTAATCAGGGGAAGGCTGTGCTGGTGGGTGTCTAGAAGGGAATGCTCCTGGGCCTAGCCAGAATGACACCCATATTGGAAACGGCAGCAGTGGGGAAGAGAGGGGCTGCCCTTTCCATCTCCAGGCAGCTTTTGAGAGCAATGCCCACACTCTCAGTCCCCAGGCAGAAGGGAAACTGCCTGGCTCCAGGATCTGCCTAGCTCTAAGGACCAGCTTCCCTCTGAAGGTGCCTACTGAGGGAAGTGACCACTAGCACACAGGACCCTGAGGGATGATTCTGGTTCTCTTCCTGACAGGTCCTGGACTACAGCCCATTGCTCGGCTCCTTCCTAATTGGGTCCTGCATCATTTTCGTGACATTTGTGGTGCTGAATCTGTTTATCTCTGTCATCCTGGTGGCGTTCAATGAAGAGCAAAAATATTATCAGGTGGGTCCCTTTGGCTTGGTCTTCAAAAGTCACTGACCTTGAACTAAGAAGAGGCTGGCTGAGCAGCATCAGACATTAGGGGAACTAAAGGATCACTGTAGCTCAAGGCCCTCATTTCACAGGAAGGGAAACTGAGGCCCAGAAGGAGGAAATTAATTCCCCAAGATCATAGCAAATGAAAGGCAGACTAGAATCACATCTCCAGTTCCCAGCTTGGGACTCTGTTCGTTACATCGGTGATTCCCAGCTATGCCTGTAGACTAGAATCATCTGGGGGCTTCTGGAAATGCCTGCTACTGCACCTGAGGCAAATAAAAACAGAATCCCGGGGGGAAGGATCCAGCCACTGGTATTCCTAAAATTTCTTGTGTGGTCTGCATGTACAATCAAGACTGAGAACCCGTTGGATTTTAGGCGATGACAAACAAAAGTTAATATTTCATGAAGTGGACTGCCTCCATTCAGAGATCTGCAAAATGGGGTGTAAGGCAGGAAACTTTTATAGGATAAAGAATAAAGGATAAGGAAGTAGAATTTAGAAAATATCTGATTGGCCAGGGCCACAGAGTCAGGCTTGTTTGGGGTGAGAAGAAAGAGGAATTAAGTATAGAGCCTGGAGTGGTCTAGCGTCTGGGGACTGGCTGACTGGCTATACTGCATTGCTGGGGGAATCTTTACAGAGACACAAAGGACACACAAGTTTCAATTTGCTGACATGGCACCCTGGGCAGGAGTGGCTCCATCTTGGGGCTAGAAATTTATTTCAAGATGTCATGTGGTCACTTTAGCTTAAATTTGAGAAACCACCAAACTCTTCTCCATTTCACATTCCCAGCAGCAACACAGGAGAGTCTTTGTACACAAATTCCTAATAGCCTTTGTTGGGGGTGGTAGAGGGCATCTTGTCATTTTCAATGGAGGGGAAGAAGGAAATCCCTGAGGATAAAGGCAGGAGTGAATACCCTTAAGATTCCCAGAAGGAAGTCAATTCCAAAACAAAAGCAACTCTAAACAGTGATATCACTTTGGCAGGGACCAAAGTGGATGAAAAAACCATGGTTTCCCCATAAGAAAGAAAAGCCTCTGAAGAGAATAGCTCTACCTAAGTCACATGGTTCTTTCTCCCTCTGCAGCTGTCGGAGGAAGGAGAGATCGTCGATTTGCTACTGATGAAGATACTCAGTTTTCTGGGCATTAAATGTAAAAGACAGGAGCCTGGAAGCAGCAGTGAGCAGCCTGTTGTCTGAGGTCTGGCACCCACAACCTGTTTCAACTATGCCCCAAATTTAAGCTGTTGGTCCAGGCATGATCTGTAGAATAGGGGAAGGCCAGCACATTAGGCCTACACTTACCAGTGATTCTGTAATCTCTCCAGGTTAGTACTTTTCTGTGTCCATATTAGAGTCACCAAGCCTGGCAAGCAAAAAAAGATAAGAGAAATACATACATATGGTTGCCACCACTATGATACTGTTCAAATGTATTTCCTCCTAGAAATAAAACAAATATTGTCTGGAGTTCATGGGGAAAAGATCCCCTCTACAGACTAATTATTTCATCTTCTCGGTCAGTCAGGAGTTGCCTTTGAATGATTCTAGCTCAGGGTTTCCCAAACTGTGGTCCAACAGATGCTAAGGGATGTCGTATTAGTTTGCTAGGGTTGCCAGAACAAAGTACCACAAACTGGGTAGCTTAAAACAATAAAAAAGTATTGCTCCACAGTTTTGGAGGATAGAAGTCCACAATCAAGGTGCTGACAAGGCCATGCTCCTGTGGTAGGCTCTATGAAGGAATCCTCTCTTTTAGCTTCTAGTGTGTGCCAGCAATCCTTGGCATTCCTTGGCTTGTAGGTGCATCACTATAACCTCTGCCTCAGTTGTCACATGGCCTTCTCCCCAGTATGGGGGCTGGGACTTTAACCTATCTCTTTAGGGGACACAATTCAACTCATAACAGCTGTCGTCCTCCCTTAAATGTTTCTAGATCAAATGTGGGAAACACTGGACATATAAATTCTTTAGCATGGGAATTGTTAGAGCTTTTAATATGCTAAATGTGCACTGTGAATCTCCTGGGATAAGTGTGAACAATAACATGTGTAATGATTCCTCAACCCCTATAACCAAGGCTTCTGGTATTACAGCACTTCATTCAGGGCTAGTGTTCTTTAGGCAATATTTTGCGAAGTGCTGATCTATACTAGTGTTTCTCAATCTTGCTTGCTGCTGCTGCTAAGTCTCTTCAGTCACGTCCGACTCTGTGAGACCCCATGGACGGCAGCCCACCTGGCTCCCCCATCCCTGGGATTCTCCAGGCAAGAACACTGGAGTGGGTTGCCATTTCCTTCTCCAACGCATGAAAGTGAAAAGTGAAAGTGAAGTTGCTCAGTCGTATCCAACTCTTAGTGAGCCCGTGGACTGCAGCCCACCAGGCTCTTCCGTCCATAGGATTTTCTAGGCAAGAGTACTGGAGTGGGGTGCCATTGCCTTCTCTGTCAATGTTGCCTATATGCTAGAAACCCCAGACTTCACCCCAATTTATCTATCAGCATCTCTGGGTCACAGGCATCAATATTTTTTATGCCCCCTAGGTGATTCCAATGTGCAGTCAGATATGATAAACATGCTTTAAATTCTGAAAACCACAGATCTAGATAATAAAAGTCTTCCAGGTAACTGTGAGGACAAGTGTACATTTCCCCTCTGCTGCACAGTGGAAGCACCTGATGAATCCTCTCCAATTCACCCTGTCTTGTCTCTCCTCACACACCCATTGGAGCAGATACTCTAGGTTACCTGCCCCAGATCCATTCCATGCTTTCCTCCTTGCTGTCAGAATCCTGATTTATTCAAGTAGCCACTACCCTTACCCCACGTGACACACAGCAAGGTGAGGCTGCAGCCGCCTCAAAGTATATCTCAATCTGTCTTGATAATAGCCTTTGACAATGAGCCATCCATTTAGGGTGGCCACATGATCCAGTCTGGCCAATGAAAATTTTGAAAAGAGGTCTCTGAGACACTTCTGGGAAAGGTCAGTTTGGTAATAAAAAGAGATGAGTTCAAGGGCTGCTGGACACTGTTCGGTGTAAGACTGCTGGAACTCTGACAGCTACCTTGAGACCATGGGGTACAATCTGAAGATGGCAGAGCAGAAAGATGAAAGGAACATGTATACTTGGTGAGGTCTTTAAATAGCTACTGTAACAAGGAAGCTGAACTACTGCCAGCTTTCTATCTGGATGAGAGCTTAAATTTCCTTTTATGATGGTTGAACCAGGATCCCACTCTTCTACTGACAATGAAAAGCCAGGATCCTTTACAGAGAGACACATAACATGACAATGCACATAAAACCTTGGGGGGTTTATCTTCTATCCACCGCAAAACCCATCATCCCTTATGTATTTTGTCATGAGCTATATTTGCAGACATGCATCAAATAACTCATAGCAAAGTGTACACATGTCTTCTGAAAATATGGCACAGAAATCAACCCAAACACATACTGTCTGTTTTAAACAGGAAAAGTTCTAAGATCTGGATTAGTTATAAATTCTTTGTTTCTTTTTCCAACTATTCTCCACTTCTCTATTGACTGTAAATATCAAATTGTAAACTTCTTTCATTGTATTTCTGTGAGAGAAATAAATATATCTGCACAAAGAGATGAGCAGACCCCTTTGAGACACCTGAAAGAAATCACCACCTGAATTTTCAGGTGCCTGTACCAATTGTGTAATGAGATGACCTTTCACATCTCAAGCCATGGATGCTACAAAGATAATCAGATGGAAAAAAAATTTTAATCCCCAATGCTTGTTACATTAAAAAAAAAGACACACTTCCTACTGCTTTGGCATAAGGGCCCATGACATAGCCCACAGATTGATAAGTGACCCTGTTCTTTGTATCAAATGAGTTATTGAAGCTGGGAATAAATATTTTAGGGCATGGCTTGCATTATGCTGAAGTGACTTGCAACAAAACAGTAAAAATAGAACACTGATATTATGGAAACTAACCAAGATCTGGAGTTTAGAATACAGCACTGTGAATCAGTCAGCATCCCAAACAGAACTGAGCTTAAGAGCAGTTGACTGCAAATTGGACTGATGAGCAAGTGATGCTACTGACACCTAGTATGCTTAAGCCATAGAATGTCTCCCTCATTCCACTCCTGGGAAAGTTAGTTAACCTTTCCAAGCCTCCAGCTCTTCATCTATGAAATGAGTATAATACCTACCAGTAGGGCTTTGGTGAGAATTACAAAGATAGTGCATCCTCCCAGGCACATAACGAAGGCTCAGTGTACTCAGAGGAAAGGACAACTCAGAGGAGCATGACAGCGCTTGCAAACCACTGCACAGATGTGTTGACTTCCCCAGTTTTGTAAGTGAGGAAGAATGTTAGCACAACATTTGGGTCTCCCAAACACACACATATTCGCACATATACTCACACACGCATATACTTCAAGGTATGCCCTGTAATACTGACAGTGTGGAGATTGAGGTGTTTCTCACTCCAGTGTTTCTTTGCTGATTCTTGCCTACTCCACAAAATCTGTGTTAAAGGCGAGGTCTTTTCTCAAACCTAATTTTCTGTCTCCTTGGATTGGGTGAGACATGTCTTCTGCTTTTCTCCTAAAGTTTCAGTCACAGGACTGCTTAAGTAAGGAGCTGATCATGCTGGGTCTCAACTCTCTGCCTTTTGACTGCTACTGCAGTAGCTCCTGCAGTATAGACTCCACCAGAAGCCACTCCTGACCCTTCAACAAGTCCTTGCCCCTCTATAAGCTTCATGATTCGGTTTCTCCCCTCTTTGGAGACTGTAGGATTTGGGGAATATGCAAAGTAATAAAGTTTTCAATATTTCAAAAAGTCAAAGAGAAACTGCATTTGTGTTAGCGCACCTTTGGCCAGTGCCCAACAACCAACTTTGGCTGGAATGATTCTTTGGATCTGCTATGAATACTGCTCTGGGTGACCTTGATCCTCTTTCCCGAGGACCCAAGAGCACCACTCCTGCCTGGAGCCCTTCTCACAGCCTGGGTGGGTCTTGGAAGTCACATAAACTGACCTACAGCTTTCACTCGCCCAGAAGCACCGCCTGAAGGCGTGGTCCCACCCCTCCCGGGACGCCCCGCCCAGCTCGGCCTGGCCCGCCTACTCCACGAGCCAGTCCCCGCCCCTCGCCACCGCCCCTTCCGGGCCTCAGGGCCTTCCGAGCGTCCACGCCCCTCCCGCCTGCGGCCCTGTCAGGCCCCGCCCCTCTCGGGGCTTCGCCCCCACGCCCCCGTCCAGCCAGCTCGCTCCGGCTCGCTCCGGCCCGGAGCCGCCCCGTCCCGCCCCGCCCCCGCCGGCCGGGGTGCTCTAGGTGCCGCGCGGAGACCCTCTGCACCCGTGCGAACATGGCGCTGCGCGCGGTGCGGAGCGTGCGGGCCGCGGTCGGCGGCCTGCGCGCCATCTCGGCACCCAGCGCGCCCTGCTTGCCGCGGCCCTGGGGACTGCGAGCGGGTGCAGTCCGGGAGCTGCGCACCGGCCCTGCTCTGCTGTCGGGTAAGTGTTGGAGGGCACGTGGGCCGAGCCGGGCTGCCTCGGGGGAAAGGGGCTGGGCCTCGATCCTTACCTCGGGTCCTCGGCCGCGGGCCGCCCGGGTCCAGCGAGGCGACCTCTGTGCGCGCTTTTTGTTGCTGGGACCCCGTGTTGCGGCGCCGTTGCTACCTCCCTGAGCTGCTGGGACGGCCCCGCAGCCTTTGTCATGCGGGTTGGGAGCCGGGGCGAGGGGGCGGGGAGACTAAAGACACGCGCGGCCGCCGTGTCCAGGGTGGTTCTGGCAGGAGTGTCGGCCGTTCGCTGCTGCAGACCCGGGCAAGGTCGCTGAGCTCCTTCGTGACCTTAGGTTCCTCGCATTTGTGAGCATCGTGCACCCTAAGAGTGAGGACAAGTAATAGGTTTTACTTTGCTATGCATATCGTCACTGTAAGTTCTGAAGTAAAAGTAAAGCAAGAGCATTTATTGAAACTTAAAGCACTGGATCTAGTTTTACCAGCTAAAGCTAGCATAATTTTGCAGACAACTATTTCCTAAGGCAGTGCGATAAAGTCTCCTGGGTTCCACTGAGGACGTTCTGCTAAAGTCTGTATCGTCGTATATAAAGTATAGTTGTGAATGTGGCTGAAACGAGGCCTTACATACACGGGCTTGAAGTAACTGGGAGACTTGCCCGTGAATATCTTGGCCATCTGTGCTACTTTAGCACAAGTGAACGCAGAGGAAAAACTGTTGGACTTCATGCACCAAAACGGGAGGCACTAAGTGCACCTCCTCGCGAACTCCGGCTTCTTATTGCACGGAGCGCAGGTCTGGTGGCTGTTATCTCATTAAGTTCGTTGTTTTAGAAACCTGTTTGGGACTAGAAAAGTTGATAAATTTAGTTCAAAGTCAAACATAACGAAGCTTACTTATCTCCCCCCCCCCCCCCCACCGTAATCTCTCAGATCTGTTGGTGGTACATATCAGTACATTACTATTTTACATACATCAATACATTACTAATTTGAATATAAGGGAAAAGCATTTCTCAGATAACTGACTTTCAAGCCTGTTATTTTTTTGGTTAGTTCAGTATTACTTTTTTGCATTGTCCTGTTAACTAGTTAAATATTGCCCAAGATATCAATAGCCATGATCTGGTTGAACACCTGAGTTTTCAGTTCTAGAGACTTGAGTTCCAAATTTTGGCTTCCTCTATCTTTGGTGGTCACTTGTTTCCCTCGCTGGAAAAATGGAAATAATAATCCCTACTTTACACACTTGTTGGATGAAATGAAAGAATGTAACTGCTGTACATATAGCCTGATGCATAGTAAGTACTTGATAATGTTACTTATTAAATGTTAGTGTATAGAATCAGCAGAAAATTGATCAAATATTAGTATATTTGATTCAGTGACTTTGAAAGGGGGAAAATGCAAAGTTCTCAAATTACTCAAAACACTTTATTTTCTGGGGGCTGAAACCCATTGTTTTCAAGACTCAAAATAACTATTTACCTAATCTCCTGTTCACCTTTCTTCCCATTGGGCCAGGGGTTAAAGGAGAATTGTACCAATCATTGTTTTTAGCCTAAATTGCGTGGCCTGGTATAAAGACTTAATGGCCTTTGAGGCCAACAGGACCTGGGTGCATTTAGCTTAGCAGTGTTGCTGCCTTTTCCTCTAAACTGTGGTTGCTCAGTTGCTAAAACTGAATGTTGAGTACTCTTGTTCCTCAAGATTATCTTTACAATTAGGCAAGATGGCAAGACCAAGGTCAGGACAGTCAAGTCATATTTATGGTTGTCCAGTCCTTTCTATAAAAAAGTGTATTAGTTTAAACTGCCAGTTCTAGAGTTGTCACAGAATGTTAGGGAGAATTGAGTGCTTTAGCCAGATAACTATATACTAGATGTTTTGCTCAGAATCTTCTTACACTTTAAAAAATTACTTCCCTCCAACTTTTGATTGCTTACTATATGCCAAGGACAGTGTTTAGAACTGGGGCTACAAATGCAATAAACCCTGCTCTTGCTTGCTTTGTGCTTGGTCTACTCCCTGGGGGAAGGTGACAGAAGGGCTGTATCTGTAGCATGTTAAGCGCCATGTTGGGGGGAGAGGTGCAGAGAGCTGGGGGAGCAGACTGGACAGCCCAGGAACCCAGGCTTGGAGGGCTAGATAAGGCTGCTGGCAGGAAGAGTTTCTAAGCTGAGATCTGAAAGTCAAGAAAAGGCAGTGGGGAGAGTGGGTTGCAGTCAGAACACTAAGTACAAACAAATCTTAACCTTAGGGAAACATCAGATTGACCTGAAGCATTCAGTAATTTGAAGTGGAGCGGAGCAACTGACTGTGAGATTTTGCCACCTCTTCCACTGAGGAGTATGACATTCAAGTTATTTAATGATGGGGGTGGAAATTAATATTTTTTATTTACATTCTGGTATCTATCAGAGCTGTGTAATCAAGACAGTTTAATGTTTTAAGTACAGTTATCTTTTGGGTTAGGGGTAAGAGTAAACTAGCAATACTTGTTTTAAAACAGTATTGAAATTAATGAGCCATTTTCATATTAATTTCGGTACTTTTGGAAAACTGCTTCACTTCAGAATGTGGCATATATTTAAGAAGATATGCTTTATAAAAAATTTTATTCTTTTAAGCAAGTACTATCTAAGTAATTTTTTTCACATCACTCAAATTTTGGTAGGTCTTTGTTCCAGGAATCCTTGAGTAGTTTGGCCATCCTTGTATTTGAAAAGAAGCAGGTTATAAAGCCAAGGGCTAACCTATCCAGTAAATGTTGAGCAGAGCTTGCCTTTCTACCGGTTAATGTCTTAGCTCTGAGGTGACAACTGAGTTCTGATGGTATAATTTGCTTCTCATAATGATGGTAGCCACTTTATTCAAGGGCCAACTTGAATTCAGTTAAAGTAGAATCAAGAACTTAGTCAAGTTATAATTGTTCAAGGTCAGTTTTATTCCTGACACAGCTCTACCTAAAGAGGCACATTATTTTTTAGGTTAAATCATTTATGAGCATTTTTATGCTCCCAAAATTTCATCACTCTTCAGAGGGACAGACTTCTTTCTGTAAGACAGACCAGTAATGGATAGGTATACATTTGAAATGTGCTCCAGTATTTGTGTGTATGATTTAGACTGAGTAATGTTGAGTACAAATAATCAAATTGCCAAAAGATCCAAAGGTATTCACATCAAGCCATCTTTGCCTAAATAATATCACTGTTGAGATGTGTCTTTTCATATGATCTGTTTTGTCCTGGGCAGTATACTATTGAATGACAGTGTCAATAAGTCAAACAAATACTGGGAAGACCTTGCCTTTTGATAGCATTGATATGAAGAGAAATGCTTTTAAAGAAGTGATGCCACTGCTTTTCTGAAATATTGGTCTTTATTTTAGTGCGGAAATTCACAGAAAAACACGAATGGGTAACAACAGAAAATGGTGTCGGAACAGTGGGAATCAGCAATTTTGCACAGGTACTAGATTGTCTTGAAATATTTAAAACAGTCTGCTCTTGCCTAAATTGGATTGTCTTTATCTTTTAAAATTGTTTATTCTGCCCCTTAGTATCTTGGGCCCTTTAAAAGCCCTTAGAAGAACATCTGTCATAGGTGGAAAAAGAAAAACATAGGAAAGTGTATAGTGTTTTAAGAGAGTAAAAGGTTAACAGTTAATAAATTCAAGAGAAATGTTTGTTTCATATTGGGTCAGTTAAGGAAAGCAGCAGAGCAAGCAAAGGGCTGGAGTGTTAGTGTTTTGTGGATAATAGTGATATACACATGACCTGGGGACTTGAAGAAGGAACACCTAGAATGGCACAGATTACACAAAGATAAACTTTTTATTTAGAGTTTATCTCAACTAATTCCACTATTGCCACTGAGCCTCCAGTTTGATATTGTGTAAAAGAAAACTACAATATTAGAAAACTACACCAGGACTTCCCTGGTGGCTCAGATGGTAAAGCATCTGCCTACAACATGGGAGACCTGGGTTCAATCCAGTATTCTTGCCTGGAAAATCCTATGGACGGAGGAGCCTGTTAGGCTACAGTCCATGGGGTTGCAAAGAGTTGGACACGACTGAGCGACTTGGGTGGGGAGAGGAGGGGGCAGGGGATATTAACTGATGGGAGGATATGGTATTCCTCAGAAATGCTGGGATCTCATGTACTGAGAATCAATGACAGCCGTATCTTTGTGGGCATATCTGTGTACCTACTGAGGCCCAGTACAGAATGCTCTGTGAAATACTGTATAAATATTGTCCTCCTCCCCTCAAGTTTATGAGGGGAAATCACTTAACATGGAAAACGACATGCAAAACAATATGTGGTGGATGACCTGAGTCGTACAAGGGGTTGTAACCCACTCACCTGATGGAGAGATCACTATTGATTAGTCAGCAAATCAGTAGGAGAAATGTCCTCAGTAAAATTGCAGAAGTGGAAAAGCACAAAGTGTGTTTGTTCTTAAAGGAGCTAGTCATCTTTTCAGGGCATGTGGTTGGTGACAAGGGTCACTGCCACCTGTGG
Source organism: Bos indicus (assembly GCF_029378745.1). NCBI lineage: Eukaryota > Metazoa > Chordata > Mammalia > Artiodactyla > Bovidae > Bos > Bos indicus. Next base: position 8,396,032 of record NC_091777.1, on the reverse strand, counting down.
GCCAGCTGATGGCATGTTTTCTTGCAAGTCCTGAGGTGAGAATAATTTTGCATTTTTAAAGGGTTATAAGAAAAAACAGAATTTGACCCCTCAAGTGTAAAGTATGTACTATTTGAATTAAAGGGATTAAATGCTTGGCTTGTTCCTAATTACTAGGTTTAATTTGATTTCTTAGAGATTTTTTGGTTTTTGCTTTTTAAAGGAAGCTTTGGGAGATGTTGTTTACTGTAGTCTGCCTGAAGTTGGGACAAAGTTGAACAAACAAGGTGAGTGTTTTTCTCTTCTTGGTATGTCATGACTCATGCCATGAGTTTTATCTTGAATAATGACTTGTCTGCATCTTATTGCCATCCCTAGCTGTAAGGAATGATGATAGTAAAGAATAGTGAACATCTTCATATTTTATAATGGAAGGTAGGAAGTAGAGAGAAATGGCTCTTAGCACCATCCCTGCCACACATTAATGCATTAGGGATATAGCTGAGGCTCCAGTGTTCTTGCCTGGAGAATCCCAGGGACGGGGGAGCCTGGTGGGCTGCCATCTGTGGGGTCGCACAGAGTCGGACATAACTAAAGCGACTTAGCAGCAGCAGCAGCGGAGGTCTCTTAAGTTTAAAAAATAAAATCTGTTTTTCTTTGGAGGCAGTAACGAATATCAGAACATGAGTTCATGAGTCAGAATCTGGTTTTAAATCCAGGCCCCTCAACATATCAGCTGTGTGATTTGGCAGAAATTACTTAATGTAGACCTCATCTGTGAGTTAGGATAATAATAACTGCCTCGTATAGTAGTTATAAAGATTAAATGTAATTAGCATAATATCCAGCATAAGATTTGTTGTTGTTTAGTCACTAAGTTGTGTCCAACTCTTTTGCAACCCTTTGGACTGTGGCCCGCCAGGCTCCTCTGTCCGTGGGATCTTCCAGGCAAGAATCTTGGAGTGGGTTGCCATTCCTCCTCTTCCTGACCCAGGCATGGAACTCATGTCTCCTGCATTGGCAGGTGGATTCTTTACCATGGAGATTAGTACTTGATAAATGTCAAGCAGTAAAACCACATGTTATTCATGGGCTCCTTTACATGTATAAGATACTGCTAGAGAATTTAAGTATCTGTTTTCTAATATCTTTGACAATATTGGCCATATCTTTTTCTGCTTAAACTTTCCCTATCATTTATCTTGTTTAAACTTTTTTTTTTTATCTGTACATCAGTTGTTTTCTTTTTTATGCTTAATTTAAAAATTTCCATAAATAAAAATATGTTGAGTAACCTCCTTAAACTAATGAATGCTTTAAACTTTCTGCCAAAGGTGTTTTTTTAAATTGATATGAAATTTATATATGGTGAAAATGCCTAGATCTAGATCTTAACTAGATCTAGGCATTAACTATATACTCTTAACTGTATAATCCAAACAGTTTTGATAAACGATAATCTCTTCTCTGATTTCTATCACCATAGATTACTTCTGCCTGTTCTTTAACTTCATTTAAAAGGAATCGGACAATATTATGCCTAGTCTCTTTTGTCTACCATCATGAGTTTGAGATACATTCATATTAAGTGCTCAGTAATTTGCTTTTTATGCCAGCGGTGTCCCATTGTGTTTGCTGAAGTTGTTATACCATTTGTATTCTCACCAACAGTATCAGAGTTCCATGTACAACATATCTCATTGTGGTTTTAACGTGCATTTCCCTAGTGACAGATTACTCACCTTTCCATGTGCTTTTTGCCACTCACATCTTTGTGAAGTCTCTAGTCTATCTTTTTTACCATTGATTTTAGGCATCTTTTATAAATTCTAGATACAAAACCTTTTTCAGATATGTATTTTATGAATATTTTGTCATATTTATGTATAAAACATTGTGTTTTCTCTAAGATATCTTTGTCTTCATAGTTCCCAGATTATATACCCCAGTAACATGAGGTGCTGTGGGATATTTTTAATTTTTAACATCTGTTGGACACAGCACAAACTAAGAATCAGTGAAGTTAACAATTGCAATATTGAATCTTACTCTATTACTTTGGGTAATGTATCTTTGAAGCAAGTACTCCACAGTTGGTGTGGAACATGAGGTTGGGCATTGGTTGATATGACCTGATTCCCTGATGGAGAACTTATACAATATGCAGCAGACACACTTATATCTGTAAATTGTAATTAAGAATGAAAATTCTATTTTTGTTCAATTGCTGTATTTTTTTTTTAATTGCTACTCAGTTGTTAGGATATAAAAACCTTCTAAGTAGCTTGGACCTGACCTCTTAATAAATTGAAATGTTAGGTATTTGTTTTGGTCTAGGAGAAGGCAATGGCAACCCACTGCAGTACTCTTACCTGGAAAATCCCATGGACAGAGGAGCCTGGTAGGCTGCAATCCATGGGGTCGCTAGGAGTCAGACACGACTTCACTTTCACGCATTGGAGAAGGAAATGGCAACCCACTCCAGTGTTCTTGCCTGTAGAATCCCAGGGACGGGGGAGCCTGGTGGGCTGTCGTCTATGGGGTCGCACAGAGTCGGACACTACTGAAGTGACTTAGCAGCAGCAGCAGCAGCAGTTACCACGAAATCCCCACCAAGGGCACTATGAACTGAGAAAGGGCATGGTATGGGCAACTCAGGTCCATACCAAGGTTCACAGAGATTGAACATTTCATTATTAGGTATATTTAGCTGTGGGAGTTTTCAAAGATGCCCACTATCAGATGAAGCAGTTCCCTTCTATATCTAGTTTGCCGAGATTATCATTTGTGGATGTTGAATGTTTGTTGAATTTTCTCCATCTGTTGACATGTTTGAAGGGTTTTTCTTGTTTATGTGATGAATGATGATTCATTTTTCAATGTTAAACATTCATTTTGACTGTTTAACCAACCTTGGATTCCTGGTAGTCATTGTGTAAGAATTGTTTTTTTATGGTGGATTCATGTTGATGTATGGCAAAACCAATACAATACTGTAAAGTAATTAACCTCCAATTAAAATAAATTTATATTATAAAAATAAAAAAGAATGTTTTTTAAAAAATGTACTGTTGATTTGCTGTTTTTTACATTATGTTCATGAGAGATACTGGTCTTTTCTTAAAATGGCTTTGTCAAATTTTGGAATCTGTTCTATCTGCCACATAAAATAAGTTTAGAAATATTCCCATCTGTTTTTCTGAAAGAATGTGCATCAGTCTTGATAGCTCATCAATTTTATCAATCTCTTGAAAGAATTTCTACTGTGTAGAATTCATTTCTACTATGCTAAATTTTCTGTTTTCCATTTCATTTATTTTTTCATGGCTTTATTTTCTTCCTCCAACTTAATGTTTTCTCGCTTCTGGAAATTTGTGGGTTTGTTGGTTTCCACAGTTTTTCTTAAATTGACTTTTTATCTGTACTGTAAAATGCCATCTCCCTTGCAATGAGTGGCAGCTAAAATCTAGTTTGATGCTTTTTTTTTGTTGGTTGTGCTGGTTATTTGTTGTTGTAAGGACTTTTGTCTAGTTGTGGGTAGCAGGGGCTGTCCTCTAGCTGGAGTACACAGGCTTGCCATTCCAGGGCTTCTCTTGTTGCGAAGCATGGGCTCTAGGTGTGTGGGCTTCAGTAGTTGTGGCTCATGAGCTCAGTAGTTGCAGCACACAGACTTAGTTGCTCCACAGCATGTGGGAGTCTTTCTGGATCAGGGACTGAACCCATGACCCCTGCAGGCAGGTTCTTAACCATTGGACCACCAGGGAAGTCCCTAAAAATCATTTTTTTTTTTTTAAGAATCAAAAGTGTCATCTCTTCTTTCGAATGTTGCCTCTTCTCTCTAAACTGCCTTCTTTTGTTCATTTTCTAGTATCTTTAGAAGCCAGGTCATTTATTTTAAGATGTTATTTTTAAATAAAACCTAAAGATATTACCTCTGTTTCATTGACTACACTAAAGCCTTTGAGTGTGTGGATCATAACAAACTGTGAAGAGCTCTTAAAGAGATGAGAATACCATACCATCTTACCTGTCTCCTCAGAAACCTGTATGCAGGTCAAGAAGCAACAGTTAGAACCCTATATGGATCAACTGATTGGTTCAAGATTGAGAAAGGAGTAGGACAGGGCTGTCTACTGTCACTCTGTCTAACTAACCTATACACTGAGCACATCATGAGAAATGCTGGGCTAGACGAGTTACAAGCTGGCATCAAGATACGTGGGAAAGGGACTTTCCTGGTGGTCTAGTGGCTAAGACTCTGCTCCCTAATGCAGGGGGCCTGGGTCTGATCCCTGGTCAAGTAAAGTAGATCCCATATGCTACAACTAAGAGCCTGCATGCTGCAACTAAAGATCCTGCGTACTGCACCTAACACCCAGTTCAGTCCAAAAAAAAAAAAAAGATAGATGGGAGAAACATCAACCTCAGATATGCAGATGATACCACTCTAAATGGCAGAAAGCAAAGAGGAATTAAAGAGCTTCTTAGTGACAGTGAAGGAGGAAAGTGAAAAAGCTGGCTTGAAACTCAACACTGAAAACTAAGATCATGGCATCTGGTCCCATTACTTCATGGCAGATAGAAGGGGAAAAGGTGAAAGTAGTGACAGATCTCTTCTTCTTGGGCTCTAAAAATCACTGCAGATGGTGACTGCAGCCATGAAATCAGAAGACGATTGCTTCTTGGCAGGAAAGCTATGACAAACCTAGACAGTGTGTTGAAAAGCAGAGTCAATATTCTGCCAACAAAGGTCTGTATAGTCAAGGCTATGGCCTTCCCAGTGGTCATGTAAGGTCATCAGAGATGACTGTAAAGAAGGCAGAACGCCAAAGAATTGCCTTCAAACTACGGTGCTGGAGAAGACTCCTGAAAGTCCCTTGGACAGCAAGGAGATCAAACCAGTCAATCTTGAGGGAAATCATCAACCCTGAATATTGATTGGAAGAACTGATGGTGAAGCTGAAGCTTCAGTATTTTGATCATCTGATGCGAAGAGCTGACTCATTAGAAAAGACCCTGATGCTGGGAAAGATTGAGGGCAGAAGAATAGGGTGTCAGAGGATGAGATGTCTGGATGGCATCATGAATGCAATGGACATGAACTCAGGCAAACTTCAGGAGATGGTGAGGGACAGGGAGGCCTGGTGCACTGCAGTCCATGGGGTTGCAGAGTCGGACATGACAGGGTGACTGAACAAAAGATATTATTTCCTTCTAAGCACTACTTTAGCTCTACCCCCACAAACTGGTATGTTACATTCACATTCAGTTCAGATCAATTTTCGATGGTCTTTCTTCATGTTCATTGATCCTTTCTTCTGTATCCAGTCAACTCTTAGTGCCATCTAGTGAATATTTTATTTTAGATAGGCCTTCCAGTTCTAGAATGTCCATTTTTAAAATTATTAGTTTTTTGCAGGTATTCCCCCAAACATTGATTCACTGTGATTTTATAACATGTTTTGAGATTCTCTGCTAATTCCAATATGTGGGTCTGTGGAACATTTTGAGATCTTTATACTGACTACTTTTCCACTTTGGCAGGCCCATACTCAATCCTCTGACCCCTTGAGCAAATAAGACTATGGTTTTTTACTTGTTCTAGTTACAGTGTGCTGTTTGGATGGGGCAGTGTTGTCAGGCTACAAATTGTATAAATGAAGATCTTGCATGACAAAACCTATGGTTTTATTTAAAGATATTTAGATCTTTTTATCATGACTATAGAGGTGATCACTTTTCTCTATTTTGTATTTTGGGATCACTAACTTGACATTTCATATTTTCTTTAATTTTCTCAATTTAGAGGAGTTTGGTGCTTTGGAAAGTGTGAAAGCTGCTAGTGAACTCTATTCTCCTCTATCAGGAGAAGTAACTGAAATTAATAAAGCTCTAGCAGAAAATCCAGGACTTGTCAACAAGTCTTGTTACGAAGATGGTAAGTTGTTGGTGAAAATTTTTTTAAGGATTGTTTGCTGCAGTTAACATTTAATCTAGACTATAAAGCAATCTTTAACTGATTGTGATTTCTTTTTGTACTTCTTGGTATTATAATAAAGACATTCTGCTTTAAAAAGAAAAAATACAGGTTAGGTTATATTTTAGATCTCTGTCAATAAAAGCATTGCCTAATTTTATAGGGTTCTTAGTATTGTAGTTGTAGACTCATTATAAACTTCAAAGTACTTACCTCTTCAGTCATAAAGCATTAATCACATTTTGTGGTAAAGGTGGTTAGTAATTATTGCATTCAGTTTTCTCATATTTTCATCTTCATAATAATGTAGTAAGGTAAACTAGTAGTAGTTTTTTCCCTTTCATAGATGAAATTCTCAAAGGATTTCTTTGGTAAGGTCAAACAGCCAATAAAATGCAAAATTAGCATTAAGTTGTAGTTTTCTATTTCCTATCGCCTGCTTCTCTCTTCTAATGCTTTCTAATGCCATTAATTTCAGTAGTTCCAGTGTTGGTGTTCTTTATTTTATATACCTGTATATTTGGATCCCTGTGTAAAGTTGTTAATGCTTATTAACTACAACCTAAGATTTCTTAATCCATGATGGTACAATTTCTTCTGGTTCTTTATCATTATTATATGTAAGAAATATTAATTCTTAAGGTTAAAATTTATGTGACTTTCTCTTTTAAAAGGTGATTTGGAATATGATACATTTTTTTGGTTGCAGGTTGGCTGATCAAGATGACATTCAGTAACCCTTCAGAACTAGATGAACTAATGAGTGAAGAAGCATATGAGAAATACATAAAATCTATTGAGGAGTGAAACTGGAACCCCTAAATAAACTACTTTGAAACAACTTAATCTAGCATAGTTGTCTTAAATTAGTGGTAGATAGATATTTAGAAAGCAACTTTCAGCAAAAGAAACTACTTGTAACAATGTTTCCTGAAGAAAATACCCCTTAACTTTCTAATGACTTCAGATAAACAGTGCATCTTTTCCCACAGCATCCTGTGATTTTTAGGCTAGGCTCCAGTTATAATATTCAGAATTCCTGAAATTATCTCTGGTAAAACTAATTACAAAAATTATGTAATTCAAGGATAACATGGTTATCTTAAACCTTATATGACTTGTAACTTGCTTACAGCTATCCTTGGATTTGGGTCAAAATTATCTTTCCACTAGAAATAACTGCCAGTGGAGAAAAGTTTGTTAGTTGTATAGTGTCCAGTGAAGAATATTACTATCTTAATTTTGCAATACACTGTGTTTGCTGGTGCTATTTTTATACAGTGAAGCAACAGCCTTGCAGGAGAATAAACAATTTAATAATAAAATATTCAACTTCTTAATCATGTATTTTGTTCTGCTGTTAATATTTCATAGTATGTTTCCTAGTATTTATAAAGATGCTAATTTTAACTTATGGGAAGTCTTTTTTTTTTTTTTTTTTAAGGGAAATTTAAGTCCTGACAATGAGAAAGTTCCAAGAAAATGTTTCCTTTTAGTCACAAACCTGGCTTTTCTTAAGCAAAGATCTAGTTGCCTGATAACATCAAGTACTATTTTTTGATTATCTTTAATGTATTGAAAAAGAAATCACTGACCTTGTTTTTCTGTCATGCTAAATTAGAAGAGTGGAGTAAAAACAAGAAAAGGTGAAATTGTGACCAGCCTAGCACATGACAACCTTAAGAAAGCTAAGCCACATAAGTAATGGGAATAGAAGTGGACACAGTGAAACTTGTGGCCAACATAGCATACACTAAGAACAAACTCTTCTATCATTTTCCCAATACTGGAGGAGAAAGCAAGTATTTAGGGATTACTGTCTTCTGATAAATAAAGAGCAAACACGAGAACATAGAGTATGTAGATAGATAAGTAACATACAAGCCTTTCCTGTTCCTCTGCAAAATGGATGCATTCTTTCCAGGACTGAGCCATTAGCCCTATCACTGCTGAGCTGTCTGTTAATAATCTATTTCCTTTGGAACTAGAAATGGATAAGTAATAATTGCTCATCTTAGTCTAAATAATTAAATTTTGTTTTAAAGGTGCTCTTTTGTATTACCTTCTTTGGTCTTTACAATAGCCAGAGCTCGGTAGGGCATATCCATAACTACAACCATTTCACAGATGAGGTGATGGAAAGGATAAAAGCTGGAAGTTATGGTTAGGGTTTTCACATTTCCTGATTCACTATCAGTTCCTTTACAAATGTATGTTACTATAAAAATACAAGGGAATTCCCTGGAGATCCAGTGGTTAGGACTCTTTCACTATGCAATGAAAGTTAGGCACTTTAATTGCTGGGGCCCAGGTTCAATCCCTGGTTGGGGAACTAAGACTGCACAACATGTGTGACGTAGCCAAATATATATATTTAAATAGGAATCTAGTCAAAGCTATGGTTTTTCCAGTAGTCATGTATGGATATGAGACTTGGACCATAAAGAAAGCTGAGTGCTGAAGAACTGTGGTGTTGGAGAAGGCTCTTGAGAGTCCCTTGGATTGCAAGGAGATCCAACCAGTCTATCCTAGAGGAAATCAGTCCTGATTATATTCATTGGAAGGACTGATGGAGAAGCTCCAATACTTTGGCCACATGATGCGAAGAACTGACTCATTGGAAAAGACCCTGATGCTGGGAAAGATTGAAGGCAGGAGGAGAAGGGGGCGACAGAGGATGAGATGGTTGGATGGCATCACTGACTCGAAGGACATGAGTTTGAGCAAGCTCCAAGAGTTGGTGATGGACAGGGAAGCCTGGCGTGCTGCAATGCATGGGGTCAAAAGAGTTGGATACAGCTGAATGACTGAACTGAACTGGGAGTCTGATGGGAGAAGGGGATGGGATCAAAGAACAGCTATCACAACTTGGTCTTTCACAGTTCAGAATATAGAGCCAATTCAATTCTGTTATAGTGCTGCTGAAAATAATAGGTGTTGAATGGCCCTTCAAATGGACTAAATCAACAAAGAATTCAGTTTCTCAGACCTCATTCCTTTGAATCATTTTGGTCTTAATAGAGAAGCTTAACCTATGTTTTGAATAATGCTCTCTAATTAAAACTCAAGAAATGAAACCGATAACCCTGAAGGTTAAATTTCTTTTTTTTTTTTCATTTCCCTGAAGTTGACAGCCTTAAGTTTTAATAAAGAAACCACTAGAGGGCTCGCTATAGGCGTGCTAGTATGAAAATGAGGCTGGTACTTCAGATCACCTCAGCATAATCAACTTCAGAATTTTTCTGAATTTCTGCAGTTTTGGGCTGCTAACATGTCAGGGTACCACCCACTTTCGGTTTTTAAAAATATGCTAAGTATATAACTTATTACTCAACAATCACTGTATTATTTCAGACCTAATCATACATCTATATTTGTGATGAACTTTTTTCTTACCAGCAACATGGTTTTACTATTGACTACTTCCTCCACCCGTTTTAAGTGGACTTTTTTTTTTTTTAGGGTTAGATATAGGTTCAAAACTGAATGGAAAGCTTCTGTATACCTCCTGCCACCATTTTGGTGTTTTTAAAACACCCCTTTGCCAACTCTGAGATCTTATTCTACAAGAACTTTTGTATCTTGATTCCATCTCTACTTCGGCATTTTATAAACATGACTAGCTAAACGCACTTATCCATTTGTTTCTGCTCAGTCATGCTATCAAACTTCTACTTGCTAGGCCTCAGTGGTGATTACAAGCCTTTAAAAGGGGTATGCAGGCATAATTAGTGTGAAGCTCATCAGTTGCCACATCTTCCAACTTCCACATGTACTTAGGGCAAGGTGCTTTCAGTCAACATGTTTAACAGTCATTTAATAAATCTTAGTTAAAAGACTTTTGGTATACTTCCCAGAAACTGAGAATATAGTTTTAATGAGTGGGGTAACAAATCCTGCTAGTCAGGTGGTTTCAAATTTTCCATTTTCAACAGAACTCGAGGTCCTTCCTAACCAAACTGTCTGCTGAAGTTAAGAGATACGGCAATGACAAAATCCCTTTCATGTGTGTCTTCCTATGAACAAGTTATTTCACTCAGCTTACATCTATGAAAAAAAATGGATAAAATTGAGACTGAATCTCTCATTCTGGTAATATGTAATATTTTCCTATAGATACATGAATTGATGAGAGAACAGCCCTGTATTTTGTACACTGTCAGTAACATCTTTTGTTTACTATTTGTAAACACAAGGAATACACTCCTATTATTTGCTGAGTAGAAATAAAGGTGATTACGTATCTGAAAACAAATTTAGTTGTTTTAGCTTTACAGTCTTAGGAAAATTTTTTAAATTTCATTTTCAAATTATATTTTTGTGTTATGTTAGGATGAAATTATGTGGATAAAATAAAAATACAGTTAGGAATTTAAGGGGAAAAATCAAAAGAAAAATTTGCATTTTTTTCTTTCACTTTATATAGTTTTTTCCTTTACAATTAAAAAAGTATATATAGAATGCTTCACAAACTTGCATGTCATCCTTGCGCAGTGACCACACTAATATCTCTATTATTCCAATTTTAGCATATGTGCTGCCAAAGTGAGAACAAAATTATCCATTTTTTTCATGTATTTTGATCATCTGGATGTTACATCCTTTAACATTTATGATTGGGAACTTCCTGATGTCCCAGTGGTTATGATTCTGGGCTTTCACTGCAGGGGCCCAGGTTCAATCCCTGGTTTAAAGAAGTGATATTCCATGTGGGTCAGTCACGTAAAAAAGAAAATATAATTGAAAACTTTATGTTTTAACACAAAAAATGTGGAATGAGGCATGCAGTTTTTCATAGTTCTTAGAAGTATGCAGAAATACTATTCATTACAGGTTATAAAATACAAAAGATCCAAAAGTATATTTTTAGTTAAAGAATACCTTAATAAGTAATCATAGTCTAGAAAAGTATGTTGTTCTAAGGTCTTAGAATGTCGTATTTATATCATAAAAATGGTCTTTCCATACAATTGATAGGCTTTGTAATTAATATAGTGTATGTCAATCACCTTGGACTCTTTTGAGACCCCATGGGCTGTAGCCTGCCAAGCTCCTCTGTCCATGGAATTTTACTAGACAAGAATACTGGAGTGGGTTGCCATTTCCTTCTCAAGGGGCTCTTTCCAAACCCAGGGATCGAACAGGGTCTCCTGCACTGCAGACAGACTCTTTACCATCTTAGTCATCAGGGTAGCCCAAACAGCTTTTAATCACAGTGGTATAAAAGGCTGATATTTCTCAAGCAGTAACAGTTACACTTTTAAAAGCAGAAAGGCTTTGGAACCAGAACTGAACCACCATGAATGCCTGATTTGGGGCAGTTTCCCATTCCTGGCTGCACCTTGGGATGCTCGAAAGTACTAGCACCAAAAGTGGGAGGGGAGTAGAAGGGGACCTTCCACTGAGTTCCTCAGCTGATTTAACGACGTGGGGCTATTTTTGACATCTGTAGAAAATATGCCAACGCCCACTTCACAGGTTGCACTACTACAAGACTTGGGTTCAAACTAGTCCCGCCCAGTCAAGTAAGCGGCTTAAACGCCGACTGTTAAGTTTCTGGCCTGTGCCGCCCCGGCACAGTCCTTATGTGGGGAAGGGCAATTTGGGGACAGTTGGCAAAATCTGGGGACAATTTCGTTCATCTGGTACCTCGTGGGTAGAGGCCAGGGATGCTACTATCCACCCGTCATCACAGAACCAACCGCGCCACGAGCAACGGTGCTGAGGGCGAGACCCTGGCTCTCTGAGGGGAAGCTGAGTCCTCGTTTTCTAACTCCAAGGCCTGACGGGCGCCTAAGGGGACACAGTACCTCGCCATGTGACCTCCCGCGCGCTCACGAGTTGTGAGCGCCTCACGCGCCGGTGGAAGGTTGGCGGGCGCGCACAGGCTGTCGGGAGCACGCGCCAACCGCGGTCAGTCAGAGCCGCTTCCCGCGCTGAGCTTTGTTGCGCGGGGCGAAAATACGTCACTTCCGCCGCGAATCCCCTCCCTCCCCCTCCAGGGACCGCCCATCGCCCCGCCCCCAGCGCGTCTGTAACGCAGGGCAACCGCCCCTGTAGCCCGCCGGCGGGGACTAACCTGCCCGGGTCCTTCCACCCCGCTGGCCCCTCAGGAGGGTGTGAGCGGCCGGGCCGCTTCCCCGCCTCCGGGTCGAGGCCCCAGACTGCTCCACCGGCGGCAGAGCGAGACGCCTTGCCCAGTTGGGAAGGGAGCTGCCTTCTGAGGCGGGGAGGTAAAAGGAAGAGGAGAAGCTGGGCCTGGAGAGGAGTGGGCAGGGCCTGGGGGGGAGGGGTGCGGAGTGGGTGGGGCAGTGGGAGGAGCCGCTGAAAGGGCGGAGCCCTATGAGAGAGCGGCCCTTGGAGAAAGGGGTAGGGTTGGTGGGGGCGCCTCGCTGGAGGGCATAGCTATTGAAAGAAGGGGAGGCATCTTTTGTGGCCAGGTAGGATGCTGGAGGAAGGGAAGGGCCGAGAGGAGGAAGAAAGAAAGGTCTTGGAAGAAGGGTAGGGAGCCACGCTGTCAAGTGCCTGGGCTTTTGGAAACAGGTGGCAAGAGTTGCGTGTTTGAAGACTTGAATTTTCCTGTACATTGTATGCTGTGTGAGAGCTGGGAAGACTGGGGTTGCTTTACCATTTTACTACCCTTGCTAGGCAGAAGGAGAAGCGGGTGGCAGAGGATGGGATGGTCAAATAGCAACGACTACTCCATGGACATGAAAAGACCTCTGATGCTGGGAAAGATCGAAGGCAGGAGAAGGGGAGACAGAGGATGAGATGGTTGGATGGTATCACCGACTCGATGGACATGAGTTTGAGTAAACCACGGGAGTTGGTGATGGACAGGGAGGCCCGGAATACTGCAGTCCACGGGGTCGCAAAGAGTCGGACACGACTGAGCAACTGAACTGAACTGGGAGATAGTGGAGCGCGGAGGAGCCTGGCATGCTGCAGTCTATGGAGGGGTCACAAAGAGTCGACAGGACTTAGCAACTGAACAACCACCACCAGTGCTAATGAACACTTAATGAGTAATGAATGTGACTGGAAAAAGCAGAAGAGTTGGAGACTGGGATTGGAGTGAAATGTTCTGATAGGGAGGGATGGTTGTAGAAACTGTGCTTCTAGGAATCATTCTATGAATAATCAAAGCTGCTGTGCTCTGTGGGCATGTAAGAAGAATAAAGCACAGATAATTAACATGGTGGTTTAGTCACTAAGTTGTGTCGGACTCTTGTGACCCCATGGACTGTAGCTTGCCAGGCTCCTCTGTCCAAGGGATTCTCCAGGTGAGAATACTGGAGTGGGTTGCCATTTCCTTCTCCAGGGGATCTTCCTGACCCTGGAATCCAACCCAGGTCTCCTGCATTGCAGGCAAATTCTTTACCGACTGAGCTATGAGGTATAGGAATTGAGGGTAGCCATTTGTAGTCTGATTATAAGGATGAGTGATAGCAGAAATGTGGCAAAGATAATGGCAAAAAGAAAGAGTGCCCGCCTTCTTCAGTCAGTAAGATGTCTCAAATTCCTCTCTCATGCTTTAGCTCTCTGACTTCTGCTGCTGCTGCTCCTGCTGCTAGCCAAAGAAAACTCTCTGCTTTTAAGGGACACATATCATTAGATTTCCTGAAGAAGGGCATGGCAACCCACTCCAGTATCCTTGCCTGGGGAATCCCCATGGACAGAAGAGCCTGGTGGGCTACAGTCCATGGAGTCACAGAGTCAGACACGACTGAGTGACTAAGTACAGCACATCATTTAGATTAGGCCCATCCCAGTAAACCAAGATTGTTTCCCTGTCATCGGGTCAACCAATTGGTACCCATAATTACATAGTCTTTTGAAGAATGGTCCTTGGGACTTACCTGGTGGTACAGTGAATAAGAATCTGCCTGCCAATACAAGAGACAGGGGTTTGATCTCTGGTCCAGGGAGATCCCACAAGCCACAGAGCAACTAAGCCCATGAACCACAATTACTGAGCCTGAGCTCTAAAGCCGGTAAACCACAACTACTGAGCCCTTGTGCTGCAGTTTCTGAAGTGCATGTGCCCAAGTGTGTGTATTACTGTTGTTGTTGTTTAGGTGCAAAGTCGTGTCCAACTCTTTTGCCAACTGTGATGGCAAAATATGATGGCAGATGTGGGGAATCACTGGCTTTTAGGTACTTCTGCCTAGAAGTGACTCATGATTTCAGTCCTGTTATTAGCCGAAATAAGTCACAAGGCACTGCTTAACTTCAAGGAGAAATGTAGATAATGCTTCTCTATCTCCAAAAGGAAAAGGAAGAAAGATTTGGGGGACCAATAGTAGCATCTTGGTACCACACTGGTCTGGTATCATCAGAGGTGATGTACGAAGCAAATGACCTTTACGTATATTTACGTCACTACCTAAAATAAGAACATTTGTGGTCTTTAAAAATAGAGTCCAGGGGCTATGCGAATGGAAAAGTCCTAGATTTGGGGACAGAGGATGAGATGGTTGGATGGCATCACTGACTCAATGGACATGGGTTTGAGCAAACTCCAGGAGATAGTGGAGGATGGAGAAGCCTGGCGTGCTGCAGTCCATGGGGTCGCAAAGAGTCAGACACGACTTAGCAACTGAAGATAAAACTAAAACATTATAATTATTTTCTTAAAACTGTTTTCAGTTTTCTAGATTCAGAAACATTTATGAAAATACAAAATACAAGGTCCAAGAATAGATAGACAATCTCAAAGAAGTTGGAGGAGTAACTGTTGAATATCAAGATATGAATCTGGAGCAGGATAATTGAGGGATTGGGGGCAGGAGGAGAAGGGGACGACAGAGGATGAGATGGCTGGATGGCATCACTGACTCGATGGATGTGAGTCTCAGTGAACTCCAGGAGTTGGTGATGGACAGGGAGGACTGGTGTGCTGCGATTCATGGGGTCACAAAGAGTCGGACATGACTGAGCGACTGATCTGATCTGATCTCTGATAGGAATCAATATGATATTGGTGAATGGAGAGACACAGGTCAATGGGCCAGAATAGGGTGTTCTAAAATATACCCAAATAAATATCAGTTCAGTTGCTCAGTTGTGTCCGAGTCTTTGCAACCCCATGAATTGCAGCATGCCAGGCTTTCCCTGTCCATCACCAACCCCCGGAGTTTACCCAGACTCATATCCATTGAGTCGGTGATGCCATCCAACCATCTCATCCTCTGTCGTCCCCTTCTTCTCCTGCCTTCAATCTTTCCCAGGATCAGAGTCTTTTCAAATGAGTCAGCTCTTCACATCAGGTGGCCAAAGTATTGGAGTTTCAGCTTCAATATCAGTCCTTCCAATGAACACTCAGGACTGATCTCCTTTAAGATGGACTGGTTGGATCTCCTTGCAGTCCAAGGGACTCTCAAGAGTCTTCTCCAACACCACAGTTCAAAAGCATCAATTCTTTGGCAATCAGCTTTCTTTATAGTCCACCTCTCACAGCCATACATGACTACTGGAGAAACCATTGCCTTGACTAGACAGACCTTTGTTGGCAAAGTAATGTCTTTGTTTTTGAATATGCTGTCTAGGTTGGTCATAACTTTTCTTCCAAGGAGTAAGCGTCTTAATTTCATGGCTGCAGTCACCATCTGCAGTGATTTTGGAGCCCAGAAAAATAAAGTCTGACACTGTTTCCACTGTTTCCCCATCTATTTCCCATGAAGTAATGGGACCGGATGCCATGATCTTCGTTTTCTGAATGTTGAGCTTTAAGCCTACTTTTTCACTCTCCTCTTTCACTTGCATCAAGAGGCTCTTTAGTTCTTCTTCACTTTCTGCCATAAGGGTGGTGTCATCTGCATGTCTGAGGTTATTGATATTTCTCTTGCCAAATAAACATAGCCAATTGATTTTTGACCAAAAAAAAAAAAAATTAAATGCAGGAAGAATAATCTTTGAACAAGAATGTTGCAACCCCTGGCTGTTTATATTCAAAAACTTAATTCAAAATGGATCATAGACCTAAATATAAACCATAAAACTATATAACTTTGAAAATTAAATACAGAAAATCTTTATGACCTGTGGTTAGGCAGAGTGTTATTAGACATGACACCAAAAACATAATCCATTAAAAACAAAACCAAACCCACATATGATAAAACTGGTCCTCATTTTAACTTTTATACAACATATCTGTAAGAGTAGCAACAGAAGATAATGTCCTTTCTCTGGCCTCTGCTGTAATATTGGTGTGTCTTTGCCACTGACCAGTGGAGAAGGCAATGGCACCCCACTCCAGTACTCTTGTCTGGAAAATCCCATGGACGGAGGATCCTGGTAGGCTGCAGTCCATGGGTCACTAAGAGTCGGACACGACTGAGCGACTTCACTTTGACTTTTCACTTTCATGCATTGGAGAAGGAAATGGCAACCCACTCCAGTATTCTTGCCTGGAGAATCCCAGGGACAACGGGCCTGGTGGGCTGCCATCTATAGGGTTGCACAGAGTTGGACACGACTGAAGCGACTTAGCAGCAGCAGCAGCAGTGGTAATGAAGTCTTTGTTCCTTTCAGGAGCAGGGCAGTTCGTATTCTAAGTTACAGATTGGTTAGGGTGTCAAAGCTCCATTGAGTTTGCCAGATGTCTAACAAAGAGGCATTTGGTAGTCTCTGTACTTCTCAGTTCATTAACAAATGACATCATCACAACGTGGGGTTGGAGATCCTAAAGGTAATGTCTGTGTTTTTTCTTTTCCTCCTGCATTTCCAATGCCTTCTTTTGTATTCAGTAAATTCAGTGAGAAGGCCTTGAGTCCTTTGACTTAAAGAGTAATTGGCCAGTTATTTATGGAGTGTCTCCAAATCTTCCCCTGTGGCTCAGCTGGTAAAGACTCCACCTATAATGAGTGAATCCTGGGTTCAATCCCTGGGTTGGGAAGATCCCTTGGAGAAGGGAAAGGCTACCCACTCCAGTATTCTGGCCTAGAGAATTCCATGGACTGTATAGCCCATGGGGTCACAAAGAGTCAGACACAACTGAGGAACTTTCACTTTTCCAAATCATCTTCATAAACTATATTCTCCAATTTTTTTCTGAGTTTTTTTCCCACCTTTTGGTACATCTCTTTAAATAAGTCCCTGTTCAAGGTCTTTACCCCAATTAAATTATCCAAACCATGAAATCTGTTCTTTGATACATTTATTCAGTTTGCTTAAGATCAAAATTCATGCTTTGCTCACCTCCACTGTTATCCTGTTTTATTTCTTGAACCATTCTGTTAACATGATGGCTTGAAAAAAAAACCACATTTTATTATGTAAAATTTCACAGTGACCCAAAAGTACAGTGAATAGTGCAGTTAACCTCAATGTCCTCATACTCTTCTACAACAAACAGAATTTGTGGCTTTTTTTATTTCCTTGTTCTCTAACCACAACCAACCACCCCCACCCCCTTGCAGGATTATTTTGAAGCAAATCATGATGACTTATGTTCAATTGGTAAAATAGTAAGCTATTTTACAGGCTTTTGAAAAAAATTATTTATCTATTTATTTGGCTGTGCCAGGTCTTAGTTACAACATGTGGGATCCAACTCCCTGACCAGGGATTGAACCCAGGCTCCCTGCATTGGGAGTACAGAGTCTTAGCCACTGGACCACCAGGGAAGGCCCCTATTTACAGGGTTTTTTGCTGATCATTTTCTTCCATTGCTGTTTAAATGCTACTAGAAAAGATATTTTCTGTATCACACTGAATTTCCCATAGGCTCTGTTTCTTAGAGTCTCACTCATCTTTTTTTAATTTTCATTCATCTTCTTTATTTCATTTCTAAATATCTTAAGTTCCTTTGGCCTTTTCATCTTGAAAAGGATCAGCTTTTCTTTGGGTTTATTCTTGTTTATCCAGACATGTACTTTCGGGGCTTGCTTGGACCTCAGTCAACATTTTTTTCTTTGTACATTTTTTGGTTCTAGCCACTTCAATAGCGTATGTCATATAATTTAATATCTTCTGGCATACATGTGTGTGCCTTTCTGCTTTGTACTCCAAATCCAATTTTCTAGTTGCATCTGCAAATGCATTTTCCCATGGGAGCATTTTCACTGTGATCCTTGTGTTTCCTTGATGTGATTTTCTAAGAAACATATGGATTTTGATGTATGTTTTATACCAGTGATTCTTAAACCAAATCAGATTGTAAAGCTCTGTGGAAGCCCAGAAGTGGAAGAACACGAGCTCTGATTTACTTTAAATCTATAAACAAGGCATAATTTTACCATCAGAAAATCAGTATTACACCACTGCAGATTTTTGCATTCCAAATAGAAGGAAAACTGCATGTAATTGGTAAGAAATCACATAGCCACCCTTTTAGTTGACCTTTGATTGCTTTTTGCACATTTCTATTTGTCATCTCTTACATGAGTTTGGAAGATAAGAATGGACAATTAATCTTTTTTCTTTTAAATAAATCCAGGTGTTTTATTTGTTTTTTGCCACACTATTCTGCATTCGGGATCTTAGTTCCCTGATCAGGGATAGAACCCATACCCCCTGCAGTGGAAGCACCAGGGAAGTCCTAAATCCATAAGTCTTTGAAATTAGCCTTATATTTTATATTTTATAATGTCAATAGTTGGCAATGGATGGTTTCATAATATTTCTTCTATTCCTGAACGTGTCTTGACGATGTTTCACCTGAGTTATTGAATTGGTTTTTTAAAAGAAACAAAGCAGTATTAAAAGCTAAGTTCCATTTGCATTTTAAACCACAGGAAGAAGATGTTAAAGACTTTAAGCAACCATCACAGTAATGGATTTCGGTCACAAAAATGAGACTGAATTAGAAAATAGTGAAAATTATGAAATTGAAAGCACAGAAGAAACTGAATTAATCTATACTTGTCCAGATGAAAGAAGTGAAAAGAATCATGTTTGTTGTCTTCTCAATATCAGTGACATTACACTTGAACAAGATAAAAAAGCCAAAGAGTTTGTCATTGGAACTGGATGGGAAGAAGCAGTGAGTATTTTCTTGAGTTAGGTCTTGTGCATGTTAGGGTTTTGATACAAGCCTTTTACTATTTTCATAAATAGTTACTGTTGCCAAAAAAAAAATGTGTAAGCAAGGAACAGAAACCTCTGAAACAGAGGTAGAATATTAATGATGATAATAGCAGTACCTTTTATTGAGTATTTATGACCATTCTGTATGGTCATAAATACTAAATACACAGTACTAAATGCTTCACATACATCAATTCATTCACCCTCTCAGGTGTTATGAATAGCCTCACTTTTTGGAAAAGGAAACCAAAGCACCAAAAATGAAATGTGTCAAAATCTCCCAGGCGGTGGTCAAGGCAGGAGCTTGAACTGAGCTTTTCTGGACTCCAGAACACAATTCCCTTAACTCAAGCTACTTAACTTAACTCCTGCTACTTAACTCTCCAGGAGACCAGAGATTTCTATCCTGGTGGTTCTATGCAGAATCCTGTGGTTTATTCTTAAACTATTCTTAGAATCAATAATGAAATATAAGGGAATTGGTCTGATTGCTTGGCAATGTCACAGCTAGGGCTGGGAGGGGAGAGGGGTGTCTCTGGATGTACTGGGGTTGAGGCTGGGGTGCTGCTCCACATTGTAGAATGCTCGGGGTGGCTCCCACCACAGGAGATGCTCCAGCCCTGTCTCAGTTCGGGCTGCTAGAAGAGAATACTGTAGGCTGGGCAGCTTAAGCAGCAGACATTTATTTCTTACAGTTTGGGAGGAATGTTCGAGATCTGGGTGCCAACATGGTCGGTTTCTTGGTGGGAACCGTTTTTTTGGTTATATCCTCACACAGCCTTCTTTGGTGCAGGCAAGCGCAGAGAGCCTGCAGTACAAGAAAGCCTGGCAGGCGGGACAAGTATGGTTTTGATTTTATTTTAATAGTTCTGAATTTATTTTAATACACATCTAAAAATATATATAGTCAGCACATCAGTGTGCTGATAGATACTATCGCTTAGTATTTTAGTCTTTACAAATACTATTACAAATACTATGGCGTAGTAGGAGGCTAAACTAAGCATGAAAAGTTAAATTAAGTCAATCCGAAGAAAAATATTGATTCAAATAGGAGAGTCAAAATGGGGATGTGTCCACAGTGGGGGCAGCTAGGCTGAGAGTAACACACTGCTTTATCTGCAGGTCCGAGGCTGGGGACAGATTTCTCCAACTGCCTGCATCTGGCCCAGGAAGAAGCTTAAGAAGGCGAGGGTGGGAGAAAGTGCCAGCAGCTGCTTACTCTGTGTCAATCTCTCCCATGGGAGCCTGGAGGCCAGGCCTCAGTCAGAGGGCGGGAAGTTGGAGTCTGGGGCTTCAGCTCCAGCTCCAGCCGAGGCAGGCCCAGAGAAGGATGGAGGCAGCCTCTCCCAGACCCCAGGCATCCCCCCAGGCTCCACTACGACCTCCAGGGAAGTTAACAAAATCTGCTTTCCCACCTACAGTCAGGGAGAGAAGAAAAGTCTGCAAATAAAGGAGTTCATTTGGTGCCTGGAAGACTGGGCCACCCCGGAGACCGTTAGGGGCAAGGACCCCAGAAGGCCCTGGAGAGGCACCGACAGAATTCTCCCCGCCTCAGACTCCCTGACTTCCAAAGCCCTTTTAGTCCTCCCTCCCTTGAAGTCTTCGCCCCCAGATGGCTTGGATGTTCTGGGTAAGAAGACTAAGAACTTTTTCTTGCGGCCAGAAGAGAAGGGGCTGAGTGTGGAAAAGGATGAGTGTGTGGCTTATGCCTATGGAGTGAAAGCGGTTGATGGGGCAGGCGAAAAGCAGCCCACTGAGCTGGCCAGGCACCACAGAGTCAAGGACATGCAGCCTTTCCTCACCCCGGTGGCCCGGACGCCCCTGCTGCCCGAGCCTGAGCCCTGCTGCCTGCACTGGTCCCGCCTGCCTGAGAAAAACCTGCTGTGCCCTCCCTGCTATCTCGCCACCTTCCAGCTTTTGCAGAAACAAGGAACGAGGAACTACAAAGCCACACTCAAAGCCAGGGAGCCCAGACCTCCCATGAAAACCCCAAAGCGCGTCCTCACAGAGGCCAAGCAGGAAAACAGGCCCCAAATGTTGGAGACCAAAGTGTTCTCAAGACCTCTCTTGCCGTCCCTCACAGTGAGCAGAGTTGTTATTCCCATTTCCACTCACAGACTCCTTTGAGCTGCTACAATATAATTCCCTGGGAACAAGCAGCGTCTGAACATGGTTCATCTTCTCTCCCCTGTCTCCCTCCTGCCCCACCCCAGTCTCTTTCTCTTTCTCCTTCTCCTCTTCATCTCGCACACTCTTCTCTCCCTCTCTCCCCTGGTCCTTTTTTGGTGGTAGATCAGGGACAGCTGAACCTCATAGTACGGATTTTGATGTACTCTCAAAACCTCCACATTTTGGTGTTACCTGCTTCTGTTGCTTAGCCATTTACAAAACGCACACTGGTTGTGCCAGTCTCAGCCTCAGCCTGGCTTATCTGTGCCCTGGAAGACAAGCGGATGGTGGGGAAGCTGGAGGGCCTCCCTCTGGGGTGTCCCCCAGGTCAGCCCCTGAACCCCAGTGCTTCAAGCCAGGCGTCCTGGGCTTATTGAGACCAAATCGTTCCCTGATCCTTTGAACCTGGCAGATGGTCTATCAGTTACCACATTTTCTCTTGCAACAGAGATCTGCTTTAATTGAAACAGTGTTGTAAGATAAAATTCCAGCCTGTGTCCAGATGAATTTCCTGTGTCCAGGGTGGCATATCCTTATATTGATATTGGATGGATGGATGTGCCATATCCATTGTATCTTATGTGTCCCAGATTTCATATACTTAGAGCCTCATGTTAGTCTGTGTCTGGGAGGTTTTGGCTACCTTTCTACAAAATTCATCGTGAGAGGCAGGTTGAGAATAATTATTATTTTTTAAATGTCACTGTGATTATTGTTAGCACACATGCTTCTTCAAGTCTTACATCTACTATTTGGGAACTTGACATCCCCAGACAGAGTTATGGGATGGAGGTGTGACTTTCTTCCTTCTTCCATCTTTCCTACCCCCTCATTTTACTCCAGTGCACATTTCCTGAAGTTGTGTATAAATTAAACGTTTGTAAATAAGTTATATTTTAAATGTGAAGTGACAATGCTATGCAGAGAGATGCTGTGAAGAACAATTTTGTAATGTGAAAAGCCATTTAGCTGCTCTGTAATTATATAGTTTGCATTTGCTTAAAGTATATTATACTTGAACTGTAGGCTTTCCATTTCCTAAGTGATGGGCAGACAGAATATATGGCTATTTGTAAACATCTGCTTTCCATAACTGGTCTTTGTAATGTCTTGTCTGTTTAGTTTTGTTGGTTTGTCTTTACAAAACACCAGAAATGCAGGAATGATTACAGTACAATAGTCATTTAAAGGTGTATTTTGCCTTTTGAGGTTGGACACTTTACAGACTAGAAGCACTTTTCAGGTTCTACTCACCCTTTCTCGTCTGAATGAAGAAACCATCTGAATTCACGTCCAAGAAGAGGTCCCGATTTCCCCCCGTGTCTGCACACTGGGGGTGTCGGACCCAGTGCTGCTTGAGCACTGTCCAGCTCTGGCAACCTGCCTACCTGAGTCAGTGGTTTTTTCCAAGTCCTTCTTTGTAGGCTGCAGAATAATGAATAAGCTCACTGTGTATACACCTGTCAAAGTGTTTGCTTGGGAGGGAAAAGTATCTACCAGTATGAACGAGGGACAGAGCGCACTTGCTCAGCCCAGGGCTACTTACCAGTTGAGATCTTGCCACAGTTTGAACTGATACAAGTGACAACAGAAAGAACTTTTTTTTTTTCTTAAGAAAAACTCACTTCTTGAGATAAGGGTTATATATTCTATACCTTTGGGGATAAACATATAATAATTTAGAATTGAGATTTAGTTAAAGGTTTGTTGTTGTTCAGTCATGTTCGACTCTTTGCCACCCCGTGTTGGTTTTAGTATCTTAAAATTTTTTTTTTAATCAACTAGTTTTTTTTTAAATTATGAAAGTGTCTATTTCTTTAGGTAATTATTCAAATACCTGATAAAGTCCCTCTAGTATCTTATTTGTGTTGGCCGAGGAAGTTTGGCTTGCTTCTCTGGACAAAGTCACTTTAGGCCTTGTCCCAGTTTTTAGTCAGATTAAATCAGGACGTTCAAACTGGTCTTTGATATCCTAGTCTATCTAGATAAATGCTAAATGTTTACTAGAATGCAATAACAAAAATCTAGGCCAGTAACAAAAATCCTTCCATTTTAAGGAGTCAACATGTTATAATTCAGTCCCAGTCACCCTCTTCCTACCTCCAGGTGATGACCTCAAATTAAGTTTTGGTTCTTATGTGTTGTTGTTAGTCGCTCAGTTGTGTCCAACGCTTTGCCACCCCCTGAACTGTAGCCTGCCAGGCTCTTCTGTCCGTGGAATTCTCCAGCGAGAATACTAGAGTGGGTTGCCATTCCCTGCTCCAGGGGATCTTCCAGACCCAGGGATCGATTCTCAAGCCAAACATGGAGGGCTCTGTGTTTCATCTTTTATTCTGTTAATTTGTATCATTAGTAAAACTTTCCAAACTCCTATTTTTCTGGAAATTTAAAAAATCACCGAGTGGAAGTGTGGCTGCTCCCAACACAGGGCTCCTCTGCAGAGCCTCACCTCCTAGGGGAGGCCACACTGAGTTCTGGGAGTGCTGCTGAGCAAGTGCCGGGCCGGAGGGACTGGACACCTGGGAGAGTGTAGATCTGACAGTGATGGGGGGACAAGGGCGAGGGGAAGATTAAGTCAGAATAAGACCCGGCAATGTTTGGACAAGTATGGCGAGCTTTGGCTACTCGAGGAGACTTCCTCTCATTTTTAGCTTTGTTCTTTTTAGTCTGGACTAGATCTACTTTGCTTTCAATCTCTGCCTGTCCTAAGTGCTGGAGCCCCAGCCCATCTCTATGCAGGCTCCCCCGGCTGGCCAAGCAGGCTGAGCTGCACAATTGGAGTCCTCACACCTGGGACTTTTTGGGGTGTCTGGGCTTGGGTTCAAGTGCAGCCTTGGTGCTGCGGTTTAGGGGCTCCTGAGAAGCCAGATGAGGAAGAAACAGGGGCTCCCGTGGCTGTGGGCAGACAAGAGAGTTTGCTGGTACCACAGGCAACACTCACCCACTGTCTGCCAGGCTAACTGCGGCCCTGGAGCCAGGAGAGGTTCTGTGCCATGCCCTTGAGGCCCAGGCTAAACTCTGACCCGAGTACCACTAACCCATCACGTGACACAATAATTCCACTTGAATTGGCAAGGCACTATTCTAAGTGTTGAGAGCTTCTTCTGGGTATTGCCTCCTTTTATCCTGAGCAAATTCATGAGGCTCAGGGCTCATTTTCTCCTGTGACCCAAGAAGAAACTCATCAACAGAGTTTGGGTTCAGGTGTGCAGCTTGGGCATCTGAAGGTGCCAACTTATCTCCAAGGTGAAGAAACAGCTGGAGTGCTGGGTGG
This sequence comes from Bos indicus, assembly GCF_029378745.1. NCBI lineage: Eukaryota > Metazoa > Chordata > Mammalia > Artiodactyla > Bovidae > Bos > Bos indicus. The sequence continues at coordinate 8,371,598 of NC_091777.1, read as the reverse complement.
AAAGAATCATGTAGGGCAAGGAAGGAGGACTTAGGAATGTCTTTCCTTCCTGTTAGATGGGAATAATTTCAGACACAGGATGTGGTGAAGACGAGGAGGTAATGTATGTAAAACGCTCACAGAGATTTGTGGTTTTCCAGAATGTCGTGATTGGATCAAATACAGATAGCTGGATCATTTCCCTTTAATGAATGCCTGGCTGTTCAGAATCATTTAGAAATCCTGTGGGCATGGCCAGTTGTCATGTGGACTCTTTAAAAAGCTCACCTCCCTAACTTGTCAACTTCGGGGTCCTTGGTTGGGATGCCTGTCCATCAGTTCATGGGCCATCTTCATTGCCTGGCCCTTCTTCTCATTCTGTTTTGCCTGAATTTCCACCGCAGCAGTCTAAACATGATTGCTCTCCAGACTTATGCCATGTCTCTCAGACTGGTGGTGTGTCATCCTGAGGTGTTACAGCAAAAAATTTACTTCTCAAGTTTAATCTAGCAGATCAAAGCTATTGTATATCTTCCTGAACACAGTCTAAAGTAACTCAATAACTAAAACTAGCACCATCATCTTTTTTTTCCCTAGGAGCTGAAAACTAGACATTTTTAAATTGACTCTGTCCTATAAAATGAGGGGTTAGGGACTTCCCTGATGTTCCAGTGGTTAAGACCCTGTGCTTCCAGTGCAGGGGAATTCAGGTTCGATTCCTGGTCAGGGGGAAAAATTGAGGGAATTAATACCTAAGGTACTTCCTGATTCTGTCATTTTAGTGAAGTTAACTTGCCTGTAAACATCACTGCTGCTACTGCTAAGTTGCTTCAGTCATCTCCGACTCTGTGCGACCCCAGAGACAACAGCCCACCAGGCTCCCCCGTCCCTGGGATTCTCCAGGCAAGAACACTGGAGTGGGTTGCCATTTCCTTCTCCAGTGCATGAAAGTGAAAAGTCAAAGTGAAGTCACTCAGTTGTGTCCGACTCTTAGCGACCTCATGGACTGCAGCCTACCAGGCTCCTCCATCCATGGGTTTTCCAGGCAAGAGTACTGGAGTCGGGTGCCATTGCCTTCTCCAAGTAAACATTACTAGACACTCAAAATGTGAACAGTTCTTTCTGTCAGATTTGTGATCAGATTGACTCTGGATGCTGGCTCTTGTAGTGTAAAATCTAAGTGAATTTCAATTTCTACATTTCAAAAGTTGCTTACAGTAGAAGTCCTAAAAGAGACTTTTTTTTTTTTTTTTTTTACGTAAGACCCAGGTGGCTCAGTGGTAAAGAACCCTCCTTAATGCAGGAGATGCAAGAGATGTGGGCTCGCTCCCTGGGTAGATCCCCTGGAGGAGGAAACGGCAACCCACTCCAGTGTTCTTGCCTGGGAAATCCCATGGACAGAGGAGCCTACAGTCCGTGGGGTTGCAAAGAGATATAACTAAGCACCCACCAGAACTCAACTTTTCTAATACATCCTTTCTAAACAGCATACACGCTTTATTTTATTTTAGACCATGCTGGGTCTTCGTTGCTGGGTGCGGACTTTCTCTAGTTTCGGCAAGTAGCGGCTTCTCATTGCTGTGGCTTCTTTTGTTGAAGAGCACGGGCTCTAGGGTGGGTGTGCTTCAGTAGTTGCTGCACACGGGCTCAGTAGTTGTGGCGCATGGGCTTAGTTGCCCCGAGGCATCTGGGATCTTCCTAGGCCAGGGATCACACTGCAATATACACACTTCTTAAAGATTTCAGTGGCCGAGCATCTTTGGAAATAAGCATTGCATCCACAGCAATGCTTAAAGTTCCACCTCACCAACCGGCCCTATCCCTTGGGCAGGACTTTTCAACCTTGGCACTACTGGCATTAGGGATGGGTAGTTCTTTGTGTGGGGTTGTTTTGTGCATAAAGGGAAACAGCAGCATTTCTGGCCTCTATGCACTAGATGCCAATGGTCCCCTCACAGTTGTGACAATCAAGAATGTCTTTAGACATTGCCAAGTGCCACAAGGGCCCAGGTGAGAATAGGTGCTTTAGGGAATTAACCATCTAGAATCCAATACCTGTTTGCAGCTTCTCTGACAGCTCTGCTTTCTGCTCCAGAGTGAGCAGAAGCCTTGGCACAGAGGCAAAGGGCATGTGGGATTAGTTCCGCCTGCCTCATCCTGGGCAGCACGAGTGCTCTTGGCTTTGACCTGGTCCCTCAGGGCCTCCTGGGGACACCTGCTCCATTTCCCTCCAGGCCTGCTTTTCTCTGGGACCATTTCTCTCAGAGTTAACAGTAGGGCTCATTTAGTCAGAGCCAGGGACAGCTGTAGGCATAATCTGATTCTCTTTAGGAGAATGTGCATTATTTTCGCAAGGTTTTCAAGAAAATTCTAAGATGCTAAATTGATGTGTTTACATTTAATGGCATAATTCAGAATTCTCTACTTTTCAACCAGTACTCTCCTCACATTCACTGCACTAAATCAGTGTGAATACTGAGAGGCAGCCCAGTATGTATGACCCTCCTTAATAGCCACTGGAAAATTGATACTTTATATATGTGAAAATGGCTTTTTTCCTCCCATTTGGCTCAAACTACAAGCCTTGCTTCCCTATGTATCTTAAAATGAAACAATTTCTCACTTACTTAAACTTGAGGAGTGCTAACTTGAAGATATAACATAAAGTAGCCTTATTTCCAGCAACACAGGAGGGTTAGGACTATTAACTGTAAAATGTGAAAGAACTGTTAGCAATTTCATTTAACATCTGCATGTGCTCTGAAGAGAAGTAGAAATCTAACAAGATAAAAACCACTGGTCCCGATATTGTTCATGACTCTGCTCGGGCTCTGTTTTGTGGCCATTCACCAAATCCTCATGATGGACTTTTCTAATGTAATCCCAGGAAAATGGAATGTTAGGGAGATACCATTATAGTAGCTAATGGGAGAACTTGAAATCTGAAAACTTACTCCTTAGACACATATGTCATCAGAGAAATGGGATTTAAACGGTTCTAAAATATACCATATCTTACCAAAAGGAAAGGTGAAGAAAAAAAAAGATACCAGCCTACAACTCATTAATAAGTACTAGACTCTCAAATATAGCTAAACAAAAACTATTACCACAAACTGAACTAAGACAATATAAACAGTTCCTAAAATATCATTTGCCAAAGTTTGGATGGCTTCTCAAAAAGCAAACTATAAAATCTTAAGTTTTGAGAGCTCACTTTTTAAATAGGGAAGTCTTTAAGGAGCATTTTAAGGTTAGATATCCTTTTGTGGTAAGTTAACTCAGATGCACTGACTTCTGCCAAATTTTTATTGCAGCACAAGCTCTACATTTTCTGAAGTCACTAAATTTCTCATTACAGCACAGGAAAAAGAAGATAAAGTAGGAGAAGTATCAGTTTCAAATTCAGCCCTAAGCAGCAACATTTTTGAGATGCAATCATAAAACCAAATATTTCACCCGGGACAAGGAAAAAGCAGTGGATCATCAGAAAACAGAGTAAAAAGCTGCAAGAAGATGTGAAAAAAAAAAGAAAAGCAGTGAGAAGATGCCAAGCTTGGAACAAGGTCTTATTGACACATACTATGCTAATCTCACTTCTTTAGGCTAAAAAAAAAAAAAAAGTCTTTGTTCACATAGGTAATATATACATCTTTCAGAATTTATGGAGATAAATTTTTTAAAAAATATTTTTTTATTTTCTGAAATATTTGACTGTTTCAATGATAAACTAAAAGTTATAAATTCTGTTGTTTCTTCTTTGTAGTCTTTATGTCCTGTAATATTAACTTGCTAGATGGTGAAGGAACCAAGTTAATGGAAGGGCCTTGATAATGAGTTTCTCATGTGACAATCTTTGCTATTTCTGATTTTGTGGATTTAGAACAAAGTTACAAATGTGTTTATTAATTAGTAAGGCAATATATAGATTTACATGTTTCCCCCTCAAGTTGAAGGAACTGAATGAATACCGGCACTCTTCCCGTGTATTATAGACAATACTCTTATTCCCTCATTTGCTCCTTTCAAACATGCATATTTTATCCTATTTTTAAAAATGTATTATTTACTTACTTATTCTTTTTGGCAGCACTGGGTCTCCTTTACCGCATGTGGGCTTCTCACTGCAGTGGCTTCTCTTACTGTGGAGCACAGGCTCAGTAGTTGTGGCACATGGGCTTAGCCATGCAGCATGTGTGATCTTCCTGGACCAGGGATCAAACCTGTGTCCATGGCACTGTCAGGGGGATTCTTAACCACTGGATCACCAGGCAAGTCCCCACACATGCATGTTTTAAAATAAAGAGCCCAAATGTGTTAATCTGAGGACACCAACAACCTGAGTCCTTTCCATTTGCTCTTTAGTCTGCCTCTGTTGATGGATATGTAGTCTAGTAAATACAGTTCACACAACTGTGAGAAACTTTGGATTTAGGCACTGCAAAACAGTGGTATTTAAAGGACTATCTTCTTGACTATCAAGAACATTAGATTAGCCTACATCTTGCTGAAAAAACTAACTAACATTCATGTGTTTTAAGGCTTTTAGGTGTTGGGAGTAACCAGTAAGTCAAAAGACTGTGTCCTTTCCTAGTGTCAGATCTAATCAGTGACACTTTAATGTATGTAAGATAAGCACACACACATATATGAGATATAAAACAATATTTGAGACTCCAAAGGCATCACCGACTCAATGGACATGGGTTTGGGTGGACTCTGGGAGATGGTGATGGACAGGGAGGCCTGGCATGCTGCGTTTCATGGGGTCACAAAGAGTCGGACATGACTGAGCGACTGAACTGAACCGAACCAAAGGAATCATTCCTAAATGCTTCTAAGTTACACATTCCTCCCAGTCTTTGTTTAAGAGCCTTCTGAAGACAAATCTGAGAAGCATTACTTTAAATATTCAAGTAGGGGTACTCTTTCTACTCCCTTCTGATGTCTATGTCAGCTTTCTCTATGTCCTTTATACTTTAATAAAACTTTATTACACACAAAAAAATAAATAAAAAAAATAAATAAATATTCAAGTAGTAAGCGCTCTTCAGTGTCAGTATTAGGTTAAGTTTGGACTGGAACTAAGATAAGCATTCTAAAACTGAGATCATAAAGGATTACATGAAAAACCACCCTGTCAGTTACCACTATTAAAACAATTCAACTTCACAACTAGACTGAAACAATGTTTTCTTCCAATCAAAAGTAGCTTCAAACTTTGCATCTTTCAGGTAAGTCTAAAAAATTTCTTCTTTTATTTCCCTTTATCTCTAATCGAACACACTGATTTGGCTTTCCTACAGCTGGTGACTGAGCAAAGAACTACTCATACAGCTTTACCCTCACATATTTGCTCTTAAGCTAGAACCACATTACTTACAAAGATAAAAGACACCCCATTATGAAATGGTGACATTTGGATGAAAAAAAATGGGTAATTTCCTTTGAAAAAATTTTCCAAAAACTTATGGTAGTTTTTATCAAAATAAAAACTTTACATCAAAATAGCAGCTTTGGTAATGGAATGTCTTTCTCTTTTCTACTGGGAAAACTGTTAGCATATTTTCATGAACAAAGGTAATGGAAATAACTAGGCACAGTCATTTCATCATGTGACTTTCAGAGGAGGATGATTTTGTGAAGAGTTAAGGCAACAAAGTCACATTATGAGTACGTTGAAGAATTCACACAAAGGTAGAATTCTCACTTCTCTTTAATCACTGAGTTTTCAGCTTTTACAAATAATCTTAGAACAATTCAGGGAACTAAGGTTTGGGTGGGGGACAGTTCTTACTGGTACATGAACTATTACATGCTCAATTTTCTGTAAATAATTCAGTTGGCTGAATTAACAAACATTGTCACAGACACACAGATTTTTTTTTTTTTAAAGCCATAGATCACTGCATATATATTTACAAAAAGCCAAAACAAACATGCACTTCTCCTTACTAGGAGAACTGAAATAGATGTTTGAAACGTTAAGGCAGTGATGATTCTAAAACATAATGAAATACTAAGTTAAGGCTTTATGTTTGTTTTGAAACCCACATTCATAGGCAACTGTGACCCAAGCAAACTTTAATCTACCAGGTTGAGTTCATCTGCCCAGGACATGTTATTTATCCATTACCACCAATTCTTCTATGGGATAGGAATCAGTAGCAACACCAATGATTTTCTCTAATGAATTATTAGTTCCTTCCTTAGGTTGTATTTTGAGGGTTTAGTCTTCAGCAGCATAAAGCATGTGCCACATAAGGAAAAGAGCATTTTTTTGGGTAAACTTAGAAAAATGTACAGACTGCATTTTTACTTGCCTGAAAGCTGGCCAACAATCAAGAACTCAGGATCTTCTAAATACAAAAAACCCTCCAAGTGTACCTGACTGTTCAGCCATCTCAAAACATATTATGTTCTTGCAGTGCTGGATCTTCACCTCATTTTCTCTGAAGACCGTTCAGTATTACCCTCTCTAAACAAACAAAGCAACATAATGCAGAATGCCGTATTTTAGACGGATCTATTCTAGACTTGCTATCCTCAAGGCACAAACACTATTCTTGCTAGACCAATGTGCTTCCTCATTCAAGGAAAAAAATGAGAGGTGGATGAAAAGACTCACTTTACTCTAGTAGTTGATTGCACTCGTGCCCTAGCAAGCTTATGAAAAGTACTGAAATGTAACAGGGAATATCCTTTTCTCCCTACATTACTATTTTTATTGTTTTTTTAACATTTAGAGCGACAAAACTCAGACTCAGCGGGTGGGGTGCACCTTGAGCAGCTCTGGAGCACCACCCTGGCCTTCGGTAGGGTGCAGGAGGGATGGCTTGTAGGACACACTCCAGGACGAGCTAACAGGTGTGATTCTACAGCCCAGCGTTTCCATAGTTGGGGTGACTTACTGTCACTTAGACTGAAAGGATCACTATTTACACTAAGTGCTTGCCGCTACTACTTTAAGCAATAATTGTACAGCAACATGTCTTGTGAGCAAAGTACTATACACTTACGTTCCTACCAGTAACAGTTCACGTAGAGGGATGGCATTGGCTATAAGCAAATTGTCTCAGGAGCTAAAGACAACAGTAGTTTTCCTTTGTGTCTTCAAATTAGGGAAGAGTAAGATGTCAAAGCAGGCGAAGCTGTTGCTGTTTAAATCTGACGGAGCAGCGTCAGACTTCTTTACACGTTATCAGGGAATAGGACTCTCTTAACAAGCACTGGTAAGAGTATTTTAGGTGCAGTTTAAGTCAGTCATGCTTTGATGAACATGTTTTGAAGATCTGAGGTTTGCACCCTAAGTCCTGATGAGCTTGGCTTCAGCTAAATGGCAAGATGGGTTTTAAAGGTGTGAAATACATTTTTTTTTAAAAAAGGGAAGACTACACTGAAAGGGCAAATGTCGGCAACACAAAAACAATCATGTTCAGATCAACATCTTACACTTTATAATACACTCACAAATTTTTACACAAGTTTCATGTTTACAAGTACAAAAAGGCAAAGAACCTCAAAGAATCGAAGTAACTGTATCGTCAACTACATTCAATAGAGTTAATACTGTTGTCCCTGTTCTTCATCTTCTAAATCCAGAAGGGAACTGTGAATCCATCCCCCATGTGGACTCCGCTTTCAGAAGTTGGAGACTGGGTGTAGTTCTGCACACGTTTGGGTTTCAACAGAGCTGAACTGAGATTCCATCGTGTTCCAGGCCAGATCGGCCAGAAGAAAGTCATCCATTGCTGTCTGAGTTTCATTGCTGGTGAAGAATAAGCTCCCCAAAGTTTCAAAGCCAGAGTTCATGGTCTGTGTTTCGGCACTGTTCAACTGAACTTTGCTTTCCAGGGCAGGCAGGTTTTTAGCAGTGGAGATTCCGTCAGTCTGGGTCTCTGTGTCAGATGAATCAGTACTCATGGAAAAGCTGGAGTGTTTCAGGATACTTCCCAGTGGCAGACGAGGGCTACTGTCTAAAAAGAAGTTCAGGTCTGTCTGTGTCTGCGTGTCAAACATCTCAAGGCCTAAGAAGCTCGAATTCCCCCTACAACTGTAGGCCTGGGCAGAAGGGTCTGCAAGGAAGAAGTCAGTTTGGGTTTCTATGTCCAGTGACTCCAAGACTGGCTCAGTGGTCATGGTGCTAAGTTCACTCTCCTCGGTTTGTGTCTGTATATTTGAGGCTGAAAAGAACTCTTCGATATCAAAATCAATTGCAGGATTCTGGGTTGGGCCAGATGGGAGCTGGGTGTCAGGTCCAGTATTTGTGTCAGACAAAAGACTACGATTGTCCAGCGTCTGACCAGGCAGGTTACTTGACAAGATGTTTTCTAGATCACTTAGTAAATCCATGGTTTGGGTCTGATTATCTGTCATGTTCTGTGACGAAAGCATACTGTTTGGTGCACTGAAGTTTATTATTGGTGTGGATTTCTCAATATCTTGAGTTAAAGTTTTAGCGTGGTTCTGAGGTAACAAGTCATGAGTTACAGACTCTGCTACTAAGCTGCTGCTTATAATACTGTCTGTGGACACACCATATGATGAATGGACACTTTCAAAAATGTCTCCACACATTACAGCTTGGTCCATCTGTACTCGGTCATCTGCTGGACTTTGCATTCCGCTGGTCTGAGTTTCTCTGGAGATCCCACCTGGCTGGAAACTGGCATCTATAAATGCATCAGTTTGAGCAGCGATGGATGAGGTTACCTTAGAACTGGGCAAAAAAGTCTGAGTTTGAACACTAATGGGAAGGGAAACCTGGGAACCAAATGTCAAATCAGTTTGCGAACAGGACGACACAGAGGAGTCAGGGCTGGCCCACTGTGCAGTCGGCATGAACTGCGGTGTGGTGTAGGACAGGTCTGTCTGCACATTGATGGAAGAAATGCTGTTCTTCTGACATGTGTTCCCGAGTTCTTGTAACGGGCTAAATGGACTTTTACCCAAGTTCACTTGAATACCTGTGCTAATTGGCTCAACAGCAACAGGATTTACAACTTTTGAAAGAGGGAGGCTCTCCTTGAGAGAGCAGGCTTCCGAATCCAGGCTGAGGATCAGGGTTCCAATGGACAAGGGCAGTAAGTGCACGGCACCGGGGGCAGAGCCCTGATGGTCGACACCCAACACCACAGGCTGGGCCGAGGAGTCGGCTGTAGGCACAAAGACAGGCACAGGAGAAAACTGCATGACGGGGAGTTTAACCAAAGCCACTTTGGGCTTTGGTAAAAGCAACTTCTGAGGGTACCTTGGAGCTGCTGGAAGAGTCTGTTGTTTGGCATTAGAGCTGCACGAGTCTTCAAAGGAAGCCACCAGCTTTATTTCTGAAGTCTCTAGTTGTGGAGCGTCTGGCCGTGGAATCGGCTGCTTGCTCAGCGATTCAACGGTCTTCCTGGACAGCTTCTGGCTGTGCAGGCAGCCTTCCATTTTCCTTTTCTTACTAGGTGGATCCCTGAAAACGACGACAGAGTGAAAAAGAGAAAAGTGATTTTAAACTGCGGCTTTCTTCATCAACCCTGGCACTGTATCTTCACTTATAAGCTCTATGTCTCACATCTACAGCAGGGGTCAGATTCAGCCCGGTGAAAAGAAATCCCGTTTGTAACCTGGCCCATTACACAGAAGTTCAGAAACATGCCAACAGGAAAGGAGGAAGCACACCTTTGGGTAAAGCTCTAAGCACTAGAACTCAGCTTAGATCCGCAAGCATCAGGAAGCTAACATATTATACAATGCAGTGATTATCATGTCTAAAATAGGGAGCTATTAATCCAAATATAAATTTGACCTTTCAAATGAAGCGATTTCATGATTTAAACAACTCTTCAACAATCCAGTATCCCTCTAATAGAAAACGATGAAAGTTTTGGAAGAATTGAAAACTCAATAGGCACTTCCCTGGTAGTCCAGTGGTCAAGAATCCACCTTCAATGCAAGTGACACAGATTTGATCCCTGGTCCGAGTAGATCCTGCCTCTGGCAGACCAACCAAGCCGTGCACCGCAACTACTGAATGCCTGCGCCGTAACTACTGCAGCCTGTGCACCGCAGCAAGGGAAGCCTCCAGTGAGAAGCCCTGGCATCGCACACAAGGGCAGCCCCCGTGCACTGCAACTGGAGGAAGCCCACGCAGCCATCAAGACCCAGATCAGCCACAAATAAATACAGAAATCTTAAAAAAAAAAAAAGAAATCCCAGTAAATTTTCAATTCGGAATAATAAGGGACCTTTAAAAGGAGTTGGTGAATGAGTAAGGAGCACAACTGGGTCAAGTAGATGTGGGTTATTTACTAGTACTGCTGCCATTTCCAAAAGGTCCCTTCTTCATGTCTCATCTTTTCTCTACCATTCCTCCTCTCTCCTCAGCCTAACGGCTCTCCAGGAAGTTTCGCCTGAAGCTCTCCCCACAGCTGCTGGCTTTTGGGCCACCACCCCCCTCCCCCTTTACCTGTGTTCTGCAGGGATCTCATGGCCAGTTCGGTAGATGTGGGACTGTAACGCAGTCCGGCTGGCATAGGGACACCCACACGTGCACTGGAAGGTCTTGCCACAATCCTCTGCATGTCTTTTCAAGTCCCACTCGGTGCCATACGAATTGCTGCACTTACTACATTTATGCTTCTTTTCAGCATGCATTTTCATAAAGTGCTAGGAAGAACACAAAAGGACCGAAGTGAAAATCTGCAACTGCTCAAAACCTTTCAAAAGTCATCAACATAAAATAACAATGATTTTACATGATAAAATATAGCAGTGCAAATCAAAAGAATGTAAAAGCAGGCCAGCTGCCCTTTAACATATGCCTCATCTTTGTGAAAAGTTGAGACTGTTTTGGAAACAATCCATGGTATCCACCCCTACTTCTGATTTACAAATAAGTGCTGCAAGCAGAACAAGTCTTGGAGTGCTGTTCTCAGGACCCCCTCCAGCAAACCCTCAGGGAAGTGTTTCAGAGTCTTCCAGTCCAGAATCACCACCTTCCCCACTGACTGGGTCCCTCGCTCCTCTCTAGAGGAGCTGCTTCTGAAATTCTTTTCCTACAGTTTCTTCCTCCCTGGGAGAACATCTCCCTATGCCTCTGCTCCTCTGACCTTGAAAGATTCACACCAGAGATCTGGAAGCACACCCAATTTATCATACTTTGCTGACCTGGTCTTCTCTCCAAATCCACTCTGGACATCTTCCCCCCGAGAACCAGCCAGCCTTTGCTCACACCCACTCATTTTTCCCCAAGTGAGAGACTTGGGTGTCTGTCCTTATAAGCAGCTTTCTGCTCAATTCTCTTGTATGATTGGCAAGTAATTACAATACATTGGGTTTATGACATCTGCATTTCATCCCTAGAGAAGTATATAGTTAAGACAAGTAAAATACCTGTTTTACGAGAGAAAATTGAGAAAATGGTCTGTCAGGGCCTCTAGGGCATCCTTCAATTGGACAACAGTAGAATTTCGGTACAGTTTTCAAATCTTTTCTTACTGTTGGATTTACTATGCCATCCTGCAAAAGAAAAATGAAATAATGATCTTTAAAAACCATCAGAGCGAGTTGGGGGTGATAATAAGGAACGACTAAAGATGGGCACAAGGGATCTTTATAGAGTGATGAAAATGTTCTGAAGTTTGGGATTGCAGTGGTGGTTGCAGAACTGTGCATCTACTTAAAAATAACTGAATTATTCACTTAAAATGGGTAAATTTTATCGCGCATAAACTATAACTTAATGTGTTACAATTTTTCAAAACAACATAAACAAAAAACAACTATGTTGTTTAAAAACCTTCTATCCATTCCTTTAAGATTCCTTCTAGATTTAAAAATCTCTGTCCTTAATCCAATGTCTTTAATTGTAAGAGTTTCTCAGGCTCAAGACTTAGTGTCATCCTTAAGTCTTCCCTTCTTTTTTATCTCACCCCCACTGAATCAGGGTGAGCCTCTGAAAGAAACCTCCTTTGACTATGATCAAAGTCTTCTTGATAAAGAGCACAGTGACTTTCTCTGATCACCACTATGCCCCCTAACAGAGCTAAAGCGAGCTGACACAGCTCTTTTACGGCAGCATGAATACAGGCACCATGCTCTAATCTGAAATTTAGTAATCATTATAATGGCCAGCGCTAACACAGCACTTACTACTGTGCCAGGCACTGCTGTAAGCACCTCATATATATATGAACTCATCCGAGTAATCCTTTGTTATTAAGTATGTGACTGACATTTTGACTGGGGTTTTTAAAATAACTGGTGAGTTAATTTAGCCTGAAGTACTATCTTATTGCCCTTGAGGAATCCACAGCCCTCAGGAGTGAAACACCTCTGGCCTCCAGTCTAATTCTTAATTGGCCACTCCTAGTTGGCCCCAGAGGAAGGTGTGTGGGGGTTGGAGTGATGAAGGGCCTCTCTACGGGCCACTGGAAACAACCAGACATGCGTGCAGGCCTGCAGCAGCACCTAGATGTTTGAGTCCTTAGGTGCTGTGATGAGAGAGGATTCAATACCTTTGGAACATGCCACCTCCTCCTCTACCATCAGTGTGTACCTAGAGAGGAAATGAACAACCATGTGGCTAAGACTCCCTTTGGTTTAACAATCTCCGTAGATGATCCTAATGTGTAGCTGAGCTTAAGAAGCACGGTGCAGTGGTTAAACCCATGGATTCTGGAATATGGACTGCTGTAGTTTGAATTGCTCCTTTCCTTTAACCTTGAAAAACTTAACTGTCTTGGTTTCCTTATCTGTGAAGTAGGCATGATAATAGGACCTACTTCAGGGTTGTGGTGAGGACTGGTGGCTCAGACATTAAAGCGTCTGCCTGCAATGTGGGAGACCTGGGTTTGATCCCTGGGTCCGGAAGATCCCCTGGAGAAGGAAATGGCAACCCACTCCAGTATTCTTACCTGGAGAATCCCATGGACGGAGGAGCCTGGTGGGCTACAGTCCACGGGGTCGCAAAGAGTCAGACACGACTGAGAGACTTCACTTTCACTTTCAGGGTTGTGGTGAGGACTCAGTAGCATTATAGTTAATAGTATTATAAAAGAGAGCTTATCACATAATCCCCCAATGGCTCAGCAGGTGAAGAATCCACCTGCAATGCAGGATCAATCCTCGGTTGGGAAGATTCCCTGGAGGAAAAGTACTCCACTCCAGTATTCTTGCCTGGAAAGTCCTATGGACAAAGGAGTCTGGTGGGCTACAGTCCATGGGTCCCAAAGAGTCAGACATGACTCAGTGACTAAGGCTATCACATAATCACTCCATATTACAGCTACTAGTTATCTGCTGTGGAGATTTTTGTTGCTTCTCTTGCTTTCTGCCAACCAACTTAGTGCCAATAAGCTAATCTAAACTCATAACATACATTAAACACTGTTTTTGTGGCACAGAAATAAAAGCAAAGTAAACACATCAGACCAAGTCAAACTTACATGCTTTTGCACAACAAAGGAAGCCACAATAAAACGGAAAAACAACCTGTGGAATGGGAGAAAATATTTGCAACGATGCAACACAGAAGGGCTTAATCTCTAAAATACACAAACAGCTCATATAACTCAACAACAAAAAACAAACGACCCATTCAAAAAACAGGTGGAAGAACTAAATAGACATTTCTCCGAAGAAGACATACATACGGCCAACAAGCACATGAAACATTACTCAACATCGCTAATTATTAGAGAAATGCTAATCCAAACTACAGTGAGCTACCACTCCACATCAGTCAGAATGGCCATCATTAAAGTCTACAAACAATAACGCTGAAGAGGTGTGGAGAAAAGGGAACCCTCCCACACTGTTGCTGAGAATATAAGTTGGTGCAGCCACTATGGAAAACAGTATGAGGTTCCTCAGAAAACTAAAAATAGAACTGCCATATGATCCAGCAATCCCACTCCTGGGCATGTATCCAGATAAAACTATAACTCAAAAAGATACATGCACCGTTACATTCCTAACAGCACTATTCACAATAGCCAAGACATGGAAACAACCCAAATGTCCATCAACAGATGAATGCACAAAGATGATGTGATGTATATACATACAGTAGAGTACAACTCAGCCATAAAAAAGAATGAAATGCCGCCACTAGCAGCAACATGGATGGAACTAGAAATGATCGTATAAGTGAAGTAAGTCAAAAAGAGAAAGACAACTACCATATGATATCACTTATATGTGAAATCTGAAATATGACACAAAATAATTTATCTATGAAGCAGAAGTGGACTCACAGGTATAGAGAACAGACTTGTGGTAGCCAAGGAGGAGGGACAGACTGAGAGTCAGGTTAGCAGATTCTAACTACTATATACAGAATATACAGACAACAAGGTTCTACTGTATACTATAGGGAACTATATTCAACACCCGGTGATAAACCATAACAGAAAAAAATATATAAAAAAGAAAGTATATGTATGTAAAACTGAATCACTTTGCTGTGAACATAACATTGTAAATCAACTATACTTCAATTTAAAAAAGAAAATCTATGGACTCATCTTAAAGAAAATATTATACTTGTGAAAGTATGATTGGAATGCTCCTTTTGTTAAAACAAGGACATCTGCTAGGCTCACATGACAATAACACTGTCATCAAATTCATCCCATTCACCAATTTATCTTTTTTAAAGGAAATACTTTTTAAACTTATATTATCTTCCTTCTAGTGTATAATAGAAGAAGGCAATGGCACCCTACTCCAGTACTCTTGCCTGGAAAATCCCATGGACTGAGGATCCTGGTAGGCTGCAGTCCATGGGTCGCTAAGAGTCGGACACGACTGAGCGACTTCACTTTTGACTTTTCACTTTCATGCATTGGAGAAGGAAATGGCAACCCACTCCAGTGTTCTTGCCTGGAGAATCCCAGGGACGGGGGAGCCTGGGGGGCTGTCATCTCTGGGGTCGCACAGAGTCGGACACGACTGAAGCGACTTAGCAGCAGCAGCAGTATATAATACGCAAGAAAAAATGAAATGTGGACAAGATATTAAGAAAGACCCTAAAAGCCTTAATTCACTTGACCATTACCAAATTCTTCTTAGTTACAACCAAGGAGACGGCCCTCTTCTGTGTTTTAGCCTGTCAAATATTCTATAAAACTCTGCTTACAGGGTCACCACGAAATTCATGCTTATTTCTAAAACATTCTCAATTTGCTTAGAAATCCTTTTATTACCCCTTTTCAAACTCCCTATCATGTTCTCATATACCTGTTCACTTCCCTTTTTGAAAAATTAATAAAATTTATTTTTAAGAGTTTTATTCCATAGCAAAACTGAGTGGAAAGTACAGAGTTGCCATACACCATATGCAGCCCCCCCATCCCACTCCAATATAGCCTGTTTCACTATTAACATCTCTCAGCAGAATGGTACATTTGTTTACAATTGATGAAACTACACTGACACATCATTATGACCCAAAGTCTATAGATTATATTAGAATTCACTATTGGTGCTGCACATTCTATGGCTTTTGCCAAACGATAATGACGGTTATCCATTATTACAATATCACACAGAGTGTATTCACTTCCCTAAAAAGCTGTGCTCCGCCTATTCATGACACCTTTCTCTGTAAGCACGGACAACCACTGACTGACCGCTCATCTCTTTTCAGGGCTGACATTCCACTGTCTGGATGTATCACTGTTCCCTACTGATTCACCTCTGGAAGGACATCTCGGTTGCTTCCAAGTTTTGCTAGCTACTCTTTTATACTGTCTCCTACCACCTGCTCATCTTTCCTTTTCCACTGCTACCATCAACAGTTCAAGTATTCCTGACTTTGTTTGGACTTTGTCACTAGCCTAATTTCTAAACCTTCAATTTTCTTTTCATTCACATGTTGCCAGATTCACCTTTCTAAAATAATAGCTCTGATTATAACATTACCTCACTCAAACATATTCGAGAGCACTCCAAATTCTTCTAGCCACTGGGACATCCAAAGTCCTGTACTAAACAGCTTCAAACTACACTTCTTTTCTGTCATTTCCCTGTTATCTAATGGAACTACTTAACATTCCCCAAAAGTTTTCAAGAGGAGGAATATATATTTGTTGCACTTAGGAATCTTTTTGAAGAGTAAATGTTTATGGTCACCTAAGTCAAAGTTGTATCACACACCAGGATGAGACACTAAAGGCAGCCATGCTGATGTCAACATCTTGGTGTTGTCATTACAGGTGTGGCAACAACCTGACGCTGTTCACTTTCCCGCCTTCTTAGGGCCAATTCCTCGGCCCATCCCAACACCACCTCTCTACCCAGTTCCTGACCTTCTTCCCAACTCTGTTTAGAGACAATAAGCTCTGAGCTGAGAACAGGGGAGAAAAGAAACGGTGATGGCACAGTAAAACATGAACTGCAGTAAAAAGTGGTATTTTCGTTCTTAAGTGCTATATACATTCTAGAATAAAACTTAGCAGACTTATCCACTAAGCCATGCTTTAAAAATGTGTGTTGCTGGATAAGGTGTTCTTTAATGGTCCTCCTGTCCCTTTCACCATTTTCAAACACGAGGGATAAAAGAATCAAGAAATGCTCATCTACTCCTACTCTTCTTTCCCCCTGAATCACCAGGAACCCACATAAAATCACAAGGTATCATTGTACCTTGCAACTTACAACTCTTTTATCTCCACTTTTATCCATCATCATTCAGAAGAACTTGTTAATTGTAAGGGAATAGTTCAGTGAGGGCAGGATACCTTCTGAGCAAAGATTAGAATAAAATAAAGAACATCTCAGCAACCAATGGGGAAGGGAAGAAAAGATTATCATAATCTAGGAGAAAAAAAACAAACTAGGGAAGAAAAAAACTATAGGAAAGAAAAAAAAAAAACTAGGAAAGAAACTAGAATTACGTAAGTAGCTCTAATCAACAGAAGAAAGGGAAAATCTCCATGGAATACTATGCACATCTCCAAGCGGACATACTCAGGTTCAGGGCCAGAAGGAGCACACTGGAGTCTCTGGTCCAACACAGAACCCTTTCAAGGCCACAGAGAGCTCCCCATCAGCTCCTGTGCTGAGGCCTCTTTTGGACACGTGGAGAACATCGTGTCCAAGAGTAGTGTGTGAACTCAAGAGCCTGCTTCTTTGGCTCCTGACTAAGTGTAGATTCACCACACTGGGCAACACTATGCAGATATGGCTGTTTTGTCACACAGGCCACCTTTATTTTAAAACACCAAGAGGGCAGATGTTCAGGGGCCACATGGTTAGAAAGACAGAACAAGGAAGCAAAGTGAGCCTGTTTGGTAAGAAAAAAACAACGATGGTTCAGGGTGAGGTTTCTCAAATTTCCCCTGAAACAGGTCTCTCTAGTGACCTAGGAAGGCAACTCAGGAGAGTCCATTTTGGGGTTGTTCAATTTTCAGTTCAGAAAGAGATCTTGAATGCACTGTGCTGTCTTCAGACAAGAGAAATCTGAGAAATGACTAGAACTGGAAGAATGGCTTCACACAGATTCTAAGCAGGAGAGGCTACTGATACTCAGCTGGGCTAAAGTTCAAGTAAAGACCTGACTGTCAAAATCTGCACTTGCCTCAAACACATTCCTGCTTCTTAGTCTACTGTATGCTTCAGAATTCCTGAACTTTATATATTTTAAAAACACAATTAGAAATAAACTTATTCAAGCTAGGCTTCAGCAGTACGTGAACTGAGAACTTCCAGATGAACAAGCTGGATTTAGAAAAGGCAGAGGAATCAGGGATCAAACTGCCAACATACGCTGTATCATAGTAAAGGCAAGGGAATTAAAAAAAAAAAAAAATCTACCTCTGATTCACTGAATACACTAAAGCCTTTGACTGTATGGGTTACAACAAATTGTGGAATATTCTTAATGAGATGGGAATACCAGATCACATTACCTGCCTCCTGAGAAACCTGCATGCAGAACAAGAAGCAACAGTTAGAACCAGACATGGAACAATGGCCTAGTTCCAAACTGGGAAAGGAGTACGTCAAGGCTACATATTGTCACCCTGCTTATTTAACTTACGTGCAGAGAACATCATGAGAAATGCTGGGCTGGATGAATCACAAGCTAGAATCAAGACTGTTGGGAGAAATAACAACAACCTCAGATATGCAGATGACACACTTTAGTGGCAGAAAGTGAAGAGGAACTAAAGAGCCTCTTGATGAAGGTGAAAGAGGAGAGTGAAAAAGCTGGCTTAAAACTCAACATTCAAAAAATGAAGATCATGGCATTCAGTCCCATCACTTCATGGCAAATAGATGGGGAAACAATGGAGACAGTGTCAGATTTCATTTTCTTGGGCTCCAAAATCACTGCAGATGGTGACTGCAGCCATGAAATTAAGACGCTTACTCCTTGGGAGAAAAGTTATGACCAAGCTAGACAGCATATTAAAAAGCAGAGACATTACTTTGCCAACAAAGGTCCGTCTAGGCAAGGCAATGGTTTCTCTAGTAGTCATATTTGGGTGTGAGAGTTGGTCCATAAAGAAGCCTGAGCGCCGAAGAATTGATGCTTTTGAACTGTGGTGTTGGAGAAGACTCTCGAGAGCCCCTTGCACACAAGGAGATCAAACCAATCAATCCAAAAAGAAATCAATCCTGAATATTCATTGGAAGGGCTGGTGCTGAAGCTGAAGTTTCAGTACTTCAGCCATCTGATGCAAGGAGCCAACTAATTGGCAAAGACCTTGATGCTGGATAAGATTGAGGGCTAGAGGAGAAGGGGATGACATAGGATGAGATGGCTGAATGGTATCAACTCAACATGAGTTTGAGCAAACTCAGGGAGATAGCGAAGGACAGTGAAGCCTGGAGCACTGCAGTTCACGGGGTTGCAAAAAGTCAGACACGACAAAGGGAATGAACAACAATTGTATACTATCAAACCAATCCTGAGAAGTACTGATAAATGGTATCTTTTTGCTTAACGGATTCTTCACAAGATCTGGAGAGATATAGCTCCTGACAGCAGTTCCACAAAAAACAATACAAAGTGTTAAAAGGTGCTTGCCAGAATGACGTTCAGGCCAACAAGGTAAAGACAGTCCTCGTCAGACTGGCCGCTTCCGTTGTGCTTAGAGATGTAATGTCTGCCTTAGTAATCAGTGAGGGGATGATCTGAAGGTGGGTGGTGGCTGTTACATATGAGCGGAAGAGAACACAGCAATTAGGCTGCAGAATTCCTACAAATATATAGTTCATCCACTCAAGTTAAAATATGATTAAGGAAGGGAAGTGTTTAATTAAAATTTAGTGTGAAGGAGGAAACAGGAGAACAACCATTTCCAGAGTCACTGCACTTGTGTGTGGAAGCAACCCAGAACTATCATGGAATACTGCAGTTCCCCCTGCAGGGAAAATACAGACCCACCTCAGCTTACTTCCACAATACATTTCCAGATTGGGCTCCCTCATCTTCCTAAGAATCCTGTTGCCTCTCTAATCAGCTGGAGTTGGAAGTGGACAGCTCTTCATGGTCATCGTATCTACCCTACTACAGAAGACAACCTCAAACTTTCTGTTAAATTCTTATCAGAAGTCTGAGTCTAACAACATTCCTGAGGAAGCTTTACCTGAAGGGCAGACATACCATGCAAGAGACTAGGTGATTTAAACTTGCTTCTCAATCAAGTCAGACCATCAAAAGCTACATACTCACAACGTAGCTTTCAATGACACACTTTAAAAATTACGTTATAAGCCACTGTTGGCTTAGAAAGACTTTAAGAAGTGGTGGAAGGAAATGTCCTATTGTAATGATTGAGAAATTATGATTTAAGAGGTATTGGGTGGGGCTGCAGCTCTGGGTTTTTAATAAGCTTTCCACAGACGGCCACTTCGGGTTGAAAAAAGAATCACCTCCCCATTTTATGTAAGGTGGAATGGACGTTCAGGATTATTGTCCTGTAATTATATATAATGTCCCCTCTTAAGATCCTAGAGGGAGACTTCCCTTAGCTCTCATTCCTGAGCAAAGCTGATATTACCAAAGCGGTGGAACTTGTTGCCAAATCTGCAGCTCCCTGCTAATGACTGGGCAGCACCCAAAGGCCCGAAGGAGGTGCTTGTGGGTGTGGTGCAAAGAGCGCCGGCATAGAGCCGAGCCCGCGTTTAAAGCCCAGCACTACGCGGGCAGCGTCACCGGTTTCTCTGCAACAGGACGGAGGTGCCCTGAGAGCTCACGACACGACCGTGAGAAACGCCCGGGCCGCCGCCGCGTGCGCGCCGGTGGTCCCGCGGGTCGGAGCCCGACAGCCTGGCGCGTGACACAGGGCTTTCCTCCCGCCGTGCCCTCCTGCGTCCGGGCTTCCACTCTCCCTGCCGGGTCCCCCCTCGGCGGTCCGGCCCGTTCTGAGGGCCGCGGCGGCCCGCACCCCCGCCGCCGGCCGGACCCCGGGGCGGTCACGTCCGTGGCCCTCGCCGCCCGCGTCAGACGCTCGGTGGCGCCAGGCCCCGGGAGGCGCGGCCCGCGGCGGGCTCACCTGCAGGCGGTGGCTCTTGACCAGGTGCATGTTGAGCGCGGGGCTGTTGGGCAGGATCTTGCCGCAGCCGCGCACCGTGCACAGGATGTTGGTCCGCACGGCCCGGGACAGCTCGCTCACCGACGGCTGGATAAGCTCCCGGGCCGGCGGCGCCGAACCCGCGGGCTGCTGCCTCGCCGGCGGCGGTCGCGGCCGGCTGCCTCTCAGCCGCCCGGGGGGCACCCACGGGCCCGAGGCGGCGGCGGCTCCCCTAGCGGCCGCCGGGACGGCCGGGGCGCCCGAGGCGAGAGCCGCGGGATCCGCCGCCGCCGCCTCAGAGGCCGCCATGGCTCTCGCGCCGCGGACGGACCAAGCCAGCCGACTCCGCCTCCCGCCGCAGCGACTTCCGGCAGGGGGCGGGGCCTTATTAGCATCCGGCGGGGCCCGGGCGGCGGCGCCCCCTGCCGGAGGCGGAGGGCAAGTCTGCAGCGGAGCGCAGCCAGGTGAGGCTGGCGGGGTGTAAAACTTCACAGGGGGTCCTGGGAACAGGTAAGACGTGTAGGTCCCTCTGAGCCTCATTCGCCTTCCTAGAAATCTGAACCTCGGGCAAAAGTTGGATACAAGAAAAAGCAATGCGTTCGGGAACTTTACTTCCCAAAGATTAGAAATAAACCAGGTGTTCAAGAGCAGCAGAGGCCGAACCTTGTTAATTACAATGAATGATCTGTTTACCACACATGGGGAATGCACTTTTCATCCAGTATCTCATTTTGTCCTCAAAACAGCCCTCGCGGGTACATACTATGAGTTCTTCCTCATCTGCAGAGAGGCAAGTAACTAGCCTGAGGTCACATTATACAAACAAAAGAACTGTTATAATTGACAGAGTTAATAATTTTAGAGACGGTAGATTTACTTGCCTGTATTTTAACTGGTGAAATCTGATTACTCTTGGGGAGACAGTGTAACTCAGGGCCGGGCTCCAAAAACGAAGTAGGAAGAGGGACCAGATAGGTCAAGTAAATGAGTGTAGAAGGCCAGGCGTACCTAAAAGGGAGGGGTGAGGACCCCAGGGAAATGAGATCTAGCCTAACTGGAGCAGCTGCTACCAGTCTTTGGTATTGCCATGTTTATTTTTCAGGATTTTTATGTGACAACTCCCAACTTTTTAATATATTAGCAGCTCTGCTTGTTTTCTACTGCTGCAGTAACAAGCTACCACACACACCTGGTGATCTGAAACAGTTTGTTATTCAGTTGTGGAAGTCAGAAGTCTGAAATAAGTCTACTAGGTGAAGATGAAGGTGTGGGCCTGGCTGCATTTTTTTCTGGAGACTCTACGGAAGAATCTTGTTTACTTGCTTTGTCCAGCTTCTCAGTCATTTATGGTGAGTCGCGCCCTCTTCACATCACTCTGATTTCTTCAGTACTCACATCTCCCTCTGCTCTCTTCTATTCCAACTTTTGAGGACCTAGTGATTACATTGGGTCCTTCCAGGAAACATGGGATAACTTCCCCATCTGCAAAGTTAACAGGTTTATATATTCCAGGGACTAGGATGTGGACATCTTTGAGAAGGGTACTGTTTTGCCCACCAGAGTAACTAATTCTGATTTTAAAAATATTGTGTGCCAAAAAAAAAACCCCACGTGTGAGACAGCATCCATAAGGCTTTTCTTTCTTCCAGCTCGGTGTCCAAGAGGGCAGACTTGAGTCTGACTGCCTGGGTTAGTTAGTGTTAGTCGCTCAGTTGTGTCTGACTCTTTGTGACCCCATGGACTGTACCCTGCCAGGCTTCTCTGTCCATGGAATTCTCCAGGAACGAATACTGGAGTGGGTTGCCATTTCCTTCTCCAGGGGATCTTCCTGACCCAGGGATCAAACCCAGGTCCCCTGCATTGCAGGCAGATTCTTTACCACTGAGCCACCAGGGAAGCCCAATGGTAATCTTACCTCTGGTTTTATTTTGTCCTCCTGTTTCTTTTTCTGTCCTTCATTTGCCCAGATTTCCTCACTTTTAATTCTATCATAATTGTAACATATGTTGTTTTAACACCAAATCCTTTGTGGATCAAGATAGGTACTGTGTTTTAAAGTGTTATTATAAAAGGACATGTGATTTAGTGATGATCACTGAAGGATTTTCACTAAAAGTGACTCATGTACCAGTTTTTAAATATCTTTATTTACAAATTGGTATATTACCAGTCAGTTTGAATGCCATATGTGTGATAAAATAGATTATGAGAAATATCATATTTACAATGAAATCATTATTTTGTATAACTGAATCACCTAGTAGGCTACCTCTTGCAATAATAACTTAATGGGCCCAAATGTGCCCTTTGAATGGACCAATTTTATGCTTCTCTTAGAAAATTTTGAGTTCGGTGTAGTTTCTTAGTGCTTATTTCTGTGATCCAAGTCTTAAGAGAAAATCCCAATGGAACCAGACCTCTCTGGGATTGAGGAGAGACAGGAGTGAAAGAAAAGACATCCTGTCACATCTTAGTCCCGCAACTGCTATGCTTTGCGGCAGGAGGAAAGAATCAGTCCCAAGAATTACATTGAACATTTCCAAATCTTCAATATCAAGGATGAATTTCTAAAACAGGTTTTGTAGATAGAAGCTCTCCAGCTAGTCATTAACTAAAATTCATATGCAATACAGTCAAGGATGCTGTACTTAACAAAAACCACATATAGCTTATTTATCTCTAATTTTAAAATAATTCTTTCCCTTATTGGGTATGCAAGTGAGCAGTGGAGAAAGTGGTGCATCTGCAATACCTAAAATTAAAAAAAAAAGAAAAGAAAATGAAACATCAGTTTAAAAATGGCCAAGATTAGAGGGTGGATCATGGACCCTCGTTAAATGAAACAGAATATTTTCAAAACGAGGCATGACGGAATAGCAGGCTGGAGCCATGAGAAAGTTGAGAGGCAATTAGTCAGCACAGAGAGGGTCAAATGTAGTGTGTTGTTAATTCCCACTGGTGAAATAAGCTGACGACTTACCGGCTGGGGCCAGGGATTTCAGTGCTTCCAGAAGATGCGGGCTAGAGAACTTTACCAGGCACCGGAGGGGCTCTTCTCTCTCAGCCAGGATGCCCCCGTTTAAGTCACTTTTGAATTTCGTTTCAAGCTGTCATCAGATATATTTATAAATGACTATTAAATACATCAATTGCAATGGCAAAATATAAAGAGACAGGATTATGTGTTTCACTAATTCTTGTTATCAAGAAACACAGGGATGAATGGGAGTGGGACCATTTAAATTGCTAATTGCAAACACTGGGGGAAACCAGGATATCAGCAATATCGCACACAAAATGCCGAGGGTGCACAGTGCCTGACATGCAGGAGATCCTGCCCTCAGGATGTCCTTTACTTGAGCATTAGGTTTACATTCTTAATGGAAAATGAGCACTATTTTTTGTAATCTGTCATTTCAATGTAAAAAAATTTCATGTGTTTTGGGTCACTACCACAATTTAACTTATTATAGAAAATTTAAGAAACATACAGGAGCACAGTGTAAGGAGTCCCCCATACATATCACTCAGCTGAAACAATCACCAGTCTTGTTCCATCTATTACCCCACCTCCTGTTCCCTACTGCCCATATCCACTGGATTATTTTGAAGCAAATCCAAGACACCATAGTATCCTGCTTGTAATATCCATATATACCTAAAAAGGATTTTTTCTAAACTTCACCTCCACATTAGCACACCTAAGAAAATTACTAACAGTTCCTCATATCATCAAATATCCAAGTATTGCTACTTCAATAGGTACTTGGCTCTTAGACTCTAGCTTCAACTTTTTGCTTTTTGCTTAAAATGATTCTTAAAATTTAGAGGCAGAATGCTGAAGCACTCATGCATGAAGCAGTGCAGAGGGTGAGTAATGTCTGCCGCTAATTCAGATGGCTCAGAACAAAGAAAGAGAAAAGAAAGCAAATGTGGCTAAATGGTAACAACGAGCACATTTTGAAGCAAAGCGGAAATGGATGCTCACTGAAGTATTCGTGCATGTTTCCTGAAGGTTTGGCATTTTTCAAAATAGAAGAGGTAGGGGAAATTTAGTAGCGGGTATGAATAAATGCGTACCTTGACTTATAGAATAGACACATTCTCAGATGTGTATAAAGCAAAGTTTTGTGGATTAAATCTTATGTGTCCTAGATCAGCGGTTCTCTATGCAGAATCAGCTTGAGGGCTTGTGAAAACAGATGGTTGGGACCCACCTCCAGAGTCCCCTATCCAGTAGGATTATGGGGGGCCAAGAACCTGCATTTCTTACCCATTCCCAGGTGATGGTGATGCTGCTGACCCAGAGACCACACTTGGAGAATGACTGTCTTAGGGTATATTTAAAAGAACTGGGTTAAAACCCGCCATTCAGGGAACTTAACTTGAAAGGTGTCAAATCAACTTTTCCCACTAAAAACAAACCAAACCAAACAGGTGTTGGGCCTGACTAAGCAGATCACTGGTGGACTTCAAGTGTGGCCTGTAGCTGCAGAAAATTCTAAGCAGGAAGAATGTTATTGGAAGGTTTGAAGGGAGGAGAGTGTTATGAATATGAATATGACTATTAGATTAGAGTGGTCATGATATAAATCTTGAATTTTGCTAATGGTGGCCAAGGGCTTGCCCCCCACCTGGCTTTCCTGGTGGGCAGTGACTCACTCCTGGAATGAGCCAGGTTTGCAGGCTACTGTTTTTTTTCCCTATGTGATGCCAACTGGGCTACATAATGACTGATTTCTTCAATCTTTTGTCCAATAAGTATTTATGAGCACTGACCACGCACAAACACTATTCTAGGTGTGGATGGGCTAGAAGGATACAATCTGTTTTTCCGTCAAAAATATAGATCACAGCTGGTTACACATATCTGGATTAATATAAAAGGTGAAATGAAAAAGCAAATTCAAAATTTCCAAAGGTTGTCCTTTGCAACAGAGGAACTTACTAAATACGATAAAGAAGTCTATTTTAACTCAGATTATACAAAATTAAAGTGACAAATGAATGACATAAGTTTCTTTGAATTGTTTTCCACTTGAAATTTTAGTTCTTTTTAAAAAATATTGATAACTTGTAGTTAGTTTATAGCAACATCCTACCTTATATTGTGCAAATTCTAGTCTTGGTTGAGGATAGTCTCCAAAAATTTCTTGAGTCACTCTCTGCACTCTTTCTTTTTCAACTTTGTTTTCATGAATGATCCTTGAATCCACTATAGATGGAAGATTTTAAGAGAAACCTGCTGTTAGGAATGTATTTCATCCACAAAGTATCATCCTTTCATTCCTAATCTTTCAACTTGCTCATAAAATTTTGAAGTAACATTTACTGCCTTTTCACTTGATTGTAATCATTTCTTATAAAGTAGAAAGTTAGAAATATAGGTTGATAAGAAAGAAGATAAAAATCACCCATAATCCTACCACACAAAGATAAATACTGTTAACATTTTAATACATTTGTCTAACCCTTTTTTTCAGTGAATAAAGATATGTATTTTTAAGGCTGGGTTTATAAAATACACACAATTTTGTAGCCTGCTTTCTTTACTTAACGTGAAATCAATATCAGTTCGTATGCCATTGGAAAGGCATGGTGTACTTCATAATGGCTGCACCATTTCATTTTACTGCTAAGTCACTGCCAAGAAAGAGGAACGTTTCCATTTTTATAGTATATTATACCCCACCACTATTTTCGAACTTTCTGATCCGCATTAGTAGTTTCATATTCTATTTTCTTGGGTTTTCTATGGATGGACTCGTGTCAACTATGAATGGTGATATGGTCACGACTCTGATTACAGGCACACCTCAGAAATAAGTGGGTGCAGTTCTATACCACTGCAATGAAGTGACTCACATGAGTTTTTTGGTTTCCCAGTGCATACGAAAGTTATGTTTATATCGTACTGTGGTCTATTACATGTGCAACAGTATTATGTCTAAGAGGACAATATACATGGCTTAATTAGAAAGTACTTTATTGCTAAAAAATGCTGACCATCATCTGAGCCTTCAGCAAGTTGTAATCTTTTACAATAGTAACATCAAAGATCACTGATCACCGTAACAAAAATGAAAAAGTCTGAAACACTGCGAGAAACTGTGACAGAGACACGACCTGAGCCAGTGCTACTGGGAAAATGGTGCCCACAGATTTGCTCAATACAGGGTGGCCACAAACCTTCAATGTGTAAAAAGCGAAATACCCACGAAGTGCAATAAAGTACTTGGGAAGCAATTTACCCAATGCATTAAGATCCTGGGCTCCAGGCTCAGATTCGGTTTTTCTTCTGGCTTTGCTGATTCCTAGTTATGTGATTCTGCTCAGCAAGTTACTAAACCTCTCTGAAACCCAGTTTTCTACCCCTCTTTTCTCATGAAAAGAGCTTGTTCATGGGACTGCTGTGAAGATTAAGGAAATGATACATATAAACACCTTAGTATGGTGCCTGGCACAGAAGAAATGCTCAGTTAAATTATTTAATTGTTTGTTTTGGTTGTGATTATGATTAGATGCCATTCTAGCAAATTCTAAAGGAGACCTATATTAGCTTAGCTTCCCCACTTCAACAGAAATTTACTTTTCAGTTTTCTGAAAACAGGAGATACTTTTGAATCACAATCCTGGTACAGAAATGTTTTACTGGGTGAGAGAAATCTGAAAAGGAATGTCCTTCCAAATTTCAGTTTTTATCTTAAAATACACATACTATTTATATCTAGCCCAAGGCTTCCTTCTTGTAGAGATGTAGTACAGTTGTGAGTTTCAAAGCTCTAGGAAAAAGAAAACAGAAAAAAGTAAATGCTTTCTTAATTTTATCACCTCAAAGTATAGATATTAATTGGTTTTAGTGCACAAAAGTATGGCGAATCTTATCTTTCGTTTTTCCCAACACAGATATTTGAGGCCCTATGCAGACTGAGTTGAGCATTTCTCCTAGAGCGATATTGACAGAGGCTGCCGGGGCCAGCAACAAGGCTGCTTTGTTTGAGGAACTCTGTACCTTGTTAACATAAAAGTGTATCTGGAAGAACTATAGCTGCTGAGCCAAAAGCTAGAGAAATCAAAGGCAGCCTTTACAATGTGATGCTGCAGCTTTATGTCTTTATAACTGTGGAAAAAAACCTCACTGACATTGCTTACAGAAAAATAACTTTCCTGCTGTAAGTCTAAATCTCCCAGACTCCTTCACTCACTTTCCCCCACTGAAAGCACTGTTTTTATAATCAAGTATTTGATGAGTTTTTCTAGAAATGCACCTAATCATAGCAGAACTGTTGATATTAATACAATTTGGTAGGAGGCAGGTAGGTAAGAGGGAAGGTGCTATGGGGGAAAATCATTATCTAACTTTTTTAAAAAATATTTTTAATTGGAGGATAATTGCTTTACAGTATTGTGTTGGTTTCTGCCATACATCAACATGAATCAGCCATGGGTATACATATGTCCCTTCTCTCCTGACCCTCCCTCCCACCTCCCACCCATCCCACCCCTCCAGGTTGACACAGAGCACCAGGTGTGAGCTACCTGCATCATAACAGCAAATTCCCACTGGCTATCTGTTTTACATATGGGAACGTATATGTATGCAACTTCTTAATGTTAAGCTTGTTTTCTTTAAAGAGTAGCTTGCAGAAAGCCATCACTTCTTTCTACTTAGAACAGATGAAAATACATAAGTAGAACATACCTAGGGGCTCGAAGATACACAGTCTTAACAATTCTATAGGAGTCTGAACATATGAGCACACAGATGCCATGCAGAGAGGGGAAAAAAAACACAACAACAACCCTGAGCCTTGGAGCAAGGCCAGATCCATTATCATTAAAAGGAAAAAATACATTCAAATAATTTTTTTTCTTCATAGGTTTTTTTGTTTGTTTGTTTTACTCCTAGTACACTAGACACACCTCATGAAGTTATGAGGAATTATGGTTATACCCTTTGTACCAGATTGGCCCAGGATAATATGCCTTGATATTTGACCAGAACATTTTTTCTTTTTTTGACTTACACAGCATGGCACGTGGGATCTTAGCTTCCCGACCAGGGATTGAACCCATGCCCATTGCTTTGGAAGTGAAGTCTTAACCACTGAACTGCTAGGGAAGTTCCACACTCAAATAATTTTTTTTTTAACATTCAAATGCAAAGCTCATTTTATTGAAACTCAGTTGAACAAATTACCATTAATTTGCCCTCAGTAAAATTCAGTATTGAAAATGTTTCATGTTTGCCAAGTGAAAAGTAAATAGCTGAAAGGTGTTAATAAAACTTTTTTTATTTTTTTTTATTGAAGGATAATTGCTTTACAGGATTTTGTTGTTTTCTGTCAATACACTCAAATAATTTTGACAAATAAACTGTGGGAATTCATAAACCAATGCTTCCTCTTTTAATTCCTATATCACTTACTTGACTAGTGGGACAAAAAATTCTGCTTCTCTCTTGCATAAAAGAATATAATCAGCTTCAAAAGATAATGTCAAGTTACTCTGAAGAGAAAATAAATTCTGATTGGAATAGCTGATTAGGAAACAGGGGCCCTATAACATACACTCCAATGACCAATGGGCAGTATAAACAATACAGTTATGAAAAGATGAAAGTGAGGAATTATCTTATTTCCTATCATGTTTGCTGAAATCTTTCTCCACTTCAGGGACATCTAATGTGATCTCCTGTTGTTGGAGGTAGACTTTCCTACCTGCTTAACTTCTAAATTATGCATGAAAGAGAAAATGGAGACTCAGGTTTAAATAGAGTCAAAGATGGGCTCACCTGATTATACTGTTTAAAAACAATAGCCTTAAGAGAGTCCAGATACCGGCTTCTGAGGTCCATTTTCACAATCTGATGGTGTTTGCTAGCAACTGTCAGTGCCTTGAAATGAAAATTAGCAAGATTATTAATAACATTACTGTGTCTATCTCTTTATTTATAATACTTGTTCAGACAAAATGTAGGAGTTGTAATCAGTGAATAATTTTTACTTAAAAGTGAAAAGAAATCCAGAACAATTAAATCTCATGGTCTGTTACTCAGCTTGAAAAACAAAAACAGTGGCTAGTGGCATTAAGATCCTCAGAAAGGCAAGATCTTTTGTACCATTTTTAGAAAACAGATCCTATTTTTTTTTTTTTTTTGGTCAAACTACACAGCAGGCAGGATATCAGTTCCCCAACCAAAGCCTGAACCCATGCCCCCTGCAGTGGAAGTACAGAGTCTTAACCACTGGACTGCCAGGGAAGTCCCAGAATGATCCTGTTTAAAGTTAGGAATTGTGATAAATTAAGGTGAGAGTTAAGAATAAAGGATGAGGGGGTGACATTGAAAAAGAGATTGTGGGTTTAACTTTTTTATTCAGCAAAAATGTGGATTCAGAAAAGCACCCAGGAAGGTTGAACCACGAAGATCGGACACTTTAAAAAAAAAAAAAGAATAAAGGATGAATATGCAAATGTTACCATTTTTGATGATTAGTTGTTAATACTACAATGACACTGCCATGCAAAAATGCAAATAGAAAAAGCAAATTATAGACCCTATGTACCACTCTGGTTTCTGTAATAAAACATCTTCCGAAAGGAACCAGCAAAACAATTAAAAGCAGTTACTTTGGGTGAGTGGGATTGGGAAAAGGGGTATGAAGTCTTAAAAGATTGTTTAGAGACTTCGTTGGTTGGATTTTTACCTCAATTGTGCATTACTTCTCGATTTTGAGACACTAATGAAGAGTTCTAAACCAATGCTGATGCCGTGCTCTCACTTGCAGAATAATAGTACTTCCTGCTCCTTATTTTAGGAGATCAAGAATTATGGGTGGTATTTTACATCAAATGATATTGAGAAGTTTAAACCTACATGGCCCTGAGATAAGGATAATGCAAGAGCTGACTCAATTGGAAAAGACCCTGATGCTGGGAAAGACTGAAGGCAAAAGAAGAGGGCAGCAGAGGATGAGATGGGTAGATAGCATCATCGCCGACTCAATGGACATGCACTTGAGCAAACTCCAGGATAGTGGAGGACAGGGAAGCCTGGCGTGCTGCAGTCCGTGGGGCTGCCAAGAGCCGGACACAACTTACCAACTGAACAACAACAATACCGCTTATAGTGGTTGGTTCCATACCTGACCCAGAAGGGGTAGATTGCTCTTCAGTCGGGAGGACGAAGTGAAGGCATATGGAGTTTGGGAATAGTATACCACGTAAGCAGGTTTGTACTGGTTTGGCTTTTTATACTGTGTTCCCCAGGCAATTCGAATCCATACCGAGTTCTCCTCGGCGTCTCTGAAGCTGACTGTCACCTTAAAAAAAAAAAAAAGACATAAGTTCCCTAATTAACATATCATATTGTACCAACAACTGATGCTTTTTAGGGGTGAAGGATGTCACTGTCTGGCTGAAATCTGGCAGTTTTTCTCTTACTTCTCATTACAGTGATTTGGGAAATCTCTGGATAAGTGTTTTATGGTTGCTTTGTAAAGATACATCCATGCCTTGCAAAGTCTTTTGGAAGGAAAAAAAAAGAATTTAAATCCCACAATCAGTGTATGACATCACAAATTTTCAATAATTTCTTGGGCTTTGTCCTGAAAAAAATAGTAGAAAGGGACAGAAAATGGGCTACCTTTAATAACTGGAAAACATAGTTTTTAGTTTGTCTCTTTGTAAGTTTTCCCAAGAACTTTCTATTTTGAAGAGTTTTATCTGATAAGATGTGCAGTTAATCCTCTCTCTCTCACATACACACACACACGCGCACACACACACACACTCCACCCAGCACTCCCCAGTTACGCTTCCTGTGCCCTCTCATACCAGCTTCTCTCCCCCATGGTTCCGGGAAGGAGTTCTTAACCTGAAGTCAATGGTTAGAATTCAGGGCATCTCTGGACTTGGTGGGGGCGGGGGGGAGTTATTTCATCTTTACTTGTGGGCCTCCCTGATGGCTCAGACAATAAAGAATCTGCCTACAATGTAGGCCACCTGGGTTCAATCCCTTATTCGTAAGTGAAATTTAGCATCTCCCTTCAAGTAGGGAGTGAAAGTAGGCATCAAGACAGTAGAATTTTAGGATGTTATTTTATTGTCCACAGAAATCTCAAGTATTTTTATCACATTACAATTGTTGCATGAGCCTTAAGAATATCATTTACACTTATTAGCACTTTGAAGCTAGTTGTTTTTAGACCCATTATGAGATTATTTATTGTGTTAATAAAGAAGCACATGCATTACTGTATCAGTTTGCCATCTTAATGCCTTTACAGTAACTATCATTTGTTTCCCCTGTGATTCTGTAGATTTTATTTTACAGCATTTAAAAACACACTTCTGAGAAGTGGTCCATAAGCTTCACTAACAGCGAAAGCATCGTTGCCACAAAAAGGTTAAGACACCTGTCCTAGAGCAGCCACTGAGTCACTCTTCAGTCCTGGGCACCGGGAGATACTACTTGGCATGATGTCGCCATCATCAGCCTTTGGGAAAGTGGGGTTAACTAGCCACTAGTTAAGTTATGCAGAGGAAGGTAAAGATAAGCCAGGAGACCTCAGCTGGTTGAGGAAAGGGATGAGGACGTGCTGGTCAGCTCAGAGTAAAGGGACAGGGCAGACAGAAAAGACCCAAGGCCTTTACCTGTTTATCCTCATCTAAAACCTGCAGCGCACACAGCATGTCACTCTCCGGCTGGCCTTTCAAGCAGGACAGATGTGACCAGTAAAAAAGCCCCTTTGTCGCCCCAGCGCCATGCTGTTGCTGCTGTTCTAAGTCATGTCTGACTCTTCGCGACCCCGTGGACTGTGGCATGCCAGGCTCCGTGGGGTTCTCCAGGCAAGAACACTGGGCTGGGTTGCCATTTCCTTCTCCACCAGCCCCTGCTAGCGTGCCTGAAATTCATTCACGAGGCAAAACCTTTCGGACCATGGTAGAGATGAGAAGAGATCTAACAACTGAAATACAAGGGCATCAAAGTAGGAGGAAATGTGAGTGTTTCAGACGCTTTTTCCCCTTGCATGGTAGGGGTGGCCTGGGGTTCAGAGAACAGAAATCCCTGCTGCCCAAAAGAGGAACAGGAAAGGCCGTCAAGTGAGGAGCTGGGAGTGAAGTGAAGGCGTCAAGTGAAGGTGCTGGGAAGGAAGATGCACATAAACTCTGAACTGGACCCGAGAGAGGAGACGCTTTCTAGCTTTCTTGTTTTGGGTGAAGTAGGGTGGGTGTGCTGGCTGCAGTTTTGCAAGAGGAGTCAGCCAGTCAGTTTGAGCTTCATGAGAAGGCTGCTTCCAGAAGGGTCCAGACCATATATCTACAACATTCCTGGAGAACTGGCCAGGGATTCTGTAATTATGAGGCTCTTTGCAGGTGCATGCAGTATACCCACAGTCCAGATGGGACTCTCCTATAAGCTCTGCAGAGTTCACAATTTCATGGTAACAAGTTTTCAAATAATATAATCCAAAATAACAACTTATTCACAAAATTTAAATAATAATAATAAAAAAGAGAAATCTTCTTTTGGTTTACAGTTTTCTTTGAATTAATTTATAAATACGTTCCCCCTCAAAAGGCTGAAGATTTTGTTTTGTAAACCTCATAAAATGATTCTAAGATTCATTTGGAGGAAAGGTTAGCACATTTTTGACAAAGAAAAATAATTGGGGGTAGGGGTAGGGTTGACTTGTCTTACGGGTTATGAAAATGTTTTAAAAACTAATGATTAATGGAATGGGGAGTTTGCTCCAAGCAAGTGATCCCCCTGATACCAAAACCAGAAGCAGGAAGAGTTGCCTACACGGTCACTGGCAGGACCACTGTGAGTGGTCTCCCTGCTAGGGCAGAGCTGGCCCTTGGAGGAGTAGACCAGAGTAGGTGCTTTCTGCAGGCAGCTGCTAACTCAGGCTAAGCTTGTGCTCCTGCTGGAGATAAGTGAAGGGGGCAATGGGGAGGGGCCGGTGGGATTCCTTCCATGTGGGGGGCACAGCAGGAACAAGAAGAAATATTTCCCTCCAAGAGTCTTGTGGCAGAAAAAGCAGGGCTTGAGGATAAGCCTGGGGAAAGGATGTATTTTCTCTGAGAATTAAGCATGTTTCTAAGCAGTAGAGTAGGAAGCAGATGAGGGAAGGGAGTAAGGATACAAAAGAGAACAGAGAAAAATAGAGCAGAAAAATCGGATGAGGATGCAGGAGATGAATGCAGAGCACACAGAAGGGTCCTTGTAAGAAAGGAGATGAGGGCACATGTTCGGTGACAGGTGGATAAGTAGAAAGCAGGACCAGTTCCAGACTAAAGGATGAGGAAAGGGGATGGAGGTGACATCACCTTTACGGCAGAAGGCAAAGAGGAACTGAAGAGCCTCTTGATGAAGGTGAAAGAGGACAGTGAAAAACCTTAAAGCTCAACATTCAGAAAACCAAGATCATGGCATCTGGTCCCATCACTCCATGGCAAATAGATGGGGACACAATGGAAACAGTGACAGACTTTATTTTCTTGGGCTCCAAAATCACTGCAGATAGTGACTGCGGCCATGAAATTAAAAGACGCTTGCTCCCTGAAAGAAAACCTATGACCAACTTAGACAGCATATTAAAAAGCAGAGACATTATTTTACCAACAAAGGTCCATCTAGTCAAAGCTGTGATTTTCCATTAGTCATGTATAGATGTGATAGCTGGACCATGCAGAAATTTGAGCGCCGAAGAATTGATGCTTTTGAACTGTGGTGTTGAAGTCTCTGGAGAGTAACTTGGACTGCAAGATCAAACCAG
This sequence comes from Bos indicus, assembly GCF_029378745.1. NCBI lineage: Eukaryota > Metazoa > Chordata > Mammalia > Artiodactyla > Bovidae > Bos > Bos indicus. The sequence goes on along the minus strand of NC_091777.1, from coordinate 8,337,325 downwards.
TCCATCCTAAAGGAAATCAACCCTGAATATTCATTGGAAGGACTGATGTTGAAGCTGAAACTCCAATACTTTGGCCACCTGACGCAAAGGACTCATTGGAAAAGACCCTGATGCCAGGAAAGATTGAAGTCAGGAGGAGAAGGGAATACAGAGGATGAGATGGTTGGATGGCATCACCGAATCGATGGATGAGTTTGAGTAAGCTCCAGAAGTTGGTGAAGGACAGGGAAGCCTGGTTGTGCTGCAGTCCATGGGGTCGCAAAGAGTTGGACATGACTGAGTGACTAAACTGGACTAAAGGGGATGGAGAGACAAGTCAAGGAGTTTGAGAATCAAAATATGCTCCAAAAGGGAACACCAATGTGCCAGAGGATGGGCATAGTGAGGTGGATAGGACAGAATTTGGGGCATTTGCTAGTCTTCCTCTATGCAAGGAGGACTAAGGCAGAGTCAGGTGGGAAGGGAATGAAGCAGGGGAGGCTGTGAGAAGGCTATCACCTCAGCCTATGACAAGATGTTGAAGTGGTGCTTGGCTCTCGAGCTACAATGACCAAACCGCAGCCAGGAGCCACCCAGGGCCATTTAAGTAAAATTCATTATTGTTAAATAAGACGATCATTTTTAGATTCTCAGTCAAACCAGCCACACTTCAGGTTCTTGGCAGCCACATATAGCTGCTTGGCTGGTGCTAGACATCTCTGATCTAGAACACTGCCATCAATGCAGAGTCCTACTGGGCAGTGCTGCTCTTGAGAAAGAAGCAGAACCCCTGAACTGAAAGCTAAGGCGAGCAGAAAGTTTTTACGATGAGCAGAGTTTGTCTTTGATATTGAGTAGAATAGTATGGAATATTACTAACTGAAATTCTTGCAAATTAAAAAAACAAGGTAGTGATGAATTTTAAGTGCATGGGTGCCGTGAAATTGAATCTCATGGAAATTCAGATAAATTCTATTCTTACATTTTTTAATGCTCTCTGAAGAATTTTCTTGAATGAACTTTTGAATTGTTCCATATCAAAAAGATCAATGTCGTCACCTGTCAAAGTGAAAAGAAAAATCAAGAAAAATCAGGGGAGCTACACTGTCTTCAATACATTTGCAAAGACCCTGAAGGTAAGAACAATAATGATCAAATCACACAAACACTGCCAGTATCTCTGACTCAGCATCACCAAATAGAGTTCTCACTTTTCTATACATGAGTAATAATCACTTCATTTGGAAAGAAGAGACTTAAGAGGAATATGCTGCTGTTCCTTTTTAAATTGCCCAAATATCAAATACAAGTGTTTAAAATGAGAAACATCACCTGGTGCTTTACTCATCTGAAAAACATCCCAAATTTTCTGGTGCCGATGAAACTGAGTATCTGAGGGAGGAAGAAACAGCTTATTACTGCATGTCAGAAAACTTTCAAGCAACGGGCTTATAAGTACATATTTTTAATAATGTGAAAGTGGAGAAAATAACAATAATTTACAAATTAAGTTATGCAGATTTTTCTTTGAAATATAAATTTTCAATGGGTTAAATTTACTCCAATAAAATAAGTTATAATGAATTACTCAACACAGTAGAGATTTAGCCTTTATTCTTAGACCATTTATTCTGTCCATACAGGTCTACTCCACAGAGTGCTGCATCTCTCCAGCAAGCCAGCGATGACATGTTCCCGGCACTGGTGTTTCCATCGACTTTGCTTATTTTGCGCTCTTCTCCTAGCTCCTTAGGCACCTCATTATGGTCTCTACTAAAACGCCACCATGCAAAAAGGCCTCCCTGAGCACTCTACCCAAATTGAAGCCCCCATCCCACTATGGTTTTTCCAGTAGTCATGTATGGATGTGAGAGCTGGACCATAAAGAAGGCTGAGCACCAAAGAACTGATGCTTTCGAACTGTGCTGCTGGAGGAGACGCTGGAGAGTCCCTTGGACTTCAAGAGATCAAACCAGTCAATCCTAAAGGAAATCAACCCTGAATACTCATTGGAAGGACTGATGCTTTAGCTGGAGCTCTAATACTTTGGCCACCTGATGCGAACAGTCAACTCATTAGAAAAGACCCTGATGCTGGGAAAGATTGAAGGCAGGAAGAGAAGGGGACGACAGAGGATGAGATGGTTGGATGGCATCACCGACTCAATGGACCTGAGTTTGAGCAAGCTCTGGGAGATGGTGAAGCACAGGGAAGCCGGGTGTGCTGCAGTTCATGGGGTCACAAAGAGTCGGTGACTTAGCAACGGAACAACAATAACAACATTCTGCCCTGCTCTAGTTTCCTTCTTGGCACTTATCACTACCTGACATTACAGCATATATTTAGATGTTCATTTGTACACTTGCTTGTACACATGGGATACTGGACTTAGTCTTGTTCATACTGGACTTAGTCTTGTTCATCTTATTCCCAGTGTCTAGCCACTGCTGCTGCTGCTGCTAAGTCGCTTCAGTCGTGTCCAACTCTGTGCGACCCCATAGACGGCAGCCCACCAGGCTCCCCGTCCCTGGGATTCTCCAGGCAAGAACACTGGAGTGGGTTGCCATTTCCTTCTCCAATGCATGAAAGTGAAAAGTGAAAAATGAAAGGGAAGTGGCTCAGTCGTCTCTGACTCTTCATGACCGCATGGACTGCAGTCTACCAGGCTCCTCTGTCCATGGGATTTTCCAGGCAAGAGTACTGGCTGGCATTAAATATATGTATTTGATGACTGACTGAATGAATGGATGAATGTATGATACAGAAGGCACCCTTTAGGAGTTACAAACTTAAGAGTATCTTGGATTAAAAATGGATCCAGTAAGTTATTGAGCTCAGTCCTAGCACATCATCATCCTGGCTTTACTCCGTCCCTGTGCTGACCCCCATCTGCATCCGTGTCTTTGGACCTAGGACCAAGGTGCTCTGCACCCCAAAAAGAGGGACTGTGGGCTCCAACACTCAAGGACACCAACCTGCTGTGCCTTTGAACTATTATTTTTCTTGCCCTGTGTCTTTTTTTTTTTCTTTTTTGGTGCCTTAGTGTTCTCTCCCTATCCAGTCTGTTTATGGTGATGGCCTGAGAAATCTTCATGATCTAGTTTTGTCTAAAACAGGTGTAATCGGGTACAATGTGATGTCTGCCCTTAAAGACAGCATCCAAAGGGTTTTGTTTCTTTCTAGTATATTCTTCCTTGGTTCTGTGTTTCAGAATTCAGATGGCCTGCTAAATGATCTCTGAATAAGGTTGTTATATTAATAATGGAGATGAATCATTTTTTGTTGATAATGATTCTTTTAAACACCATGCAGAAGTTCATGATAAATGGCAAAGAATTAAGTACAAATGCTGACATTTCCTTGAATAGTACATATCTGAGACTAACCCATGATCTTTGTGACAAGCTTGGTCCACTTCTAGTGTCCACTGTCTTAGTCAGGGGTCCATTTTCTTTCTAGTGGCACATGCAGACCCCGGAGCCGTGCCTGCCTCTCTCACTCAGTACCCCCTTGACCACACCACGTGCAAGTCCAGTCAGTTTTATCCTTACAAGCGGCACTGTAATTATAACAAATTCTCAGAAATATATTTTCAAATTCTGTTAGCAATAATACAAAGCCTAGCAAATATTTACTATGTGCCAATTATTGTGATAAGAACTTTTCAAGTCTTATCTTACTTAACCCTCACAATGATCCTGTGAAATACAGGTTGTTATTATGTCCATTTGATTTAGGAAAAGTCTGAAGCTTAGAAAAAGGTGACATGACTTGGTAAAGGACACAGACTGGTAAGTGACAGAGCTGAAATATGAAACCAGGTCAGCTTCACTTTAAAATCTGAGCCATCACATACAAAACTGCCTCTCTGATGAAACTGGACTGGTTAAGTGTAAATACAAATCACCAAGACTTACAAATGATGTCTAAATGGGCTGCGTCATTGAGACTCGCATGGTTCTCCTGAAAGAGATTATAATAATACTTTTAGTAATTATGGTGACAGGTTTGGTTCCACTCCATCTACAGCACATTTTAGGGTTGCTAAGGACAAACTACGAGGGCCCTCTCCATACTGTACTGACAACGTGTCTCCCAACTATGTTCTTCTGTTAAGTAACAAATATGGCTTCCGATTCATGTCCCAGTACGGGCTCTCACAACTGTTCTCCCACTATCTACTCTTCATTGATCACTTTTAACTTTCTGTTTGTTTTTTTCAATCAATGGTATCCTTCCACACCTCCTCTATACCAGCATTTCTCAACCAGGCTTGAGTGACATTTTGAGTCAGATACATCTGTCTTGTGGAAGCTGTCCTAGAATGTAAAGGAACATTCCTGGCCTCTATCCCCTGGAAGCCAGCAGCGCCCACTCCCAGTTTTAACAACCAGAAACATCTCCAGATGTCATGTCTTCTGGGAGCAAAACCATCTCAGCTGAGAACTACTACTCTATACATACACATTTGTATGTTCACATAGTATATAGTTTCTTTTAATGTTATACATAAAGATCTAGTTTATTCTTTTTAATGATCGAAGAATATTTTGTTAAGTGGATGCAACATTTTTTATCTCATCTCCTAAGTATAGTTAGTTCCAATTTTTTGTGTGTAAATAATGCTAGTTAACATCTTTATTTATATGTAACCATTTATATATAACTAGATATATAAATGTTTATCAATTATAATATCATATATACCTCCTTATTTTTTATGTTTTTTATATATTTAAATATCCAGAAGTGGAACTGCTGGGTCATAAAGTATATTTATTTAAAAATGAATGAGGGAAGGGTATACTGGGTATATAAGGGTATAGTAAAATTCTTTGTACTATACTTGCAACTTTTCTGAAAGCCTGAAATCACTTTAAAATAAAAAGCAAATAAGTAAATAAATACATGTGAAAGAGAGTGTCTCTTTCTGCATAACTTGATCAACATATTTGAGTATTATCTTTTCATCTTTGACAATCTGAGAGTTTAAAAAAAGAATACTGCTCGTTATTTTAACTTCTTTGTTTCTTCTTCCTTGGTATTCACTTTTTTTCTTCTCACTAGTTTGTAAGCATTCTTTGTAAGTTGAAAAATCCAATTAAAAATTAGCACCTTTTCCACTATAGTGGGACAGAGCCCTCCTCAGTCACAGCCTAGAGCTACGTAAATCTCTTTTGGACTAAGGAAAGGAAAGAGAGAGGAAAACCAAAGGGTAGCGTGATATTCAAGGTTAATCACTTTGAACACTGTTACCTCACAAAGCAGAACCAAGTCCTGAACAATAGATTCCTTTCTCTGCCGAAAGTTTACGGTCTGCAGTTGATTTTCAGACAAAAAATTCCAGGTTTTTAGGATTGTCATCATTTCAGTCATTGGGATTTTCAAGATGGTCCTCCTGAAAAACTCGGCAAGAGTTTCATCCATCTCTTTGGCACTTTAATAAAAATAAAAACAGTACAACAAAGTATTAAGCAAACACAAAAGTACAAGTTAGTGAATTTTCAGCATCATAATTTTAGCCAGAATTATGATTTGTATGTCAAACACCCAAATTTTTCAGCCATTCTGCGGAGTATTTCAACAAGAGGATTTTCTCTTAAGTGTACATTTAAACATGTTTTAAGGTTTTTAAAAATTAGTATTCTCTCTCCTTTCTTGGCTAGAGTATTTTGATCTTTTGATAGCAATAGTAAGTGAATCATTCACTCATTTACTTATTCATGTATCAAATTACTAAGCACCCATGAGTGCCAGGCACTTTTTTAGGCACAGGGGATAGAGCTTTAACCAAAAATGACAAAAATTCCTGCCAGTAGGAAGTGTCCTTCCTAGCTGGGAGAGACAGGTAACAGGAAAATCACAAAAAATGTTAAAACTGGTAAGCGCTGAGGAGAAAAGGGAGCAATGTTAGGAAGCTAGTAGCAGTGAATATGGAGCAGGCTGGGAATGGGTGGGGGGAAGAGGGGAATGGAGAGCAGGCCTGAGAGAAGGCGGCATTCCAGCCAATTCTTGGGGGAGGAAGAGTGAGCCATGTGGCTGGTTGTTGGAGGAGCTCTCCAGGCAGACGGAACAGCAAGCACAAAAGCCTTGCAGCCATCAAGGGGAGAAGGAGGCCTCCAGACAGGCCAGAGAGGAGAGTGAAAAGGCACAGAGGAGGAGGTGAGGAGGGCCGTGTTTATGACAAGAAGCAGAAGTCAGTCTGTCAATCTCATCCGCTTCCACCAAGACTACAGGATACACAAGGACAAACAGAAGAGATTCCCCTAAAAGGATCGTGGCTATGAATTATTTCTACCATTTAAATGTTTGTTGAATGGCATATGATTATATTATATGATTATATATGATTAAGCTCCACAATGGCACCCCACTCCAGTACTCTTGCCTGGAAAATCCCATGGACGGAGGAGCCTGGTGGGCTGCAGTCCATGGGGCCGCTGGTGTCAGACACGACTGAGCGACTTCTCTTTGACTTTTCACTTTCATGCATTGGAGAAGGAAATGGCAACCCACTCCAGTGTTCTTGCCAGGAGAATCCCAGGGATGGGGAAGCCTGGTGGGCTGCCGTCTATGGGGTCGCACAGAGTCGGACACGACTGAAGCGACTTAGCAGCAGCGGCAGCAGGGCAGGAACTATGTTTGTCTTATTCACATCTGCCTTCCTAGGATCTAGAACAATTTCAGCCCAAGAACTGTCTTAGTGGAAATACTTGTTGAATAGGAAGCCTCAAAGTATTAGATACTCTCCCTAAGAAGCCGTGCCTGAGGAGATAAACAACCTGGGAAGGATTGGCCAGTGACAATATCAAACCAACGTCCCCCATCAAAAACACTGGAGGTGGAGGTGGTTGTCAAAACGCAGACTCCTGGGCCCAATGATTTAAACTAGGGGAGGGGAATGCTGGGGAAGTGCTTGAGATTTCTGCATTTTTACAATTAGAGTCTTAATTCTGGCTAAAGTATGGGAATGTCATTCTAAAGAATTCTGGTAGAAAGAGGGAATGGAGGGAATGCAACCTCATCAATAAAACTGGAAACCCTTGAATAAACTCTTCTGATTCCCTGTGATTATCCAACTTCTCTCTACTTCGCTGCGCGTGGCACAGTGTCTGGCATATAGTACGTACACGAGATACAACAGCTGAATGAAAGCATGACCAAAAAGGTCCCTGTAAATATACACCGCCGAAGAGCTGCCACAAGGAGCAGGAGTAATGCGAGACTAAAAAGGACGGACGCCAAGGTTATCCCAAAATCGAAACACCAAATTCTGAAGGAAGCAGCAACCGAAGACTGTTTAGCCCTTGACAGCTCTGGGCGGCGCGAGCGCGACGCAGGCCCTACGTAAGACCCCGCCCCACCAGGGCGGATGTGACGTCACGACCCAGCGTCTCCGCCCTCTTCGCCTAAGCCTCAACTGAAGTTCCCCGCCTCAGGCCCGAGACCAAGGACCAGTCTCTCACCTTGGGACCCGTGGCAGTCACAAGAGAGTCGCCTCAGAGTCGTGGGACGTGGCTTCTTCTAGGCTCCCGCCACATCCCGCCGGATCCCACGCCGCCGGGTTCTCGTACCCACATCGCCGGCCGGCTCTCTCCTCATCGACTGTTCCCGCCCGCTGCACCTTCAAAACCACCAATTGCAGGTCCCGCCGTCCTGGAGCCCCGCCCACCGGGGGGCGCCAACTCTGGACTGTACCCTCGGCACAGGGGACCGCGTGAGGAGAGCGACAGAAGTGAAACGCGCCGAGCCCCCCGCCTCACTCTTCTCAGCAGAGAATATTTTTTGAGTGCCTTAATCCCAGCCACAAAATCTGGCTTGTCGGTTCCCCTTCAAGTTTAGGCTCTGCGGCGCCTCGGCGGACTTGCTCTCCCTCCCCTCACAGCGCCTGAAAATGGGCCCGTCCAGACAAGGCGGCGCAGGCGCCTGAGGTGGCGAGCGGCGGGGGCCGGCCAAGCGGTGTCAGCCGTGGAGGGCGCCGTGCCTTCGCCACCCGGAGCTGGCCCGGCTCCGGCGCCCAGACCGCGCGTTTGCAGACGCAGCGTCTTCGCCGGGGAATACCGCTTCCACTTTCCGGGTGTGGCCGCGAGTCGGGTGAGTCCCGGGGGTCCGGGCCGTTCGGAGGCGCGCTCTCTTCCTGGCCGCGTAGTGCGGGGAGGCCGCGGGACACCCACCGGCACCCCCCTGAGGTCCCTCAGGGTCGGCACCGCCGCACTGGGTTTCCCGGGGCGGGATAGGCTAAACTCAGTCCGGTTGCATTCTCTGAGGATGCGCGGGTAGTTGAGCGCAGGATGGGGGTAGACCTTCGCTTTCTGCCCCACAACTCTCGAGCTGGTGACCTTGGGCAGGCTCCTCCCTCCTCGGTTTCCTCGCCTGAGAAATGGGTGTAATCCAGCGCCTAGGTTGTGAGAAGCGCTTAACTACGTGTCCGACGCGGTGAGCGCTCCCTACGGTGTATGCTTGTTACTGCTCTTGGGGATCCAGGCGTTCAGGGTTTGCTTGTGGGAGCCTGTTAGGGCGCCTCTCAGCTGCAGTGAAATTTTCCACCAGTCCGTCCTGCGATGCGAGAACCCAGTAAGATCCTCATGTAGACTTTTCAAGGAAAGTGACAGGCAGATCCCTTTTATCGGGTTTAAAGATGACCGAGCTTGTTTCACGTAAGTAGTTTATGAAGAGTTAAGTAAATCCTAGTACTGATTTAAATGCATAAAGGAAGTGTGCAATGACAAAGGAATTCTGTTGTAAGACACTCGTTGTGTCTTCTTTCCTGTTCATACAGGCTGCTGCACATGTCTGGTTGATTTAAAACGACCCTCATTTCCCACCTTTTTTAAAAAAGAAAAACTATATTAAGGTCTGAATCAGTGCTCAAATCTGTGATGGTACTGCATTCAGGAAACATTTATTGGCCATATACTATGTGCATTTAGGGGAATATCTCTTCCCCTACTAGCCTGTGTGGTGTTTGATGGTTATGGACTAATTTTTTTTTTTTTTTGCTCTGAACTTCACGTGATTTGACAGAGGGCTCAGCACCAAGAAAGTGGTGATAAATCCTAGTTCAGGGAACGCTACAACTGGGCCCATGCCTTAAGAAATGACGTGAGGTTGCTCTCAGTAGCAGTAGGTCTGTACTTCGAGCACTTGTCACCTAATCAGAAGCCTCTGTTTAGATTTGGTCATTTTGCAGCTGTGATAAGTAAAAGTGGGTGAGGAAGGTCGTCCCCTGCTATGTCTGCTACTTCTGCTCAATACAGTGAGGTGTGAAGTAGAGAGATACTAATTTAACTAATTCCAGAGCTTTCTGAAATTAGACTTTTTAAAAATATATGTTTTAGAGAGCAGTTTTTTCCTGGAGAACAGATTCTTTAGGCTCTGAACAAGAGACTTTTTTGGCCTTGTTTTAAAATGACATTAGAAATTGTAACTGTAGTGTGAATTTCTTTCTGTTGAGGTCACACAATAGCAAAATGTCTCTAAAGAAAGCCTTAGTGGCATTAAAATATAGGGTTTCCCTCTTGCGATTATAGATCTGCTGAAGTGTGTTATTAGAATGTTTCCTCTCTTTTCTACACTAGTGTTCATATATTGCTTGTGCTTTTTTTTCTTCTAAAATTGTGCCACCTGGTGGTTGAAATCTATCATAGACTACTTGTTAGATTTTACCTCAGAGTCTTGGTAGAATAAGGTGAAGCAGTGAATAAAATAAAACTATAAATTTTGTTATCTTTAGCAAGAGCTCCCTATTGCTTAGACCCTCCCAGCTCACCCCCAAGTAAAAGTTACGATTGCTTTGCAGGGACCTATTAGACAGTTATAAAAATATCAGATGTCACAGATGAACATTTTTAAGAATTCAGGCAGACTGTTTTGGTATCAATCTGTGCATACCTGAGGAAGTGGATGGGATTGGCATGGGGAGAGAGGAGTTGTAATTGTGAGAAGTAAACTGTTCTGATGGTTTCTAAATGCCAGTGTACAAATGGAACTGAAGTTTTGTGTTTAACTAAATAATAACTGTTTGAATAGAGTTATCCCTTTCTTTCTCATTAGAACACCCTTACACTAAATCTTACCACAAATGAATGTTTCCTTCACTTTTTTTTTAATACAGTCTGTCTGTCTGTAATTATCTTGGTGCTACCTTTTGAAACTGTTTTCTGTATTCTTAACAGTAACAAGTGTTTATCCTTTGAGTGCAAATTTTATTTTGCGAAATGGCTTAAATTTAATTGTGAACTTAGATTTGAGAAAAAAACTTAAGGGTGCAATGTAAGAATATACTCTGTGACATCCTTACTTAGTCAGTCTCTTGGGCACAGGAGGCCAGATAAATGAGTTCACACAGCAGCTTGTTTCAATGTTGGACAGCTCCAGGAAAATGACATCTGCCCCTGTAACTTCCACTTTGATTTCCAGTCCTGTCTTCGGACACATCTCAGAGTCAGTTCGGTTCAGCCTTTCCCATCAGGTGACAGAACACTTCAGATATACTAATGATACTACATTTGTCACACTTACTCTTGATATAGATCTAGAGCTAATTCTGTTTTATGGAAGAAGAGACTTATGTTTCAGATTAAGTAGCTAAAACGATATAACTTGTGAATAGCTGTGTCCACAGTTTTTACCTTCAGACCCACATCTTCTCCCTTCAAATCCATTACTTGTCCTACTTAACCTGGCTGTTCCTTTTATCTATTTTCTCTGTTGTGGGTTTCCCTTAGTTAGTAAATGTTCCCAATTTCATGAATGGCTTCCTGTTTAAACCTAATGTCAGAGCCATCTCCTTCCTGAGCATTCGTCCCAGGGATATTCAAATTGTCAGTGTTCTGGACATGGCTGATCAGGACAAGCACAATACTTTTCTTTTTCTTGATGTAGACAGATACTCTTGTTTCTAGTAATACAGGATAGTGTTAAATTGACTTCTTTGAACCTCAGCCTGCAATTAGTCCCTGTTGAACTTGTAGCTAATCAGAGGTTCTTTGGGGAGTAGTTTTTTCTATCTGAATTTATTTCATTCACAAACTGCTGGGAAGGCATATCTTTCTTATTTTGAAAGTGGGAGAAATCTGTCACAGTGAGAGATTACATTGGGTAGTAACTCTGTTATTTACTGTGTGACCTGGGGCTTAGTTTTGCTATGAAAATATGAGTAACACATATTTTGACCTACAAAAAAGCAATTTCTTATGGTTTAACTGAATTTAAAAAGGTACCTGCTTCCTACAGTTATTGGAAGAATTATGAGACTTGTGCCTGCACATGGTAAGTATTGAACAAATTATTTCTATTGTAATAATATATTGTTATGGCTTTGAACAAATTTTGAAAATAAGAATATGGAATATATATTTGACTTTTGTTCATTTCATAAAATGTTACTTGAGTTATAATAGTGTTATTAGAATAGGCTGTTAAAGATGACTACTGAAAGGTGTCAGCACTCATTTAAATGTGCTCTAAGAACAATGTTATTATTTTATAGTTATACTTTGTATATTATACCCAGGAGTACCCCAGTACATATGCGTATGCACCAACAGTTAGCCGAAGCTGGTGGATGGAAGGAAGGGGGAGGAAGAGAATATCTAACTAAAAAATGGGGTAGAGGCAAGAGGGGAATGATTGATAAAACGAGGAATTTGTTAGGTAAGGGATAAGATAAGTGTTTAGAGCTTTAAGTTAAATAGTAGCTTTCACTAAGAACAAGAAAAGGAAACTCCTATATATGAAACCATTTTCTTATTTGGTATAATCATCTAGGATAAGTAGGTAGAAGGGAAGGTAAGTAGGTAGAAGTACACCATGGCTGTGTGTAGAGTAGCATACATATTTGAAGTAAACTTTTAAGGAAGGAAAGAAAAACATGTACCACAGTATATATTTTTGCTTATACACAATGTGCATATGTGTGTTTTTCTCAGTACCCAAGTGTTTTCTTAAGTGTTTACTTTGCCAATTAGAGAGGGCTTTTCAGTACCTCAGAAGTTTGTTTCTGAACTGTAAAAGCACACATTTGAGGGCTGGTTCATAGATATATGCAAAAATATTTTGTTAAATATACTTACAAAATAAAATTATTAAAGACATTTTCTAGATGACAAAACCAGTGTACGTCTTCTTCAGAAAAAATAAGCAAGGCAGAAGCCAGATAACCTTTACTATATATAAGTGTAGGTGTATAATATTGTATAATATTAGATGACTTACATTGCTGTACTGTATGAGACCTCTTTTTTCTGAGGCAGAATTTTTATATCATTTAAAAAGATTGTAGTCAGTGACAGGCAAACAAAACTTGAACTTGGCTGCGTTTTCAGTTTCCATTTCAAATACTCAAGTGTTTTCACTTGGCACAATGGCCTGATTTGTGATCTTTAGCTGTGGTATGTTTGTGTGTGTGGCAGGGGGTGGGGTTGAGGTTATTAGTCACTCAGTGGAACAGTGATTTGATACTTTTATAAGTTGAAATCTGAAGTAGTAGGTATAATTCTCTGCAATTATTTGTTTAGTCATTTTTAAGGATTTCGTTTGTCAGGAGTAGAACGTGGACAGGCTGTTTGAATTTCTTGAAACTTTTTTCACAGCTTTATTAAGGCATAATTTACATACTGTAAAATTTGCCCATTCTAAGTGAATTAAGTGATTTTAGTAAACTTATACAATTATGCAATCATTACCACAATCCTATTTTAGAACATTTTTGTCACCCAAAGTTTTCTTTTTGCCATTTGCAGATTAATCCTCACTCTCACCTTTGGACCTCCACATTGATCAGCTTTTGCCTCAACAAATTTGCCTTTTCTAGACATTGCATGTAAATAGAATCATACAGTACTGTCTTTTGAGTCTGCTTTATTTCATTTAGCTTAGTGCTTTTGAGATTCCTCCATGTTGGCACATGTATAAGTTTATTCCTTCTTAGTGCTAAATAGTGTCCCATTGAATAAATAGACAAATTTGTTTATCCAGTACTTGGTTGTTAGACATTTGGATTGTTTCCAGTATTGACTACTATGAATAATGCTATGACCATTCATATATAAATCTTTGTGGGGATATATGCTTTCATTTCTCTTGGGTGTGTTCTTAAGAGAGAAATTTCTAGGTCATATGTTAAGTTTGTGTTTAACTTAAGAAACTACTAAATAGTTTTCTAAAGTGTCCGTACTACTTAACCTTCCCAGTAGCGTTGTATGAGATCCCTTTCCACCACATTGTAAGCAGTGCTTGCTATTGTCTCATTTTTTGATTATAGCTATTCTGGTGGATGTATAGTAGTGTCTCATTGTGGTTTAAATTTCTGTTTCCCTAGTGACTAGTGATGTTCAGCATCTTTTCATGTGCTTAATTAACCATTCCTATATCCTCTTCGGTGAAATATCTATTTAAATCTTTTGCTTATTTTGGGGATATATTTTAAACACTGGATTGTTTGTAAACTTTCTTTATATGTGTTAGGTGCAAATCCTTTGTCATATATGATTTGCAAATATTTTCCTTTAGTGTGTAGCTTGTAGAGGAGCTACACACTTTTATTTTTTAGAGCAGTTTTAGGAGTTTTATTTTTTAGCTATTTTTTAGAGCTAGTTTCATAGCAAATTTGAGCAGGAAGTACAGAGAGACAGACCCCCTAGGCCCCCTCTGCCCACACACACCCTGCCTTCACAGTCAGTATCCTCTAAGAGTGGTATGTTAATTACAGTTGATGAGCCTGCATTGACATGTCATCACCCAGAGGGTGACTTGTCTTTTCATTTTCTTAATTTTGAAAATGGAAAATTTTAATAAGTTTTAACCAATTTATTCTTTTATGAATTTTAATGTATCTTTGCCCAACCTAATGGATTTCCCTGGTGGCTCAGATGGTAAAGCGTCTGCCTACAGTGTGGGAGACCTGGGTTTGATCCCTGGGTCGGGAATATCCTCTGGAGAAGGAAAGGGCAACTCACTCCAGTACTCTTGCCTGGAAGACCCCATGGACGGGGGAGCCTGGTAGGGTACAGTCCATGGGCTTGCAAAGAGTCGGACGCGACTGAGCAACTTTATTTCACTCACTTTTGCTCAACCTACTGTCATGATTTCTCCTAGGTTTTCTTTCTTGGAACTTTTAAAAGACTAAAGTAGTTAATTGGTTCTTTCCTTTGGTAATCTCTTCTGGGTCATAAAGAATTGGTTTAAGAGAGAAATGGGTGAATAGAGAAATAGGTGAATGTAACTATAGCAAATACCTCAAAATAATATTTTATCTTAGACCTTGGATGCTAATTTTCTTTTTTGTGAATGAACCAATTAAACCTAATTTCAGGGATTTTTAGCTTCTTGTTTTCATTGTAATAATTACATTTTATGGATAGATCTGCTAAATTTGAAAAAAAAAATCCACATCTGCTTCTTGTTTCTCTTCATGATTTAGATAGATTTTTCTCAGCCAGATGTTACTTAGGAAGAAAGCAGTCTATATTAATTCATACTAATGTGAGACTGACTAATGGCCCTTTAACCCTTATACATTTAAAAAGGATTAATAGGCCAGTTCTCTTCATTGGTAGGATTTTACCTGAATAAAATGGGTTGTAATCTATTTCAGGAGTATGGGAAAAATAATTGAAGTCAGGCTTGTTAACATAGGCAAGCTGTTTCTGGTTAAGCACCTATTTCGAGGATCGGGTCTCTTGAGTCTGCTTTTTTCTGAACCTGCGTGTTCTCTAAATACTCCTGATAACCCACGGAATCTAAGTTGTTGGATAGGAAGGTGAGGCTCAGGTTTAATTTGCCTAAGGTCACCTTTCTTTTCTGATAAAGGTCACTGAAGTTTCTTACAGAAAATAATTTTAGGTTGCATTAACAAATACAGTCACACATATTCAAGACACTCTTGTATCCACAGGTTGCTCTGCTGTGTTCCATCTCCTCCTAAAGATGCATCCTGACTTATCTCCACACTTGCACACTGAAGAATGCAACGTCTTGATTAACTTGCTTAAGGAATGTCACAAAAATGTAAGAGTTCAGAAAATAACCCTGAAACAACAATGAAACCTAGATACAATACACTAATGTAAAACGTTATCTCCATTAATAGAAGGAAATGATAATTCTTAGTTATGGATCTTAGCTTAGTAAAGATTAGCAGTTGATGCTTGTGATTTGTTTTTAGAAACTACTTCCTTTTTATGATGAGTAGAAATCAAGCCTGTTAGTTTTATTAGGGAGCTTCTGAAGTGATACATAGTAGTTACAGTCTATCTTCCTTGACATCTATCATTATGTGCTTAAAGGAAGTTGAAACATTTTTTACAATTACCTGTTAACTAGATTTAAATTATGACTGGCCTCATTTAGCAGGTTTACTTAATGGTTGCTGTGTACTTAGTCACTGAGTCCTGTCCGATTCTTTGTGACCCCATGGACTGTAGCCAGCCAGCCTACCCTGCCCATGGGGATTCTCCAGGCAAGAATACTGGAGTAGGTTGCCATGCCCTCCTGGTTAGTGGAATGGAAATAAAATTCCATTTTTAAAACGAAAATAGTAAATAAGCCCATTTTTGCAATGCATTAAATTTGATGCTTTCACAGATGTCAAAGTTTTTTTTTTTTTAATATATTTGGTGTATGAGACAGTTATAAGAAGCATTTGTGTTTTTCTTTAACTTTGCATGATGCATTATTTCCTTCATGTTCTTCATAAACTGTAGATATATCAGATTCTTATTTAAATGAGTAAAATTTTAAGACTAAAAGTGAGGTAGTAAGGAATGTTGATGACCTGTGAAGTCTGATATTTATATTGTTTCAAAGAATGTTGTTGATGACAATACACTTTCAACAAACTATTTCCGCCATACATCTAGATTAAGAATTGATATTGTAAGTCTTTTTAACTTTAGCCATTCTGTGGATGTGTAATAATATATTATTTGGTTTTAAATTGTGTTTCCCTCGGGCTGATGACTTTAGGCATCTTTTCATGTACTTATTGGCCATTAACATAATGTCTTTTGCCCATATTTAAAAATGGGGTGTTTGTCTTGTTATTGAGTTGTAAGAATTCTTTTTATCATTCAGCATACAAAGTGTGTTGTGAATATTTTCTCCCAGTCTGTGGTGTCCTTTTTTATTTTCTTAAAGATGTGTTACAAAGAGCTTATAAGTAATAGTTTACTAGGTTTTTCATTCATTGTTTATGTTTTTTTTTTTGTTTGTTTTAGGGATCTTTGTCAATTTCCTGGTCACAAAGAGTGCTCTCCTATTTTTCCTTCTGGAAATTTTATAGTTTTAGTTTTTTAAATTTAGGTCTGTGATTCAAATTAATTTTTGTGTATGTTGTGAGGTATGAGTCAAGGTTTATTTCTCTCCCTCTGGATACCCAGTTCCTCCAGCACCACTTGTTGGAGAGCTTTCTTCCCACTACATTACCGTGGTGCTTTTGTCAGAAGTCAGTTGCCCATATGTGAACGGGCCTATTTCTGGGCTCTCTAGTCTGTTCCACGGATTTATATGTTTATTCTTAACACAGTTGATTTTGACATTATCTTACTGGGGCCACCTGATCCCATGACTGTTTTGTCCTCTTCTCTGTCTTAATTCACTTGCACTGCATGTAGACCGATCTCTCAGTCCTAAGTTTAATCATTGTTCCCCTTTAATGGCTCCCTTTGCCTGGAGAATAAATTCTACATTTCTTTGTATTTTGAGGCCTTCATGTACTGGCCCCTACTTACACTTGGGCTTGACCACCCTCCTGCCCCGCATCCTTCCTGCTCACTCTGTCTGCAGTGGTACTGGAGCATGTTTCTGTCTTCTAGGCTTTTTTACTTGTTTTTTCCCTTTGCTTAACTTAAAGGTTTTCTCACTGTCTCCACTTCTCACTTGCTTGATAAGGTTTTATCATCCTCCAGGCTTTATTCTGCTTAATTTGTCATTTCCTCTTCCTTTTCTTTCTTGGCCTGGATTCCCTTGGTATAATTACTCTATATTTCAGTAATACTTTATGTATTATTTCCAACTTTATGGCAGTTACTCTCACACTTTTTAGTCTCAGAACTCCTTTACATTCTTCAGAGTTATTGAGGCCCCCAAAGAACTTTTGTTTATGTGGGCTGTATCTATCAATATTTGTTGAATTAGAAGTTAAAACTGAGAAGTTGAAAAATATTAATTTATTTTAAAATGACAATAATAAACCATTATACATTAATAGTTATTTTTCATAAAAAAAAGACCTTATTTTCCAAAACAATAAAAGGGTGAAAAGAATGACATTGCTTTTACATTTTTGCAGTTCTTTTTAATGTTTGGTTTAATAGAATACAGCTGGATTCTCATATCTGCCACTTTGCTCAATCTGTGCTGATATTACAGGTTATGTAGCCTCTGGAAAAATCTACTGTACCCTTGTGAGAGAATGAAAGTGAACAAAACAAATAAGATCATCAGTTATTAGGAAGATGGATTTTACCTTCTGAAAAGGTTTTGAGTAGTCCTGGGACTGCACTTTGAGAACTGCTGCTGTATGGTGATCACTTCATATTTTGTCTCTTCCTTCTGACTCTGAGCTATGAGAGTGGGGCCCAGGCCCACCATGCTCACTATTGTGTCCCTAGTGGCTGGGACACTGTCCTCCAGACCCTGGTTGATTCACTTATCCAATCAGTAGCTCTGCCTGTTTGCTCTCTAGAAATAGACACCAGGCACTGGAGGCTCATGCCATGGGTATACAAAAGAGGTACAGTCCAAGAGCATTTCTTTTACTTTTCAACTTTTTATTTTATATTGGAATATAGCCGATTAACAATATTGTGATAGTTTCAGGTAGACAGCAAAGAGGCTCAGCCATACATATGCATGTATCCATTTTCCTCCAAATTCATGGATATTTCTTTTATCAATGCCACTGGGGCATTTGTGGGTTTGTTTTTCATGTAACATCACAGAGTATTATTCTCATTTGGGCTTAATGTTGAGGTGAAAGTGAGAGTATAAATTAGCTTTTGTCTTGAATTTTTTTTTTAAATTTTTTTGTTGTCTTGAATTTTTAAAATAAGATGTATGAATATGGGATGATATCAATAAATATAAAGTAAAATATGAAATATTGTGTTACATTCTAAAAATTTAATCCTGTCTATTGTTTTTGTTTGGCCAGAAGGTGTATGAAAAAGCATTGTCCCTTTGTATTGTCAAGGAGGTAATTTATGCACAGGAATTATTTATCCTGAAAAGGTCATTAGGTAATCACTAGGAAACCTTAAATCCTTGCCAGAAAAACTCTGATCATTTACTCAGTGTGGACAAGAAAAGTACCTTTAAAGTGGTAAAGAAATAGGGAAAAAAGAAATAGCATGACTATTACTAATAGCATGACTATTACTAATTATGTGTTGTCTGGTTTCCATGAAAGCCTTAATTAGAAAGAAAAGGGAAAAAGTGCTTATTGTTACAAGTTCAGCATTTATGGCATGTCATTAAAGGAGATCACCATGCTCTCTGACCTGGCCTTGAAAATGGCGATGTGCAAACACACTAATGGCAAAGCAGAGCAGACTTTGAATATTAAGCATTGATTTCCTTTTATTGTGAATTAGTGACTTGTTTATATGGCCCATACAGGCTGTGTAATATTAGTGTTAATGTGTTTTTAATTTATTTTGATGACATAGAGGCAAATGAAAAATGGCTTTGGCACCAAGCGTTTCATAGGTAACTCTTCTATGGGACAGGAGTGTTTGCTCATGAAGGAAGTTACTGTCAATATGGCTACACTGCATTTGGACATCACTCTGTAATAGAGGATGGATAACATGCCCCTAAAGAAAAGATATTAGGTAATAAAATGCTTTTCACTAGGGCATTATGAGGTTTTGGCAGGTTAATAAGCTTCTCTTTTATCAAAGAAAAGTCTTTTTTATTTTTCATTTCTACCTATAGAACATTTCTTCCTTTTTTGTAGGAATGCTAGGGTAAGCCCATTTATTTGTATATTTTGTACTTGTGGGTTAACTGTTTGATTAACTATTAGCCATTTGCTTATTGACAAGGTGACACATTAAATATTTCAATTCTGAGCCAGAGACCTTAACATATTATGGGATGAAATATTTTACCCCTTTTCTTCCTTTTAGCACAGCATTCTGAAATTTTTTGGTCATTGCAATGATCTTGATCGGGAGATGAGAAAATGCTTGAAGAATGAGGTAAGGAAAACATTAAAGGATGGAAATGGTTGAGCAGTAGAAAAGACTATTTTGGAGCAATATTATTTATTACTACCATTATTAATTTTTTTTTTTTGGCAAGTTTTCATATAACACCAAAACTTGACTTTATAGGTATGTCTTCCCCTAAAGTCAAGAGGAGAAATGAAAGCGTCTTCTGGGGACAATCTTTTGGAACACTGCTGATTTTTTTACATGCACATAAATGAAAGCAACTATCTTAAAATAATCACTGTAACTCCTCTGGATAAATTTTAAGGTTTGAGAAGTTGAATCTGTACAGCAGAAAGAATTGTTGATCAGCTTTTAGCTCTAGCAGGTAACTAAAACTCTCTGGGCCTCAATTTCCTTGTATAACATGAGGAGGCTAGATTTAGGCTCTTTCCAGCCTTAAAACTTGGAATTTCTTTATAATTATAGTATATACAGCCCATAGGGATCTAGTTTGACTTGTTTGGAAAGACTCATTTCCTGAACATAGCTTTAGGCTATGACTTGGGCTTGGGCAAATAGCCAAAGTTTATTGTCTTTTTGTAGGTACCGCAGACTGAACAGAGTGCATTTTAAATCTTTGAAAAGAAATTTAATTCCATTTCTGTTTTATTCATCAGAAATTTTTTGTCCAGAACCTTTAAAAATATGTAACTACTAAAAATCTGCCTTCCAATTTTCATTTTCTGTACTTTTGAATTTTCTCCCCACATGAGCCTCATATCAAAAGGTATTAGATATTTGAAGACATTCAGCATCTGTCTTCAATCATTTTTTCCTGGTTTCTACTTTGGGGCTTTTTTCCTCCTTTCTTCCTGGAATCCCTTTACAGCATCTTTACTGTTTGAAGAACTTCCTGGAATTCTGATAATTTTCTTCATGTGCACAAATGGGTATATGTTTTAAACTAATTTTTGAAACACTTTTTCTTTATATGTAAAGGGTATTTTGTATGGAAACTAAACCTAGGGCTCTCTTCCTTTTTTATTCAGATTATGGAAAAATAAGCCCATACTGTTTTATTTGGTATAGGTATTTATTTCTTACATGCTTTCAGTTGTGTAAGATAGCCTTTTTCCTAAGTTTAGATTTTTTTATCCTCACAGTTTAGTGATTTTTGTCATTGGTTTGGTGATTATATCTTCATATGAAAATTTCCCACCCAGGTGGTCCTGAACTGTCAGGAACTATTTGGTAGAAGAATGTTGGTAGATTTAATCCTTTAAATTTTAAATTCTTATTTTGTCCCAGTTTGTTTTTGTATAAATTTCAGATTTTCTCCTTGACTACTTTCTAATCCTCTCTGTGGTTTTTATGTTGCTTCATTTCCTGATTTATAGATTGTTTTCTATCTGTTCTTTCATCCTCCAGTTCTCCAAACCTGTGCTCATTTATTTCCTCTCTGCTTTTAATGCTTCCCAGTTTCCCATTTACTGCTCCTAATGCTCTCCTACCATTTCCTTCATGTGTCATTTAAGTACTTCATTCTTTGAAGCTTTTAACTAGAAAAAGGATCTGGCCAGTTCTTTCTGACCCTCTCTTTGCTGCTGTGTTGCTGCTTTTGTCCTTTTTATTGAAATAATCACTAATACTACTTTTGCAGTGTCCTCTTTTGTTCCTGTTACTTGTTTGGTTTGGTTTCTGCGTTGTTTGGTGGCATTTTGTGAATAACATAATAGTCACCCTTTGTATCTTTTTTTTTTTTTTTTATTCAGGGGCCATCTTGACTCCTTTTGGAGATTTTATAACATATATTTTAATATAAGCTCTGTCTCAATTTGCTCTATGACTTATTTTATTGGCTACAAAATACTGTCTTCTGAAGACTTACCTTTAGAATCCTCTTTCCAAGCTGATTTTAGAGGCTTCCTATGATATGAAGAGAGATATCAAATATTTTTTTCAGAGCAGGTATCCCTCCATGTTCTAGAATTTTCTTCTTTAACCTTTTAAAGCAGTAAAATGCCCTTCTCCCCCTAGCAGTCTATGAGGAAAATTAATGTAGGACAGATAAAAGGAATGCTTTTGTTAAAGAGAC
The DNA here is from genome assembly GCF_029378745.1 of Bos indicus. Classification (NCBI taxonomy): domain Eukaryota; kingdom Metazoa; phylum Chordata; class Mammalia; order Artiodactyla; family Bovidae; genus Bos; species Bos indicus. Next base: position 8,316,094 of record NC_091777.1, on the reverse strand, counting down.
CTGGTGCTTCATCTGTTATTTGAAGTGGCCCTTTGATGAGGAAAAAAAGACGTTTGAAAATTGCTACTATTCTAGAAGATATGTTAGAACTCTTGAGTCAAAACTTTAGACTTAGAAAACTTCTTAAAGATTATCCAGCCCAACTCCTTATATTTGAGGTTAACTGGCCCAGAAAATCAAGTAAGTACCTCAAAGATGTGAATGTCAGGCTTAGGGGACAGGAGCTGGAGTTCCTGGTCAGTGCTCTGCCACTGATCTTTTGTTTTTTTGGCTTCTTTCTATACCTGATGACTGAAAGATTTTAATGTCCAGCTGTTTACACACACTCAGTTTTTTCAACTTGAATCTGCTTTTACTTTTTTCCCACTCTACCTAAGAACCCCTCTTGCACCTTTAAAATATATCTTTATTGGTGTATATATTCTAAGCTTAGTATGTAAATAGTAACATAATCTGCTGTCTCTTTTCTCTCCCCTTCCTTTTATTTTCTAGTACATGGAAAAGAGGAACAAGAGCAGGGAGCTTGGCAACGCAATGCGAAAGAGACTTTTTAATCCTCCAGAGGAATCTGAAAACTAGATCTTATTTTCACTGGATGCCTTGCCTGAGAGAAGACCCAAAGACTCTTGGTTGGTAACTGAAGGAATCCTGTTGCATTTGGTCTCTAAAATCTTTTGCATGGAAAGTGACCCATGAGAAATCAAGCCTTGGAGAAGTATGGAAACCCTGGATCTGGAATGTTTGTCGGGCAGAGCTGTTTGTACCCTCCCTCCTCTACCAACGCATCTGAGACTTCTGTTTCTTCCCTTTGCCTATGACCTGTTAACATTTGAGTACCTTAACCTTCAATAAAACTATTGATTCTGATCATATTTCCTCTGTTCTTTTAGACTCTTGGAATTAGGGCTGAATGGTGCCATTAGACTTCTCTTTTTGCAGTGTGGCAGTTCTGGAGCCTAAACATTGAAAGCACAGCAAGAGTTTGGGGAAATCCTAGCTGTGTTAACTCTATGAAAATGTTCCAACTTGATTGTTTTTAAACTGCTGTTTTCCAAAAGGTTACATGTTTAACACTGATAAAATTGCTTCTGGCTAGGATTTAAGTCTGAGCAGACTTAGCTTCTCCATTTGGTTGAAGGGCCCACCCTGGGTGCCAGTTATTTCCTGGGCCTGTGTGCTTCCTTTTTGTTGGGGGCAGGGTTCTTCTTCCCAGATTCATTTTCTAGCAGCCATCCTGCCAGTGTTCCTTTGGCCATGCAGTGTTTCTGAGACCTGTGAATCTGGAAGCCAGCTTCCAGTCATGGCCACAGCAGGGGCTTGAACTTCCTGTTGGATAAGGTTTCAGCAGACTCTGAGCCTTGAGTTCCTTGTAGTGAACTCTGTGTACATGTATGGTAGGAGGCCTTGTTGAGCATCAGTGTTTACTAGTGATTTCCCCATCGCAAGAGGCATTGAAAAGGCTGGACATTCATTTAGCAAGGGAGTTAAACAGGGTAACAGAGATTCAATGAAGATATGGAGGAAGAAGCAGAATTCTGAAGTCCCTTTTAAGGTTCAGATTTATGAGTATTTATTCAATCACCCCTTCTCCTCCCAGCCTCCCTGAGACCAAGTACAGGTACAGAAGTGAGACGTTGTATCTTCAGATGGTTGTAGTAAGCTGACAAGTTAACTATTACAGTAGTATAGTAAGTACCATGATTAGTCAGGTGTCATGGAAACACAGGGCATCCATGCCCAGCCTTTAGGAAGAAGCCATTCTAAGAAATCTACTTAGCAAAGATAACCTTTGGCAAACAGTGAAAATGAAATACATTCTCAGGAACTTAAAGTTGTTTAACCTGAACAGAATACGAGAACTATTAGTAAAGGAAGACCACAGACAGCTTTGAATTCTGTTGCAATTTTATCTTCAGTGCTCTGATAACCACGTGGGGGTTTAGAAATGATGATTAGGGATTTATGGGGGGCCTTAGTTGGAAGGATGATGTGTTTTAACTCTGTACTTCAGTAATATTTTGGTTATGGTTTGGGACATAAATTGAAAGAGATGGGAGATTGTACCCAGGAAGACCAATTTGGGTTTTGCCCCAACATAAATGAGAAATTAGGGCTTGAGTTAAGGGTTTGGGGATCAGGGGTTTGAGGGAAATTTGGACCCAGAATCAGCATTTCTGACTAGGTGGACAGTTTAAGAAGAGTCCAGGGCAGCCTCAGCATTTGATTTATGTTTCATCCTGATGGTCCCTGCCCTGCGTGGGAGGGAGTTCAACAGAGGTGTGGTGTACAGTGCTGAGTTTGCAGTATGTGTGTGTAGGATCCAGGTGGAGATGTATGCTTTTAGACTTCTGAGTGTTAGAACCTAGAGCTTATTAGGATCACAGACTAGAGCAGAATGGGGAGATGGCAGCATGCAGGTGGCAGCTAATGCTCCGTTGGCCAGTGTCCGTAGTGAACTGTGAATGTTTATAGAGCAGAATGAAACCTTGGGGTCACTTAATTTTTTAAAACGTGTATAAGTAGCAGCTTTCTATGGAGCATTCAAGCAATTTGTAAGTTTTACAGAGTAAAAGTTAGGCATCCTCCTTTATACCCCAATATTACTTGACGCCCCAGACGTCTCTGTAGCTGTCAGTTGGGTGAGTTTCCTCTATACATTTACATAGATATTTCAGGTCAGGAGAAGCCCTGTGTGCGGAGAAGGAGTAGGCATAGAGTTAGAAGATAAACCATAGGAAAATGTGCCTCAGATTGTCAAGGGCGTTATGGAGGAGGGAGTTTCATTGAGTCAAAGTAGGGCTGAGGTGCCAGTTGATTTGGTTCCTCTGTCTTGTGTGACCTTAGAACAGTGTAGTGTGGGGTGGGGAGAAGTGGGTGGAAGCCTAGGTGGAGCTGAGGATTCAAGCACCTTTGAAAAGTCTTGGCTCTGAAGAGAAGGGCAGTGTTGTATTGAAAGATGGTCTTCAAAAAAATCAGAGGAAGGTGGGGAGTGGCACTTGGGAATGGATATATGTTGAAAGAATGCCAGAAAAGAAGGATTCATTTGTGGAGTAAAGTTCTTTGAGGCTGTGAAAATGAATGAGGTTCAGGGCTCAGGCTGACAGTGATAATATTTTTTTCCAGAAGGCAAATTAGAAACTTTGAAAACTTGAAGCACTATAGGAAATGGTAAGTATTCCTTTCACAGAGCAATAAATACCTATTTATGCAGGATGCAGTGCTGTTTCTTCTACAAAGAATTAAGAGGTTCTTTCTGAGCACCAGAAGCTCAGACACACTAACACGGTCGCCAGTGATAAGCTGGTAGATGTTTCATAACTGACTCTCAGGAAAAAACAAAGAAGTGAAACCACTCATCTGTAGCTTTTGCCATTTTCCATGGTGTAAAGTCCTGCCATGGCAGATTTTAAGGTACCCAGTTGACCTAGCTGAAGGTGGGTAGGGAAGAGAGGTGGGCACGGGGGTCCCTCCTGAGCTGACACCCACCCCCACAACATCCACTGCTCCACAGAAGGAATCACCCTTGATTGCCCCCTGCTTGTCACCTTTCCCACCTCCAGTGTTTGGCGAGTTGAAAGTACCTGTAACTGAGGTGTACGCTGAAGCAAGAGTGTTGTGACTTCTGCGGCAGGGTAACTTCAGTCCAGGACTCCTGGAATCCAGAGTGTCCGGGGCCTGCCGTTTTGTAGAGGAATGAATAACCATTTGCCAGGTGAATCAGGAAGGAAATGAGACCCGCCTCTGCCCTGAGGGTTGGGTTTGTGTCCCAGGAGCTCAGATGCCTCCTGCCCTCAGCCCTCCTCTCCATAATCACACCGTGATAGCCGTCTCAAGGACTTTGGGGATCTTCCTGGCTGTGTGACTTCTCAAGTAGTGCTCAGCCTGAATTTCAACTCTTAATTTTAAAACGAGGTTCTCAGACTAGTATACGGTGCTGTTTACCTCAAGCCGACAAAGCACAAGTAATCAGTGGGAGAAAACTTTGTTTTGTAATTTAAAAAAATGCTATGACTGTGAGGGGAAATTTAGCCAGGGCGTTTTTGCTGTTTTGTGTCATTTTCCCTTTAAAGTTCCATCCCATCTAGATCTCAGCTTCCTACCTTCATTTCTCTTTCTGACTGCTATAAGGCACCACTTTTACTCATGGGGCTAAGTCATATCCCTCAAGAGTATGGAGGCTAAATCGAGAGTCACAAATACCGCTCAGAACTCCTCTCCTTGCTCTGGTCTGACTTCCCTCTAAACAACCAACCTTCTTTCTACTGCTGGGGAAGTGCTTTTCATGTCCTGCCCTGAATATTCCAGCTGTTCCTAATTTCTGTACAGTAACATGCACACGTAAGGCCTTGGCCATATGAACCCTTTCTAGTTTTCCAGCTCCTTCTAGGAAGGGAGTTTGTGAAGGAAAAAATGCTCTGGAGCTGGCACACAGTGAGCAAGGGAGAGAGGAGGGATTTTCTTCATCTCCTTCAATAGCTAAGTAGTCTTACTTAATACCTTCCTTGTAGTAAATCCTTTTCTGCCATCACATACTACCCTCTATCCTTTTTAATGTACTTTATTATATAAGTTATGTGTTTTATGCTCACTGCTAGTCTTATCTATTAATATATTTCTAGTTATTTTTGTTGTCTGAAACATGTTCTTGCAGATTCCTCAAGAAGGTCTCATGGAAACAGTACTCCCCAGGTTTTGGCATGATGGTAACAGTTTGTCTGTACTGTTAAAGAAGGAGTCTTGATTCGAATGGTTTTTCTGACTTAGTATGAAGTCTTCATTGCCTTTGCATAATATTAAACAAATACTATGCTTTCTGAGATTCCTTGGCTTTCTTCTTCCATTTTTATCTGAGCCCTCACTTTTCCATGTCTCTGTTATTCTATCGTGCTCAGCTTTTATCCTGCTTCCTGCATTTCCTCCCCAGGGTGGGATCTTACCCTGGAAAGAAACCCTGGAGGATGGGTTTTGAAAGTCCACAGAGGCTAAACTGCTCCACCCCTTTTCACACTATCCATGGACCCTTTTTTAAAAAAAAAAATTGTTTTTAATTGAAGGATAATTGCTTTACAGTATTGTGTTGGTTTCTACCGACCATCAACATGAATCACATGGGTCCCTTTTAACTCACCCACTATTGAAGTAAGCGAAAACTCACGCAGTTGCAACTGCTAGTCTCAGATTGGCTTGTCAAGCTTCTCCATGAATATTCGTTGACTGTTTTGGGTGCTTCAGATGCCCTATTGCCTCTCTGTGCTTCTTACCATATAGTAGATGCTGGTACCTCACAGCACTCTGGAACTTGATTTGTCTTCTGTTTTTGTGGGTGACCTGTTTATCTAGTTTTGTTGTAAATGTTGTTCATGGGCCTTTTTGTTTATTTGTTTTGGTATTCTTATCTAGTTTCTCTGTTTTTATGTGGGGGTTTGGAAGGATCTACAAAAAATTTGCTCCACAGCCACCACCATCTTTCCAGAATTTCCTGTCATTACCCATCATGTACACCTGATTAACAAAGGCTAGAATTAATCAGTATCTCCTGAGTAGAATGTACTTTAACCTTACCGTTACTTTCTATGTAGAGATGTCTCTAGCTTTTTTAGCCCTTAAGGTGGTGATTGTTTTGGTTTTTGACTTCAGTGTGTGTTTAGGTTTGCCATGGGTTGCTTGTCATTCCATCTTCTATCCCACTGCTTCTAACTTTAATTACTTTCCTTCTGAAAAACAAACCTCTGAGGCTCTTTTAGTCAGTGTCTGCTAGTTGTAAACTCTTTCAGAGTTTGTCTGAGAATGTATTAATTCTGTGCTCACCTTGGATGGTATTTTGGCTGGGTATAGAATTCTAGGTTATCATTTTCTCTCATCATTTTCAAGAACTTTTCTTACTATCTTCTGACTTACTGTTTCAAATTTTTTTTATCATCGAACCTCTCTGTCCTGCCTACTTAGTAATTTTCTTAAATCTGTTTTCCAGTTTATGAATTCTCTCTTCTGCTTTGTCTTCTCCACTGTTCAAACAATCCATCAAGTTTTTTATTTCAGTGACTGATTTTCCCTTTCTAGAAGTTTTATTTGATATATTTTCAGGTTTACTCATTCTGTTTTCATAAACATAGTTCTTATCTTTTCAATTCTTTTATTTTAAATAGTTTTATTTTAATAGTTTTTATCCAGTAGTTCAATTATTTGAAGTTTTTGTCTGTTTGCTATCTCTTCCTCATGGTTGATTGTTTCTTTGTGTGTTTTTAATTTCATTATTGTTAGCATATCTTTCAGTTCAGTTCAGTTCAGTCACGCAGTCATGTCCAACTCTTTGCGACCCCATGAATCGCAGCACGTCAGGCCTCCCTGTCCATCACCAACTCCCGGAGTTCACTCACACGTCCATAGAGTGGGTGATCCCATCCAGCTGTCTCACCCTCTGTCGTCCCCGTCTCCTCCTGCATATCTTTAGCAGGGTTCATTTAACTGAACTTGTACAGTGTAACTTGAGGTTATAGTCTACTGTATTTGCTTCTACTAGGTGCCCCAGAGGTATTACTGACTCAGAGGCTAACTTTTCTGGTCGGGAATTCTGGGTCACTTGAGTAGTGAAAATTGTTCAGGTTTAGACTCAGTGTTATGAATTCTAGGTGAAATTTTTCTGCTCAGAACCCAAGATATGTCAGGGTTTACCCCTATCTCCCTCTGCGGCTGAGTGAATGTATTCTAGTTTCCTTTTCTTAGAGGTGAGTGCCCTTTTGGTGGTCCTGGTACAATACGGTATTCTTACTTCTTACACCACTCCTCATACAGACCCAGTGTCTTCCATCTTTTTTTATGTATGAATGAAAACCTATTTCTAGGTTAGTGGAACTGGTCCAGGATACACAGCATCTTCTGATGCTCTTATCTTTCCAGTTTAACAATGCTTTCAACCCCCAAGAATTTTCTTTATTTTATTGTGAGCTCAACTATACTTAAAAACCTCATCTGAAATATGTTCTCTGGGGCTTCCCAGGTGGCGCGAGTGGTAAAGAACCCACTTCCCAATGAAATATGTTCTCTGTTTTGTTGTTGTTGTTGTTCATGCTGATCAGCTTGTGAGACCTTAGTTCCCCAACCAGAGATCAAACCAGGACTCCCCACAGTGGAAGCACAGAGTTCCAACCACCGGACCACTAGGGAATTCCCTCTTTTCTGGTATTTTATAATAGCTTTTTAGTGGGAAGGTTTTCAGATGATATAATCAGCCATGTTATCAGAACTGATATCCCACATATAAAATTTTAATTTTTCCTAGAGGGTGAGTCGAGAGAGTAAGGAGTTGGAAGGAAAGGAAAAGTGAGAAGAGCATGGCAAAGAGAGGAATTGTAAGAGAGCCTTCTTTTCCAGGTGCCTTCATTGATGTTTGGACTCTTGCTGCCTAACTGGTCCATAATGATCAGTTTCAGCATCACCTGGGAGGTTTGTTAGAAATACGGAGCCTTAGGCTCCATTCCAGACCTACCAAGTTAGAATCTGTATTTTTATTTTTACTTTCTTTTTTGCCACACCATGCAGCATGATCTTAGTTCCCTGACTGGGGATTGAACCCATCCATGCCCTCTGCATTGGAAGAGCAGAGTCCCAACCACTGGACCACAAAGGAATTCCTGAGACTCCGCATTTTAATAAAAATGTCCAGGTGATTTGTGTGCACATACAAATTTGACTTAGACTATTTCTGATCTAATTACCTTCCATAAAATGGCTATTTTTTTGAGATCAAAAACCTTCTTCCACTCCTGTTGACCACTTCTCTGGCTTTATCTTTTTCTCCAGTTAATTTTTAAACACTTTCCTGAAATGACGTTTGTATTGAGGTTTTTGAGAACATTCCTATTGGTGATATATTGAGGAAGTGTTAATGTGACAGACTGTCATATTGACTATGACAGCAAAATCTTAATGCTGGAGCAAAGCCGTTGTGAAATTCTCAGGGTACTTGCTTTCTACTCAACTCTGCAGGGTAGAGAATTGAGAAAGTGGAGCGTTCTGTATAGAAGGCTTTAGAGCTGTATAGAGAGCTTTTATCTTTCACTGGTGTGTTTGCTCTGCACATGGAGGATTCATAATTTGCTCCTTTTGCTCTACATGCTCACCAACATGTACTGTCTCCTGTCTTTTTGATACCATTCAGACAAATGTGAGGTGATACCCTATGGCTTTTTTGGTTTGTGTTTCTCTGATGATTACCGTTGTTGAGCATCTTTTTGTATACTTGTCCATCCATATGTCTTTGGGAAAAGGTATATTCAGTTCTTTTGCCCATTTTTAAGTTGCTTGTTTTTAGCTTTTGAGTTATAGGAGTTTCTTATGTATTTACATTTTAGATATTAACCTCTTATCAGATATATGGTTTGCAAATGTTTTTTCTCATTCTGATTGTTTTTTCATTTTACTGATTGTTTCCTCTGCTGTGCAGAGATTTTTAGTTCAGTGTAGTTCCACTTGTTTATTTTTGCTTTTGTTTATGCTTTCGATACTGTATGCAAAAAATTGTTTCAATTTTTTGAAAACGGTTTCAAGCAGCTTTTGTTTCTCCCTGCCCCCCACCCCTCTGGCTAGGAACTTTACAGTTTCAGGTCTTATGTTTAAGGTTTTAATTCATTTTGAATGTGTATTTGTGAGTGGTGTAAGATTAAGGGACTTAAGAAACATAAGAACCAAATGTAAAGTATGAGTCATGCTTGGATTCTGATGGGAACAAGCCAACTGAAAAAAAAAAGCCATTTGGGGGGATAGTTGGAGAACTCTTGAGTATGACTGGATTTCAGATGATGTTAAGAGATTACTGTAATTTTGTTAAGTGTGATAATGACATTGTGATTATATTTTAAAAAGTGTCCTTTTCAGTCAAACATGGGTTTTGGAAGTGTTCACAGTGGGAGTGATGGGTGTGTGGGATTTACTTTAAAATACCAGTTAACAAAGTGAGTTTGAGGGTATTAGGTAAAAATGAGATTGATCATGAGTCTAACTATTGAAACTGAATGGTAGATTCATAAGATTGTGTTATACTTTTCTCTCTTCTTTAATGAATGCTTGAAAATTTCCATAATAAAAAAATGTTTTTAAGAGTCCTAGATTTTTAGAGTCAAGAAGCAATTTCAGCAAGAAGTATGATTTGTCATAAATATGTGCTTTTCTGAGAAAAGGACTCAGTATCATTGGTTCTTTTCTTCCTAAATGCTTAAGATTTATCTTAAATTTTTTGACTCTGAAAGGTTCTGGGTTTTTCTGCTGAAAACAAAGGACAGCCTTTCAAGAAAGACAAATGTTGACCATGGAAATGCTAGGAGTGAAATAGAAATGTGTTCACATAGTGTTATATATGCCCACACAGAAACCTACTCATAACTATTCCGAAGGCTTTTTTTTCTCCCCAGGCTTTATTTTCCGTGACAAATTCCCATAATCCCAAAATGTGTATTTCAGACTTTGTTGAGTTATTAGAATACTGCCATGATCAGGAGTTTGGAATCAGACACACCTATATTCAAACCCCAGCTCTGCCACCTATGAACTGTGGTGATAAAGGGAAATTTTACTTAAATTCTCAGAACCTTGATTTCTTCAACTGTCAAACAGGACCTACCTCATAGAGTTGTAGTGAGGATTAAATGACTGTATCTCCCATGTGGAGAGTTTAAATGATCATGTTCTTGGAATGCTGTGAGTGTCCATAGAATCCTAGCTTGTTTCTATGTGTTAGAAATCTAGAAACTCAGGAACACGGCCCTTTGGAGACAGATGCCTCCTGTCTGTCTGTAGAACTCCATCTCACTTGCAACACATAACTTCTTGTGTCACTGTAAGGCATTGACTCCTCTGAAGTGCATTTGTACAAAATTCCTCTTTCTGGAGCTGACAGCTCAGAAGTGCAGTTCCACATGTTTGTTTGTCTCATTTCGTTTGGACTTGTCTTCTCAAATTCCCCCAGGGGAAGAGAGTGAGATGTGAAAACTAAGCTTAAAGACCGTTTTCTTGATTGAGGAGGGCACTGCTAGATACTGCCTGGGCTACACAGATGAGCAAGGCCCAGCCTGTGTCCTCAGGGCCTCAAATGTGTGTCTGTGTGTTGAGAGAAGAAGGAAGGTGGTGTGAAAGGCAAGTTTTAGAGTCAAGGTTTCACTGAATCTTGGCTTTCTTGCATATCTTTGGCAAGTCATCTCTTCTGTCCTTTGAACCCCAATTTTCTCAGTTATAAAGTGGAGTTCTCTACGTCGCCCATTGTTGGGCGGATCAAAGACAGTGGCATTGCTTTTGAACTACACAGTGCCATGCATACACTCACTGATATTTTCGAGAGAGTGTCCAGCTTCTGTTGGCATCCCAACGGCATCAGAACAAGCAGGGACTGCTGGAGCACGAGCTGGGCCTAGGGAGGGTCTGAAGCAGAGTCTAGCCCCACTGTCTGGTTCTCAGCCTCCTTGTACTGCTCCTGGGCCCAGACAAGGGAGCTGCCCAGGATGTGGTCCTTGGTCCAAGTTGCAGTGTCCTCAGAGCATCCAGGAAACCCCTACTCAGAAGGACAAGGAATGAGGGGTCACAGTCCCTAGGGTCACTCTGCACCTTCATATAGAACATAATGGGATCTCCAGGGCATGCCGGCCAGTGTGCAAAGTGCTGGGAACATAGCATGAACCAACAGACGTGGAGGTTGTAAGTTCAATGAGCAGTCCACTGGGTCTTCCATGTGCCTGGCCCAGCACTGTCCAGTAAAACTTTCTATAATAATGGAAATATTTATGTATCTGGGCTTCCCTGGTGTCTCAGTGGTAAAGAATTCGCCTGCCAATGCAGGAGACATGGTTTTGATCTCCGAGTCAAGACGATCCCTTGGAGGAGGGCATGGCAACCCACTCCAGTGTCTTTGCCTGGAGAATTACCATGGACAGAGGAGTCTGGCAGGCTACAGTCCATGAGGTCCAAGAGTCGGGCATGACTGAGTATGCAGCATGCGTGCCATGCAACTCAGTAGCCCCTTACCCCATGTGAGCATCAGATCAGATCAGATCAGTCGCTCAGTCGTGTCTGACTCTTTGCGACCCCATGAATCACAGCACTCCAGGCCTCCCTGTCCATCACCAACTCCCGGAGTTCACCCAGACTCACGTCCATTGAGTCAGTGATGCCATCCAGCCATCTCATTCTCTGTCGTCCCCTTCTCCTCCTGCCCCCAATCCCTCCCAGCATCAGAGTCTTTTCCAATGAGTCAACTCTTCACATGAGGTGGCCAAAGTACTGGAGTTTCAGCTTTAGCATCATTCCTTCCAAAGAAATCCCAGGGCTGATCTCCTTCAGAATGGACTGGTTGGATCTCCTTGCAGTCCTAGGGACTCTCAAGAGTCTTCTCCAACACCACAGTTCAAAAGCATCAATTCTTGGGCGCTCAGCTTTCTTCACAGTCCAACTCTCACATCCATACATGACCACTGGAAAAACCATAGCCTTGACTAGATGGACCTTTGTTGGCAAAGTAATGTCTCTACTTTTGAATATGCTATCTAGGTTGGTCATAACTTTCCTTCCAAGGAGTAAGCGTCTTTTAATTTCATGGCTGCAGTCACCATCTGCAGTGATTTTGGAGCCCAGAAAAATAAAGTCTGACACTGTTTCCACTGTTTCCCCATCTATTTCCCGAGAAGTGATGGGACCGGATGCCATGATCTTCGTTTTCTGAATGTTGAGCTTTAAGCCAACTTTTTCACTCTCCACTTTCACTTTCATCAAGAGGCTTTTGAGTTCCTCTTCACTTTCTGCCATAAGGGTGGTGTCATCAGCATATCTGAGGTTATTGATATTTCGACTCTTGAAATGTGGTTTGTGTGATTGAGGGACTGAATTTTAAATTTAATTTTAATTAATTTGAATAGCCGCATGTGGCCAGTGACTACCATATTGGACAGTATTATACAGCGCTGGAAGCATTCTGAGAAAGTTAGAACGGTACCCATGCACACCAAAGGTTTGATTTCCCTTAAGAAAGAGCTGTATCACTCAGAAGACCTGATTTTAGCTCTGCCTCCCACTGTGTGTGGATTGGTTGTGGTACTTGGCCTCCTCTCTGTTGAGCTTCCTCATCTATAAAACAAGAACAGAAGGATTGGATTAAATTCTTCATTGCTAAATTCTGGACTCTCTTGTGATTGGCTTTTTATTCGCGTGGTTTATTACTGTGCCATCACCTCTGTAACTAAATGCCATGGACATAGGGGTTTAAAACAGGAGAAGTTTATTTTCTTAGTTTTGGGAGGTCAGAATTCCAAGGTTGGTTTCATTGTGTTGAAATCATGGTGTCAGCAAGGACTGTGTTCCCACACAGTCTCGAGACTCGAGGGGAGGGCTTGAGGGAAAAATCAGCTCCTGGTGGCTGCCGACACTCCTTGGCTGGTAGCTGCATCACTCCAAGCTCTGCCTCCCTGGCCACATGTCCTTATCTTCTGTGTTTGGATCTCACTCTGCCTTGGGGCCCACCAGACAATCCAGGGTAATCCCCCTATCTCAAGATCCTGAATTTAATCATTCTCAAAGACTCTTTTTCCATATAAGGCAACATTCGTGTATTAGGACCCAATGTCTCTGGGGGCTGCTCTTCAGCCTAACACACAGTACTATTTAATAATTTGGGTTAGCTTCCAATCAAAATAACTCAGCCTTATAACTGGATGCATGAGCGTTACCACCTGCCCACATGCTCTCCAGGGGAAATTGTCCCAGCTTTCAGAATAGGGACTTGAGTTCGGTATGAAACACACTTCCCTGCTCCCACCTTGATTTGTTTATGCCAGAACAACTGTACTAAAAGATTGACTGACTCATGCATATGCCCCGGTTCTTATACTACCAATACTGAAGCAATGCCCACATCACTGGCAGCCTCCAAATTGTGTGGCAGGGGGCTTTGACAGGAATTCGAGTCAAGAAGACCCAAAGTGTATTGTACGGGGTGAGAGGAGAGAACGCTTGTTGGATCAGCTGGGTGAGTGATGTTTCTCTAGTGGCATACTCATAAATTTGAAAATATAAAGGATTGGCCCTAACACAGACCAGGAACAGCTTGTAACTGATTTGGGACATCATGTTTTACTGTTACTTAATCAAATCTGAGAGCAGTGGTTGGGGAAGTTGGTTTTGTAAATATTGCTCTGAAGCTTTCACATTTCAACAGAGAACAGATGCCAAGTGTTTTTAGTATTATCAATGTTCAAAGTTATTGAAATAAACCACAGATGTACTCTTGTCTGGAAAATCCCATGGACGGAGGAGCCTGGTAGGCTGCAGTCCATGAGGTCGCTAAGAGTCGGACACGACTGAGCAACTTCACTTTGGCTTTTCACTTTCATGCATTGGAGAAGGAAATGGCAACCCACTCCAGTGTTCTTGCCTGGAGAATCCCAGGGACGGGGGAGCCTGGTGGGCTGCCGTCTATGGGGTCGCACAGAGTCAGACACGACTGAAGCGACTTAGCAGCATCAGCAGCATCCTCCTTGAAACAGCAAGATGCCAACAATGCCCTGGGGTGGGGAAAAGATGGAGAGGAGAAGAAGAAAAATGAATTTGTGGAGTTTGAAGGAAGAGTAAGTTGGCTGAAAGACCTTCATTTTCTTTCTTTCTTTCTTTTTTTTTTTGCATAAGAGGCCTAAAAGTGAAATATTTATCATCACAGAGATAGAGAAACACAATTATCATTTAACATGAGTCACAACATTGTATTATTCAAAAAGGAACAAAATGACTTAGAGGCGGAATAAAATCACTTCATTTGTGTCTCAAGAACACAAAGTTCTTTTGGTTTGCTTAAGTCCTTGGATTAAATCAGTGGACAAGCATCTGTTCTGTTCCCTCAGGTGGTCAGCGGCTTTATTACTTCCCATTCACCAATAATGATGAGGTATTTCTTAAGTATCAGGCAGCATGCTTTACTTGAATTATCTCATTTAGTCCTCATGTAGTCCTATAATAGGGCTAATAGTTTCCCAAGGACAGGGAACACAGTCTTTTCCCACACCTAAAGAAAATCTCACTGACTTCCGGCTTCCTGACAGGGAGGGCATTTTTCCTTCAGATTCCTGTCTGGTTCTGACTGATGAGTTAACACTCTGGTTTCCCAAGTGTGCTTGTGGTAGGCTCTTGAGTTCTGTGGACCAGTGCCATAGAATACTGGGATCACAAGTACCTTCTTAACAGGCATTTATGGGGCTCCCACTAGGCCAGGCCCCAGGCCAAGTGTTGGGGACACACTTGTCCTCAGCCTCCCAGAGCCCACAGAGTTTTCAACGAGAGTGCTACGGGCATTTTAGGCCAGATAGTTCCTCTCTGTGGGTCTGTGCTGCTCATAAAGAGCCTTCAGCATCCCTGGCCCTGACCCACTAAATTCCTAGCAGGGAGACAGCTAAAAATTCCACGGCACGTTTCCATTTGCCTCCAGAGGGCGCTGCTGCCCCTGGTTGAGAACCGCTGCAAGGAAGATGGATTTGGAACAAAGCAGAGAAAGTTCAGATGTACGTCTTGGGTGTGGTGCACACTTGTCTTCCTTTCTAGGAGTTTGGCCCATTGTAAGTTAGGACAGTAGATGGTGGAATTTAAAAAGCAGAGGGAAAAGCAAATCCCTTTATCTGAGAAGTTGCTGCCTTAGATGCTACTGCTGAGGTGGGGACCAGGAAGCCGCTTTCTTCCTTTTCCTTCACCTCCTCTCCACGGTCTCCCACCCACTACCCTGTTCCCTGTCTCCATCAAAGGGGATACCTGATGGGCCTGAGTGACTGAGCCTAAGCCAGAGGCAGAGGGGGAGCCTGAAGAGGCACAGTGAGGGGCTAGGTGACCCTGAGCACCGTGGATGGTGGGGGGAGCGGGTAGGAGGACTCCTCCGTAAGGCTGATGAGCAGCCTGAGGGCACAGGTAAAGACATCCTCTCCCCATCCTCCAGATCCCTGGAGTGTGTGCTGATGCAGCCCACAGCAAGATTATCCCGATCACCAGACTGTACCCTCCCACCCTCCCCCCTTTCTGTGAACAACAGAGCAAAGGATTTACACTGAGAAGAAGAAGAAGGCCGGGACCCTGCCCTCAAAAAACTCAGCATCTAGCCCAGCTCTCCCTCATGAAACCTACCAAGTGCCACGCGTTGTCTGGGGGCTGGGAGTGAATGACAGAAACACTGCCTTGGCCTACACAGAGTTTGGAGACCAGCAGGAGCGACAGGCCATTGAAAAAAGATTTATAGGACCAACTCATTTCAAAGTTGGATCCGACGTGTGGTTGGCAAGAGTGTGGAGGGACCGAATCGTCGTGCACAGCTGGTGGAGATACAGCTCAGTACGACCTCTGCTGAGAACAGCGAAAGCTGGAGATGCATGTACCTTATGAGTCAGTGACGCCACTCCTGCTCATGCACCCCAAAGAAACCCTCCTAGGAATACACCCAGTCAGGTATCAATGGCATGTTCACAGCAGCTTTCTCTGCAGTGGTGAAAGGAAAAAAAAAGCATCGGAAGTGGTGACCAGGAGGATGAAGGAGTACGTTCATCATGTGTTGGGATACATCTGTGAAAATGTGTGAGCTGAAACTTCACATATGCCTGTGGATGTGTCTCCCTAATCTGATCATGAATAATAAAAGCACGTTACGGAATAGTATGTACAGTATGATCCCGTTTGTATTAAGTTTATTTTATTATTGGCCACACCGGGATCTTAGTTCCCCAACCAGGGATGGAACCCCTGCCCCTGGCATAGAAAGTGGAGTCCCAACTACTGGACCCTGAGGGAATTCCCTGTATTAAGTTTAAAAACACACAAAAGGAGACTTGGGGCGGGGTGGGGGTGGGGGTGGGGGTGGGGGGGGCAGTAAGAGTACCCCCTGCGGGTCTTAAAAAAAATAAAAAATAAAAACAAACAAAAGAATGCAACATATTGGTTAGACATACATGCGTAGATAGTAAAAGTAGAATGAAATAAATGGGAATTATAAGCCCTAAATTTATACTAGCAGGTAACTGTAAGG
This sequence comes from Bos indicus, assembly GCF_029378745.1. Classification (NCBI taxonomy): domain Eukaryota; kingdom Metazoa; phylum Chordata; class Mammalia; order Artiodactyla; family Bovidae; genus Bos; species Bos indicus. The sequence continues at coordinate 8,300,067 of NC_091777.1, read as the reverse complement.
AGGCAAAAGGGAATGTAATTGTGCATGAGACTGCAGGGATCTTCACCTGTGGCTGTATTTTCTATTTTAAGGCGGATGGGATGGTGGCCACTTCGGTATTCTGTTATTATGTATCTTTAATGCCCACCCATCTTCTGTTCCCCTCTGTCCTTCCTGACGAAACCTCCACTTTACTTAGGGATCTACTCTCCCTTTACACATCCTATGGGGGCCTCCGGAAAGCTGACCCACCTTCAGGTTTGTGGGGCATGGACTCATTAAAGGACTCATCACTGTTAACCACCAGTTGGTTTAGAAAAGGGCCTGTGGTCCAGCTGTGTTCAGTTAAACTCGGCAAGGTTTGCTGAAGTCTTCTGGGGAGCACCTTCTCTAAGGAGAGGGCTACGGAAGCCTCTCTGTCATTCTCTGACTCTCTTCCTGGACCCCAGAGAGGAAGCACATAGTCCTGCTTGCCGGGGCGGCCCTCCTCCAACAGTGAGAGGAACAGCCTTAAAAAGCAACCACCTCTGTAAACGGCAGAGTGGAGAGATGATTAAATCCTTTGACTATCACACTGGCTCTGAAGCCCGTCCCACTTCTGCTTTTCCAGAATGGGAGCCAGTAAATGTTCTTGAGGTTTGAGCTGCGCTGAAAGCATTCTCTCTGTGCCACACAGGTTGCTATGGAAGCACACGGCAATCGTTCCCTAATCAGGAAAGTTAAGTGTTTCTTAATTTACTCAGTTTTAAGCTTTTCTCCTATTTGTACTATAAACATTTGTAGTAGTAGCGAGGTTAGCCACTGAGGAAACCCATGAACAAGAAGGAAACCAAATATTAATGGAAAATCACGGTGTGATCGTGATTGTCTTTTTTTCTTTTTTTTGAGAACATGTGTATTAGTTCCCTGTGTCTGCTGTAACAAATTACTACAAACTTGGTGTCTTAAAACAACAGAATTTATTCTCTCTCACTTTTGGGGGCCAGATATCTGAAATAAAAATGCTGGCAGGGCTGCGTTCCTTCCAAAGGCTCTAGGGGGAGGCTCTGTTCCTTGGCTCTCCCAGCTTCTGGCGGCTGCTGGCATCATTCTGGTCTGTGCCTCTATCTTCACAGTCTCTTCCTTGGGTCTCTGTGTCTCCTCTTCTGTTTCTCATGAGGACACTTGTCACCGGGTTTGGGGCAGCTGGATATTCAGGATGGTCTCATCTTGAGATCTTTAACTGAATTACATCTGCAAAGACACATTTCCCAGATAAAATTACATTCACAGGTTTGGGGAGTAAGGACATAGGCATAGGTTTTTTTGTGTGTGCCAACATTCAACCCTGTTTGTTGGGATTTTACAGAGCAAACAGATGACATGGTTTTATCTGCAACCTAAAAAGTGGTTCCTGATTCATAAAACATAGGAATAAATAGATCAGTAGTTACTGGTGCTCTATAGAAAGTATTAAATCTTCTCTCATCCAAGTTAGGTAACTGCTTAGGTTAACATTTGAGAGTTGGTTTTTTGTTTTTTTGTTTTAAAGATTTTAACAGAGGAAATGAAGTTGCATGATATATATGTTGGACAACACATTCTTGACACTGTAAATTCCTGGCTCCCTGGAAGACAAACGGTGTCCCGCCTCAGATAACGTCCCAGGACAAATGTGAGCAAAGAAACCCGGCACCACACACAGGTTACCCAGAAAGGAAAAGTGTGAATAAAATTAGCAGACCACAGATGAGCGTGAGAAGGGACAAGCTAGTCACGTTTTGAGACCATTTGATCTCCTCTGAGAGATGATAAGTCCCCGAAAGACAGCTGTGGATGTTGGAAAGGAAGGAAAGGACCTTGAACTTGGAATCAGACAGACCTGATTTGCACTACTGACATGTTCCCATATGATCTTGCGGAAGTAATATCCTGTCCCTGGATCTGTTTCATCTCCCCCTTAATCTTAGGAAAGTTGCACTTCCCAATACAATTTTATTTTATAAAAAATGGGGATGATGATGCATACCTCTCAGGGTTTGGGCTTCCCTGATAGCTCAGTTGGTAAAAAAAAAATCCGCCTGCAATGCAGGAGACCCTGGTTCAACCCCAGGAATTGACCAGGAATTGTTTGGAGAAGGGATAGGCTACCCACTCCAGTATTCTTGGGCTTCCCTTGTGGCTTAGGTGGCAAAGAATCTGCCTGTAATGTGGGAGACCTGGGTTCCATCCCTGGGTTGGGAAGATCCCCTGGAGAAGGGAAAGGCTGCCCACTCCAGTATTCTGCCTTGGCCTGGAGAATTCCATGGACTGTGTAGTCCATGGGGTCGCAAAGAGTTGGACATGACTGAGCGACTTTCACTGCTCAGGGTTGTTATGAGGATAAATTGATTTGTCCTCTGCAAGAGAACCTTGCCCATAGTCGGGGCTCAGGACATGTCTGTTGCATGAGAATCTGAACTATGAGTGTCTTCAGTGAGCGGCCAGTGAAGAACACCTACAGCATGGGTAGTATTACCATAGTTCTTCAGATTCATCAGTTTCTACAGGGCTTCAGGTGGAAATAGAAAGGCCAAGGTAAACAGACTGGACTTCTAGCCGTCACAGAGTAACTGGTGTGGATTAAACCTGCCACCACAAGCAAATACAAAAATGTATGAGGCAACCTCTGTCAGACAGTGGGCAACAAATATAGCAATCACGTGATCCCTGAGAGACAGGAATTGACAGGAATTGAGAAACTCGAGGATTGAGTCCCATAATCATCTAGCACTCTGCCTGGGGACATTATTCTGACTGTGGCATGAAGAACTGGAATTTGACCAGAGCACAGGGGTCCCACTGACTTAAGGAAGCAGAGATCAGAGTTCAGGGCAACTGAAGAAGTGGAATCCACGGGGCAGGATGTTGCAGAGGAGGGCGCCATACAGGGAGAGCTGGGTGTGGGGGCTTCCCCTTTGAATCTGTGGTTGAGAAACACATGTGCAAACAAGTCCACCTGATGCTCACAGAGAACAGCAGCCACAGGGTTTAGAGAATATAGGTACTAGACGGAGAAGGCAATGGCACCCCACTCCAGTACTCTTGCCTGGAAAATCCCATGGACGGAGGAGCCTGGTAGGCTGCAGTCCATGGGTCGCTAAGAGTCGGACACGACTGAACGACTTCACTTTCACTTTTCACTTTCATGCATTGGAGGAGGAAATGGCAACCCACTCCAGTGTTCTTGCCTGGAGAATCCCAGGGACGGGGGAGCCTGGTGGGCTGCTGTCTATGGGGTTGCAGAGTCGGAGACGACTGAAGTGACTTAGCAACAACAAGCAACAAATAGGTACTAGAGGATAAACAGTGCTGGGGATCATCGAATATTAGTCCTGCCAGAACAGAGAGATTTCATTAATGGCTTGTGAATACCCTGGCATTCAGCTGAGATGTTAGAAAGGTCAGGCCTTAGGAGTAAAGACTTAGAGCAGGGTTTCTCAACACTGGTATTATTGACCTTAGTTCTTTCTTGTGTGGGATTATCCAGTGCATGTCAGGTGTGTAAGCATCATCCCTGGCCTCTACCCAGTAGATGCCAGGAGTGCTCCACCACCTGGTGAGAACCAGAAATGTCTCCAGAGGTTGCCAAGCGTCCCCTGGGGCAGAATCCTAGTCGAGAACACTGCCCTAGGGTAAGATCTAATTTGTACTTTTCCTAACAAAACCCAAAATAATGTCCTGACAAGATTTGCAGTCTGGAAGGCAGAGTATGTGAGTTGAGTCCTACCGAGTTGGAGGGGCTGGGCTTTCCACAGATCCACACTAACATCGTAAAACTAAACCTGCACTAGTTCAAGTTTTTTTTGAACAAGTAATGGTTTCCCAGTAACTGAACAGCAGAAGCCACACCTTTCAGGAGATAATAAAAAAGTCTACAATATATACCCTACTATGTATTAGTCACAATGTGTGATTTTTGGTCCAGAAATACTAGATATACAAGGAAATAGAAAAATGTGATTTCTAGTCTAGAAAAAAAAAAAAGCGGGCACTAAAAACTAAACCCAAGGTAGCCCAGATATTGGACTTAGAAAATGAAAGCTTTAAAGCAGCTATTACAAATATCAAAAAATTAGAGCAAACTGATAATCTTGGCAAGGAAGTAAAGACTATAAAAAAGAACAAATGGAAATTCTACAAGTGAAAGTAAAAACTGGAATGAATAATACCTGAATGTATTTAACAGCAGATTTGAGATAGCAGAAGACACAGTCAGGAAACTAGAAGGCAGATGAGTAATAATGATTCAATCATTATTGCAGAGATTTTTTTTAAAGCTGAAGAGAAAAAAGAGTGAAGAGATTTTCAAAAATGAACTGAGCTTCAGGGACTTGTGGGACAATATCAAATAATCTTATCTATGTGCAATTAGAGTCCCAGAAGGAGGAGGCTGAGAGGGTTCACCTCCAGCACACTTGTATTACAAAAAATGCCAAGGGATGTCATTCAGGCATAAAGAAAATGAAACAAATATACAGACCAATCCAGGGACCATGTCATATTAAAGCAACCAAAACAACAAAACTTGTGTAGTCAGAGGGAGAAAAAAAAAAAAAGCAGTCCCCCAATAGTATTCAAGGGAATTAAAATCACAGTCCACAGTGACACTCTTAAATCCTTTTGGTGTCTTTAAAATATGTCCATAAATTCTCTGATACTCCTTCTTTCAAAAGATGGAGGTCAGTTCTCTCCTCCTTGAGTGTGAACTTATGATTATACAGTGGAAGTGAGAAATAGATTTAAGGGCCTAGATCTGATAGATAGAGTGCCTGATGAACTCTGGAATGAGGTTCATGACGTTGTACAGGAGACAGGGATCAAGACCATCCCCATGGAAAAGAAATGCAAAAAAGCAAAATGGCTGTCTGGGGAGGCCTTACAAATAGCTGTGAAAAGAAGAGAAGCCAAAAGCAAAGGAGAAAAGGAAAGATATAAGCATCTGAATGCAGAGTTCCAAAGAATAGCGAGAAGAGATAAGAAAGCCTTCCTCAGCAATCAATGCAAAGAAATAGAAGAAAACAACAGAATGGGAAAGACTAGAGATCTCTTCAAGAAAATTAGAGATACCAAGGTAACATTTCATGCAAAGATGGGCTTGATAAAGGACAGAAATGGTATGGACCTAACTGAAGCAGAAGATATTAAGAAGAGGTGGCAAGAATACACAGAAGAACTGTACAAAAAAGATCTTCACAACCCAGATAATCACGATGGTGTGATCACTGACCTAGAGCCAGACATCCTGGAATGTGAAGTCAAGTGGGCCTTAGAAAGCATCACTACGAACAAAGCTAGTGGAGGTGATGGAATTCCAGTTGAGTTATTTCAAATCCTGAAAGATGATGCTGTGAAAGTGCTGCACTGAATATGCCAGCAAATTTGGAAAACTCAGCAGTGGCCACAGGACTGGAAAAGGTCAGTTTTCATTCCAATCCCAAAGAAAGGTGATGCCAAAGAATGCTCAAACTACCACACAATTGCACTCATCTCAGATCAGATCAGATCAGTCACTCAGTCGTGTCCGACTCTTTGCGACCCCATGAATTGCAGCACGCCAGGCCTCCCTGTCCATCACCAACTCCCGGAGTTCACTCAGACTCACATCCATCGAGTCAGTGATGCCATCCAGCCATCTCATCCTCCGTCGTCCCCTTCTCCTCCTGCCCCCAATCCCTCCCAGCATCAGAGTGTTTTCCAATGAGTCAACTCTTCGCATGAGATGGCCAAAGTACTGGAGTTTCAGCTTTAGCATCATTCCTTCCAAAGAAATCCCAGGGCTGATCTCCTTCAGAATGGACTGGTTGGATCTCCTTGCAGTCCAAGGGACTCTCAAGAGTCTTCTCCAACACCATAGTTCAAAAGCATCAATTCTTGGGCGCTCAGCTTTCTTCACAGTCCAACTCTCACATCTGTACATGACCACAGGAAAAACCATAGCCTTGACTAGATGGACCTTTGTTGGCAAAGTAATGTCTCTACTTTTGAATATGCTATTTAGGTTGGTCATAACTTTCCTTCCAAGGAGTAAGCGTCTTTTAATTTCATGGCTGCAGTCACCATCTGCAGTGATTTTGGAGCCCAGAAAAATAAAGTCTGACACTGTTTCCACTCTTTCCCCATCTATTTCCCGAGAAGTGATGGGACCGGATGCCATGATCTTCGTTTTCTGAATGTTGAGCTTTAAGCCAACTTTTTCACTCTCCACTTTCACTTTCATCAAGAGGCTTTTGAGTTCCTCTTCACTTTCTGCCATAAGGGTGGCCTCATCTGCATATCTGAGGTTATTGATATTTCTCTCAGCAATCTTGATTCCAGTTTGTGTTTCTTCCAGTCCAGCGTTTCTCATGATGAACTCTGCATATAGTAAAGTAATGCTCAAAATTCTCCAAGCCAGGCTTCAGCAATACATGAACCGTGAACTTCCAGATGTTCAAGCTGGTTTTAGAAAAGGCAGAGAAACCAGAGACCAAATTGCCAACATCCGCTGTATCATCAAAAAAGCAAGAGAGTTCCAGAAAAACATCTTTTTCTGCTTTATTGACTATGCCAAAGCCTTTGACTGTGTGGATCACAATAAACTGTGGAAAATTCTGAAAGAGATGGGAATACCAGACCACCTGACCTGCCTCTTGAGAAATTTGTATGCAGGTCAGGAAGCAACAGTTAGAACTGGACATGGAACAGCAGACTGGTTCCAAATAGGAAAAGGAGTATGTCAAGGCTGTATATTGTCACCCTGCTTATTTAACTTATATGCAGAGTACATCATGAGAAACGCTGGGCTGGAAGAAGCACAAGCTGGAATCAAGATTGCCGGGAGAAATATCAATAACCTCAGACATGCAGATGACACCACCCTTATGACCGAAAGTGAAGAGGAACTAAAAAGCCTCTTGATGAAAGTGAAAGAGGAGAGTGAAAAAGTTGGCTTAAAGCTCAACATTCAGAAAACGAAGATCATGGCATCTGGTCCCATCACTTCATGGGAAACAGATGGGGAAACAGTGGAAACAGTGTCAGACTTTATTTTTCTGGGCTCCAAAATCACTGCAGATGGTGATTGCAGCCATGAATTAAATGATGCTTACTCCTTGGAAGGAAAGTTATGACCAACCTAGATAGCATATTCAAAAGCAGAGACATTTCTTTGCCAACAAAGGTCTGTCTAGTTAAGGCTATGGTTTTTCCTGTGGTCATGTATGGATGTGAGAGCTGGACTGTGAGGAAAGCTGAGCACTAAAGAATTGATACTTTTGAACTGTGGTGTTGGAGAAGACTCTTGAGAGTCCCTTGGACTGCAAGGAGATCCAACCAGTCCATTCTGAAGGAGATCAGCCCTGGGATTTCTTTGGAAGGACTGATGCTGAGGCTGAAACTCCAGTACTTTGGCCACCTCATGTGAAGAGTTGACTCATTGGAAAAGACTCTGATGCTGGGAGGGATTGGAGGCAGGAGGAGAAGGGGACGACGGAGGATGAGATGGCTGGATGGCATCACTGACTCGATGGATGTGAGTCTGAGTGAACTCCGGGAGTTGGTGATGGACAGGGAGGCCTGGCATGCTGCGATTCATGGAGTCACAACGAGTCGGACATGACTGAGCGACTGAACTGACTGAACTGACAGTGTGAGCTGGCCTCCATGACTCACTTCTAATGATTGGATTATGGTGGAGGGATGGTGCCTGATTTCCAAGGCTGGGTTGTGAAAGGCCTTACAGATTCCTCCTTGATCTCTCTCCTGGACTACCCTGGGGAGGCCAGCTGCCCTGTTGTGAAGATGCTCAGACAGCCCTTGGGAGAGCCCTTGTGAGAAACTGAGGCCTCCCGCCCACAGCAATATGAATGAGCTGTCTTGAAAGAGGGCTTTCCAGTCCATCAAGCCTTCAGAGGAGGAGCTTCCATGGTGGTCCAATGGTTAAGGCTTCATGCTCTGAATGCAGGGGACCCAGGTTCAATCCCTGGTCAGAGGACTAGATCCTGCACACGGCAACTGAGTCCTGGAGCAGCCAGATAAAATAAAAAGCCTTCAGAGGACTTCAGCCCTGGCTCACATCTTCACAGCATCCTACTGGAGACCTTGTCAGAATAGCCCAGCTAAGCATCTACCAAATTCTTCACCCATAGAAATAGGGAGATGATAAAACATTTTTGTGTTGTGCTGCCAAATTTTGAGATAATTATGTACCAAGGCTGCCCTCATAGCTCAGTTGGTAAAGAATCTGCCTGCAATGCAGGAGACCCGGATTCAATCCGAGGGTCTGGAAGATCCCCTGGAGAAGGAAATGGCAGCCCACTCCAGTATTGCCTGGAGAATCCCATGGACAGAAGAGCCTGGCAGGCCACAGTCCATGGAGTTGCAAGAGTCAGATATGACTTAGTGACTAAACCAGCACCACCAATTATGTACCAATCAATAAAATTCAATCCCTTCCTTGATGGATCTCAGTTGCCACCTCTCTCACACTATACAGCAACTCCAAAATCTCTCACTCTCTTATTTTTCTATACTTTTCAAAATTTTGACAAATACTCTTAACTGTCCAAGCCCAATTCTCCCCTCCTCTCCCCTCCCCCCACCTCTCTCCCTTTCCCTCCCTTTCTCTCTCTCTTTCTTCTTTATTGTTTACTTGATTTTGGTTTTGTTCTGTTTAGCCGTTTTCCATTATAAATTCTCACCTGCATTTTTCTGGTTCTTTTCACACTGATGAGCCAGATTTCCCTAGTAAGCCCCAAGAATGGAAGAGAGTGTGGAGAGGGGCAGGAGGAAATGTTGACCAAGTTTTTCTTCAGTAGAAGAGGGAAAGCTATGAACACACACTCATCTTGTGCTCAGTCAGGTCTGACTCTTTGAGTCTCCATGGACTGCAGCCCTCCAGGCTCCTCTGTCCAGGCAAGAATACTGGAGTGGGTTGCCATTTCCTCCTCCAGGGAATCATCCCGACCCAGGGATTGAACCCAAATCTCTTGTGTCTCCTGCGTTGGCAGGCAGAGTCTTTTACCACTGGGCCACCAGGGAAGCCCCTCACACATTATCAGTCATTTTTGTTCTTATTACATTAGTGTTTAAAACCACAATTTGTTAGTTGCTTGCTATATGTCAGGTACGGTGCCGGTAGCTTTAAATGAGTGTATTTAATCCTAAAAACACATCCCAATGAGGTAGATACTATTATGCTATTTTTTCAAGAAGAAAATTGAGGCACAGAGAAATTACTTAACCACACTCAAAGAGCTGTCAAGCAACACGATCAAGGTTTAAAAATAACTCAGAAGCCCATGGCTGATGTTGATATGCATATTGCACCAAATTGGGCTGACATTGGTTCAAACTCAGATTTAACTTACAAAACCAGAAGGCTGACTTCTCACAGATTCAGTTCTAGTCAAAGCTATGGTTTTCCAGTTGTCGTGTACAGATGTGAGAGATGGGTCATAAAGAAGCCTGAGTGCCAAAGAATTGATACTTTCGAATTGTGGTGCTAGAGAAGACTGTTGAGAGTCCCTTGGACTGCAAGGAGATCCAACCAGTGAATCCTAAAGGAAACCAACCCTGAATACTCATTGGAAGGACTGATCCTGAAGCTCCAATACTTTGGCCACCTGATGTGAAGAGCCAGCTCATTAGAAAAGACCCTGATGTTGGGAAAGATTGAGGGCAAGAGGAGAAGGGGGCAACAGAGGGTGAGACGGTTGGATAGCATCAGTGACTCAATGGACATGAGTTTGAGCAAACTCCAAGAGACAGTGAAGGACAGAGGAGCTGACTCGCTGCAGTTCATGGGATCACAAAGAGTTGGACATGACTTAGCGACAACAACAAGAAGACCTTTTAATGCCCTTGTTGCCTAATCTCCCTTCTTGGGCCAGAAAGAAATCTAGGATCTCCAAGTACTACAAAACAGGTGATCATTCTCTTTCTTCAACCATAGATAGAATCTGAGTGGAAAATTCCTGGAACATCTCAGTTCAGTTCAGTTCAGTTGCTCAGTCATGTCCGACTCTTTGCAACCCCATGGACTGCAGCACTCCAGGCTTCCCTGTCCATCACCAACTCCCAGAGCTTGCTGAAACTCATGTCCATTGAATCAGTGATGCCATCCAACCATCTCATTCTCTGTCGTCCCCTTCTCCTGCTTTCAGTCTTTCCCAGCATCAAGGTATTTTCCAGTGAGTCAGTTCTTTGCATCTGGAACATCTAGGTTTTGCAAATGAAGTCTAGTTTGTATACACACAGAACCCAAGGAACAAGATTATCTGATCACCACCTTTCTATTTGTCAGTTTCTCCTGTGGACAGCAGGAGCATTTGCCCCACAGGATTGAATTTACACACCCTTGGTGCGTCATCTGACGTGCAAACCTTCCTCAACATGGTAAGGTTTGGTGTTGAAAAGCAGTTGCCTCTGTTGCCCCTGCTGTTTTCGATTTCAGCAAGGGTACGTGTCTTTAAAAAAAAAAATGCTCATTTTTATAATTAAGAAAGTAGCATAATAACACAATAGAAAACAGAAGGGGAAATTACTCATAACCCAAGGCCTTGAGACAATGATTATTCTTATGACGCATCCATCAGGCATGCCTTGGGCCATTGTGTTCTGGCGTTTTGTGAGGCCTCTATTTGGGCTCCAGATGTCGAAAGTTTAGCTTTCAGGAACTGTTTGTTTCTGCCACTGAAATATGGTCTGTCTGCAGCTGAGACTCTGTCTTTGCTCAATTCAGAAGTCCGGGAGCTTTGAGCCTCCCCCCATCAGCTCTGCTGGAGGGCTCCCAGTGATGGAAGGTGGACTGGTCAGGTCTTCTGTTGTTCCAGCACATGCTCATTTCTCGGTATAACTGATTGCGTTGTTGTTTGTAACCATCTTCCTCCTCCCCAGGAGAGTATTATACATCCACACCCTTTGCCACATGACTCCCAGGAGTGATGCCCGTGAGTGGAACAGATTTCTTCCAAGAGTTATTCCAGTGCATGGAATGTATTGTCAGACTTGGCCATGTGACTTGCTTTGGCCAGTGGAATGTGAGTGGACATGACCCAGGCTGTGTCCAAGCAGAAGCTTTCAATGATCTCGCCCAATTTGGCTTGCCCTCTCACCATCAAATCACATTCCAAATGCTGGCCGCTCCTTCAGCCTGGGTCCTGGAGTGAGAAGACATGGATCAGAGCTGAGTGGAGCTGTGAACCTGATGCAAGAAGGACTCTTTGTCGTAAACCCCTGAAATTTTCGGAGTGGTCTATTCCAGCAGAATACTGACCAGTACATTGGTTCTCTAGGAAAGCAAGGAGGAGTCCCTCTTCTGGGACAAACCTTCCACAGTGGAGGTATCTCAGCTACTTCCAGCTCCCTCCCCGAACTGAGGCATAACATCCCTCCCTTCACAGGTAGGACTCAGATACTGGTGCGTACCTCCATGATGTTGAAGGAAAGCTGTGTGACATGGAGATTAAGTTGGAGCCCTGCCACTCGCCTCTGTGTGATCCTGGGCAAATGTGCTTAACCACTTTGTCCCTTATTTCTCTCCTTTTTGTAAAAGAATAGCACTTACCTTAGAGTTTTGATGCCAAGAATAAGTGTGGTGATAGGCCACTATGGAGTTTATGGTTATTGTGCTTCCACTGACTGACTCATCTGTCCGAGCTTTTAGGAGAATGCCATGGAGAACTTGTAGAGCTGGACCTGGAGGCCAGAGCTACTGGAGTCCTGCTGCCCATCTCTCATCTCTTCTGGTTTCTGACTGACTTTATTCTTTCTTCTTGAAGATTAGTTTTTCCCAAGACCCAAGAAGCAAAGGGCTGTCCCCACTTCCACAATCCAGGGAAGAACTCTGATGGTTCTGACATGGGTCATGTTTTTACCCATCAGTCAATCTCTCTGTCTGGGGGTGAATACCAGACAGCCACGCCTGGGTTCACAGTCCCGAACCCAGGCCCACTGCTAGAAACATGAGAGGGGGATCAGGACAGTAGCACCATAACCAAAGTTACCACACGACCAACACGTGACTACCCTTCTTTGGCTGTGGTTTGTGGTTGTTTTGGGCAGCATGAAAGCGCATGGTCTTGGAAGCCATGCAGCTGTGTGAACCCGAGGAAATTTTTAAAGTTCTACAAACCTTTGTGTCCTCATATAAAAATGAGGGTAATAATTTCCCTGTCCCTGGTTTGTTATGATTAAATAAGATAACATATGAAAGCATCTGGAACATAGGCTCAACAAATACAAATAGTTATTATCCCCCATGTTCTGTGATCTGTGCACCTGGGGCTGCCTAGGAGAATTCTTTCCCTCCTTTCCTCATGTCCCTGTTTTTTTCTTTGAGTAACACAGATTTCAAGTGGAGCCAAGGGACCCCCATCAGTTGCTCACTGCATTCTCTCCCTGGAGGCAAGCCACATGGGAAAGCTGATTAACAGAGGGTAGAGTCCTGAGAATGAGACTGGAATATACAAAAGAATTTGGGTAGTTTTCAGAAGAGTTTCTCCACTAGGATGCCTGAAATACTTTCACTTGCTACGTGAGCAAATCTTAATCTACTTGATGTAATCAACCCCTCAGAGTCTGATTAAAACTACAGACCACTGTTCTCTGAAAGATGAACAGTTGCACAGACAATTTCGGAGGGCCACAAAGTTCCAGGAAACCCAGCCCTGGGACTGCAGGTTCAGAGCGCTTGCACTAGATAGGGAATCTTGCTAAGGAAACTCTAACACGCGTTAACCCAGATGGTGGTGCTGGTGGTGGACGCAATGGTAACCGAGACAGGGTACCACTGCTAGAAAGAAAAAAGCCCCACTGTTGGTATTACTGTTACTATTGTTGGTATCATTGCTTTCTTCTGTCCTTGCATGTTCCTTTCGTGATTCCAAGTCCTGGGGGACGAAAGTCCAATTGGCCAGTGGGGCCATGGGCACTCCTTGGCCTGGGGAGGGTGAGAGACTTTTTCAGTCACCCAAGACAGCACAATGTAGGAGAGGTAATTTCCCCAGAAGAAGTGAAGATATTAACCATAAACGGGGTCATGGACCCCCCCTGCCTTGTATGACCCCCAAATGACAAATGTCTACTCATAGCTGTGTTGCTTATATCCGTCTCAATTTTCCTCCTGGCGACTGCTGCTGAGAAGCTAACAGAGGTATTTCACCTAAAGCTCTGGCACCCATCATCTCGTCTGCATCACAGGAGTTGCTTATTCTAAGAGTCTCTAAACATGAACTTCCCTCCTGGTCCAGCCGCTAAGACCCAGTCCTTAGGCAGGGCGCCAGGGTTCAGCTCCTGGTCGGGGAACTGGATCCCACAAGCCACGGCTAAAGATCCTGCATGCCGAAACTAAGACCTGGTGCAGCTAAATAAATAAAGAAACCAAGAAAGATAAGACTCCAAGGCGTCAAGTGACTTGCCCAAGGACACAGATGGAAGATGGCATAGCTGAGCTGACAACCTGAACTTGTTAGTCTACCAGTCTCCAGCAGATGCTGGGAAGCTGGCTGGACCAGGAGGAAGAGTGTGTGTGTGTGTGTGTGTGTGTGTGTGTACATGTTTCACCATGTGGGCCTCACATGGGCCTGGAGGGGACATCAGGTGAGGGTCCCAGAACACAAGGGTCTAGTCCTGCCCCAGGGAGAAGGGAGTCTGCTCTCTGGCCAGAGATCCCATGCCGGGACTCAGGTTTATAGAGGAAACCCGGAGAAGGTGATGGCACCCCACTCCAGTACTCTTGCCTGGAAAGTCCCATGGACAGAGGAGCCTGGTAGGCTGCAGTCCATGGGGTCGAGAAGAGTCGGACACGACTGAGCGACTTCACTTTCACTTTTCACTTTCATGCATTGAAGGAAATGGCAACCCACTCCAGTGTTCTTGCCTAGAGAATCCCAGGGACGGCGGAGCCTGGTGGGCTGCCGTCTATGGGGTCGCACAGAGTCGGACACGACTGAAGCGATTTAGCAGCAGCAGCAGCCGTGATCTCTAAGAGAAGCCTGGCCTCAGCTCTGCGAAGGGATTCCGGCTTTTCCCGGGAAACTAGAGTGGATGAAACTGACAGCCCTCTGCGCCGAGGGAGGAGGAGGCCGAGGCCGGCATCCGGCTTGGCTTCCTGCGAGTCTCACCGAGCACCGGGCTGTCTCCACAGTAGCTTTGGCGGCAAACAAATCGGCCCAAGAAAAGTAGGTCAGCTTGCGGCCAAGCGGCACTTCCTGCTGGTCTCCAGCGCCCCGCTCCGCGCCCTCCCCACTTCTCCGCACTCTCTGCTCTTCCGCGGTCTGAGCTCCCTGTGGCTCCCCTTCTCTCATCCCTCCTTCCTGCCCTCTCCTCCTTCTGGCCCCCTGCCCCTTTCTCGCCTCTGTTCTCTCTCCACCGACATCCTCCCCTGCTTCCTCTCTCCGCCTCTGACACTTGAGGTTTTAGAACAAGAATACAACCAATCTGTTGTCTTTCAAAAACAGATAACATGCTTATTTTAAAGAGATCAAAGGTCGCAGAAAAAACGCAAAATCCTATCACTCAGGATTAATCTTAGTGAACACGGAGTGAATATATGCACATATTTTTATGTATTATGTATATGTATATAGTAGAGCATATATACAGTTTATTAAAATGATATACTATTTTTATTGAGAGTATTCAATTTTATAATTTACTTTATTTAAATTCAATGCAAGAGATTATAGTGAAATGGAAAGAACTGTTGAATTTTAAATAAACATGTCTTTACTTCAAGAGATAGAATAAAATATTCCTTTAAAAAGGGAGGTAAGGAAGGAGAGAAAAGAAATGTAAATTAAGTGGTTGGGGATTTGTAAAACTACATATTTTGGTTTTTATTGTAACTAATATAATTAATCCTTATCAAGAAAGCTGGGAGCATTAATATTTGTGCATTTTCTCCTATCACGTCTTTTGCTTCCAGATTTTATTCTTAACATTTATTGTTTACTTATGTAATTAATTTGTTTGACCACACCAGATCTTCACTGCAGCATGTGGCACGCTAGATCTTTCGTTGTGTGTGGCATCTCGTTCCCTGACCAGGGATCGAACCCAGGCCCCTCCATTGGGAGTGCACAGCCTTAGCCATTGGACCACCAGGAAAGTCCCCTGCTTCCTGATTTTTAACACATTACACTGTGATTGTTTTTAATTTTCTGAGCTTCACGCTCAGTAAATATATGTATTTATATATTATATATTCACTTATATAAATCCATTTCTCATAGTAACCATTGCTGTTGAGTGCTAAGTCATATCTGATTCTTTGTGACCTCATGGGCTGCAGCCAGGCTCCACTATCTCTTGCAGTTTGCTCAGATTCATGTCCAGTGAGTCTGTGATGCTATCTAACCATCTTCCTCTGCCACCCCCTTCTCCTTTCACCTTCAGTTTTTCCCAGCATCAGGGTCTTTTCCAGTAAGTCCGCTCTTCGCTTCAGGTGGCCAAAGTATTTGAGCTTCGGCTTCAGCGTCAGTCCTTCCAATGAATATTCAGGATTGATTTCTTTTAGGATTGACTGGTTTGATCTCCTTGCTGTCTCAAGACTCTTTTCCAACACCACAGTTCAAAAGCATCAATTCTTTGGAACTCAGACTTCTTTATAGTCCAACTCTCACATCCATACATGACTACTAGAAAAACCGTAGCCTTGACTATTCAAGGCTTTGTTCCAAAGTGATGTCTCTGCTTTTTAATGACAGACCTAGCTATGTCTAGGTTTGTCGTAGCTTTCCTTCCAAGGAGCAAGTGTCTTAATTACATAGCTGCAGTCACTGTCTGCAGTGATTTTGGAGCCCAAGAAAATAAAATCTGTCACTGCTTCCACTTTTTCCCTTTCTATTTGCTATGCAGTTATGGGACCAGATGCCATGATCTTCGTTTTTTGAATGTTGAGTTTTAAGCTAACTTTTCCACTCTCCTCTTTCACCCTCAACGAGAGGCTCTTTAGTTTCTCTTCACTTTCTGTCATTAGAGAGGTATCATCTGTATCGGAGGTTGGTGCTATTTCTCCTGGCAGTCTTGATTCCAGCTTGTGATTCATCCAGCCTGGCATTTACTCTACATGTAAGTTAAAGAAGCAGGGTGTAGTAAAACCATAGTAAACAGTAACCATAGTAAAGCACATTTACTGTTGGTTCTATATTTAAATAGATTCAATGCTTATGACTAGCCCCCTTTCCTATGTCTTTTGCATTCCTCAATAATTTATTTACGGTCATCTCAATTATCTAAATTTCATTTTGAAGTCACTGTTTCAAGAATGACTTATGGGTTCTGTATTGCTTGAACAACATCGTGGACTGGGTGCAACCTTCTTAAGACACACTGTCTCTCATTTAAAACTTTATAGACAGGATCCTATTGTGTTCTGGCATTGAGTGCTGCTATGGAATTTTTTGAGGATAGCTAGAATTTTTTTTTCTTCATTGTGGGTAGTTTACTTCATTACTTATTGGAACAATTCTTTCTGATTCTATATAATTCCCGTTTAACTGGATATATGAGCATTCTGAATAAAACTTTCCTGCCATGGATTGTGCTCTTAGAGATTAAAAAATCATTCCTCTATCACAGGAAAATTATTTGTACCGTGTGGTCTTTAAGTACATCTTAAATGTTGGGCTATCAATTTAAGGAATCAAACATCCATATGTTGGATATTTTTTGTCTTCCATATCTGTTAGTTTCTCTGTAACAGTTTTAAGATGTTTGTCATTTTAATTGTAGCACGTCTTTTATTTCATTAATTCAATTTTCAGCACAAGATCTGCTTTTTCTTTGCTGTCCTGAATTATGTGTTAGTTCCATAATATTGTTGTCTGAGTCCTCAGTTTGTTCCCTTAGTTCTTCAGTCTCCACCGAGAGCATCCCACTTGTTTTATTTTCTTGTTGGCGCTCTTGTTTTACTGACATTCATTTTCTTATTTGTTGCTATATAGCATGAAGTAGTTGTAAGGGGTTTCCTTCTCTTTTTGAGTAATGCTTTCTTCTTGGCTGAGTTCTTATTTTGTATTTACGTGTCCCTTCCTCCCACCCTTCCCCATTCCTGCCTCCTTCTCCCTCCCTTCCCACCTCCCTTCCTTCTCCCTCCCTCCTTCCTCCTTCCTTCCCCTCCCTCCCTCTCTTCTGTCCTTCCTCCTTCCCTCCCTTCTTTCCTTTCTTCCTTCTTTTCTTTTTTTGCAGTAAGTCTGCACACTTTCTATCACATTTCTTTTCGTTTCATTTATGCTTGAAAATGAAAGTGAAAGTCGCTCAATTGTGTCTGACTCTATGCGACCCCACGGACTATACGGTCCATGGAATTCTCCAGGCCAGAATACTGGAGTGGGTAGCCTTTCCCTTCACCAGGGGATTTTCCCAACCCAGGAATCGAAACCAGGTCTCCTGCATTGCAGGTGGATTCTTTACCAGCTGAGCCACAAGGGAAGTCCAAGAATACTGGAGTGGGTAGCCTATCCCTTCTCCCGTAGATCTTCCTGACCCAGGAATCGAACCAGGGTTTCCTGCATTGCAGGCATATTCTTTACCAACTGAGCTGTCAGGGAAGCCTTTATTTATGCTTGTGCAGCACTAATCAGACATTCTGTTTGCAGTTATAAAGTGTAGATGACATTTTGACTTTCTCCTTATCCTATCTGAAACCAGATTGTTTCCTCTGCAAGTTGTATTTTGAGGGCAAGGTATTTTGTGTTCTATCCACTTACCTGTGGCCTGGGGGGGGGGATGAGGGAGAGAGATGAGCAAACATGCTGTCTGTTAGAATTGTCTGGACTCTAGTCTCTCTTCTAAATTATGCCAAACATCCTGGATCAAGATTCATTCCTCTCAGTGGCGATGGTGGTGATGGTGGTGGTGTACAGCCATTTCTCCAGGGGTTAGAATATCCTTGGTTTTGTTTTCCAATTCAGCATATAGGTTTAGAGCCTTCCTTTCTCTGTTCACTTTCCTCTGTTGTTTCTTATCGTCTCCCTATTTCTTCCCAGCAACTCTTTCCCCTACTTCTGTATCAGAAGAGAAAAAGGTATGAATTAGGGGATTCAGTAAAACTTCCCTGGATTTGGTTGATTTACAGGTAGAACTTCTGGGTGATGGGGGCCTGAGAGCCATGCCTTGTTGTCCTTTCTGCTCTGCTCCATAATTTTTGTTTCTTTTCTTAATTTATCTTTCATCAGTTTACTCCTTTGGTCTTATTTGAATACTACTGATGACTCTGTTTTTTTTGCTTGTTTAACTATTTTACTCATTGTTTTAGATGTCAGTGCTGGGAATTTTTATTTTATTTTTTTGCTTATTGTCAGGGCTGGGAATTTTTGAGATGCAATTTCAATCACCATCTTAACCTGGAATTTCTGAAGTTGTGCTCTGTCCATGACACCCAGTTATCCATAAGACCACCAATGTGATTAAAAAAATCCTCCCTGGGGGACTTCCCTGGTAGTCTAGGGCCAAGACTCCACATTCCCAATGCAGGGGACCTGGGTTCAATCCCTTGTCAGGCAACTAGATCCCACATGCCACAGTTCAGAGTTTGAAGGAAAAAAAATCCTTCCTGGCCCTCATGCATTATTTATTTATTTGCTCCTTCATTCACTCATTCATTCAACAACATTTGAGTTAAGACACTGTAATAATTATACTATTTCTTCACTCTCACTTCCAAACTGCACCTTCTGCACATCCCTAAATCAGATTTATTCAGACAGTTTAACTGATTGAGAATATTGTGCCACCATGTAAGAACTACCCAAAACATAGGAAATTAAAGAAACTTTTTTCACATTGTTAAAAGATACCTTGGAGGGGACAGATTAAGTTTAAATGTAGTCTTTCAATTTTGAAAACTCTGCCAGCAAAGTTCACTTCAAAACTACATCATAAACGCATGCACACACCCTGAAGTTATTTGAAATCTTAGGTCCTCAGCCCTGCTATTTACTAGTCTTCCAACTTCCTGTTGTACCACCCCTTAGCTTTCTGCTATTTCCATGTCATTGGAACATTTTGTTTGTATGGTACTTTATAGTTTGGAAAGTGTTTTCCTTATTGTCTTTTTAATTTTTCTCTTTCTTTCCTTCCTTTCTTCCACTCATTTTCCCCTTCAATTTGCTAAGGAAGGAACCAAGATTTAGAATGTGTGACTTTCTTACATGGCTGGCAAGGGAGAAAAAGTAGCAGAGAAATGGAATTCAACACAAACCTCTACTTGTTTCCCAGATATCATTGGTTCCTGCTGTCTTGAAATATATGGGACATTTTTGTTCATAGGGAACAAAATTTAGTTCTTGCTTATGGTGAGAAAGCATGGTACATATAATTTTGTATCCCATTTTTTCCCCCCAAGACTACATCATTAGCATTTAAAAATTCTCCTCAGCTTTTCAGATGTCATTTTTGGTGGATATGTCACAATTTACAATGCAGTTCTCTAACATTGGACATTGAGATGGTTTAGGTGCTGTTATTTTCCTGTAATAGCTGAAAAAGTAATAAACATATTTGTGGCATATAGCTTTTTGCTTTTGTTGAATTCTTTGCTTAGATTAAGTTTCCAGGAATGTCTTATAATAGTGCTTTCCAAAGAGGTCATTGTAATTTATAATGGCACTCTTAGTGAATGAGGTTCTACTTTCATTCCAACTTGGCCCGAATTACATCTTGTTTGTATTGTGAAATTTTGCCAAATTTGGCAGGTTTAAAATAATGTGTCAAGGTTGCTTTAGCCTGCATTAAAATTTAATAGTATGGATTTTTTCCATAGGCTTTTTTACCACTTGTATTGGCCCATATAAATTATCTATTTATATTATCTCTCTATAAGATCTTAAAGTGCCCACAAAATCTGAATTACTCAGGGTCTGACATATTTGGGGCTTCCCTGGTGGCTCAGATGGTAAAGAATCTGCCTGCAATGCAAGAGACCTGTGTTCGATCCCTTGGTTGGGAAGATCCCCTGGAGAAGGGAATGGCTATCCACTCCAGTATTCTTGCCTGGAAAGTTCCGTGGACGGAGGAACCTGGTGGGCTACAGTCCCTGGGGTCAAAAAAGTTGAACACGAATCTTCTGTGGTCTCTCCTACACCTGGGTGGGGAGGGGAGAAACAAAAGAGCAGACATAGGGCAGCTTCTTGGCACAAAAAGGTGCCATTCCCAGGCTACTATTTGAGTAAAACGCTGTCACATCATCAGAGCCCATTTCCTGAGTCCTGACAGCCTCTTTTCACATCCTAGTCTTCCTTTCTTCTTTGTAAGATGCCTGTAGCCACTGGGAGCTGAGTCTTCAGCCGGCTGTAGAACATGGATATTGTCCTCATGGACTGTTATTCTCAGCCTAACCTGAATGACACTAAGCAGTGGGGCTTTCTGAGCCCCAGCGTGTTTCCGACCTGGTGATGTGGATCCATTGGTCACGGGTTCCTTGAATAAGGGGAGAGGGACATGTCCTTGGGGTGGCAGATGCCTTGCGTGGAGGGTCTATAATATCAAATACCTACGTGAATCCAGTACTTAGATTTTGTTTTGAATGTTGATACTGTGTGGATAAAACAGTAAGTTGTTTAGCTTTACCTCTGCAACCATTTGCTTCGGAATTAGGTGAGAGTCCAAACCCAGTATCCAAACAGAGAAACAGCTAATTACCCAGGTGGAGAAGTTTGATAGGGACAAATGCTATGCAGGGGGCCTGAAAACCATCCATAAAGCACAGAAACTCAAACTACCTTCACCTCCCCACTGTGAAGCTCCAGCTGGAATTCCACAGAGACCCGGAGCTCCCAGTGTTCAAAATCTCCCCCATCCCATTCCTTGGTGTCCATTATCTTAGTGACTAAGACCATGAATATATATGTATGTGTCTGTATGGACACGTATCTACATGTCTCTATGGGCTTCCCTTGTGGCTCAGCTGGTAAAGAACCCGCCTACAATGGTGGGAGACCTGGGTTCGATCCCTGGAGGGGGAAGATCCCCTAGAGAAGGGAAAGGCTACCCACTCTAGTATTTTGGCCTGGAGAATTCCATGGACTGTATAGTCCATGGGGTCACAAAGAGTTAGACACGACTGAGCTACCTTCACTTTCACTTTCTGTATGGAAACCCACATGTCGCTTTTGACTTCCTTCTTCCCTTCACCCCCAGTCACATCCAATCACTCATCAAGTCCTGATGATTCTGCCTCCTTAATGTCTCTGCAGTCTGTCCCTTCTTGCCTCCTCTCCATGGACTCCATGGACTTGCCTTCTCTCTAGCATCTCTGGCTGGGGTGGTGAGTGAAGAGTCCTCCTGACTTCTCTCGGGATGAAGGGCCTTCATGATCTCACCTTTGTGTGTTTCTCCAGCCATGTGTCCAGCTTTCCCTTCCTTTAGGCTCCAGCCATTTGATCCCCCTTCAGTTCCTCCAGTGTGGGGGTCATCTGCTGCGCTTCCCCTCCAACCTGGCCCCCACACCTCTGCCATTTGCCTTGCTGGCTGATTCCTACCCATCTCAGAAGTCTAGATGGATGTCTCTCCTTGACCCCCTAACCTAGCAGAGTCGGGGGCCTTCCCCTGTGTCCCTACTGTGCCCTGTGCCCACCCCCCCATCCCGTGGCAGGTATCAGGCTGTATCATAATTGCCTGTTTGCTGTGGTAGCTTCATTGCCTAATACAGAGCCTTGTGCCTAGTAGATGGTTAATCAGTATTTATACAGCAGTTGGCTGAACAAAAACAAGAGAGATTGGCTTGGCATCAGATGAGCATGTTAAGACCTGATAGGTTACCAAGATGTATTACTGAGAAATTATATCTTTCTGGGTAATAATTAATATCTTTCTGGCTAGTCTCTCGCCCTCTGTTCTTTTTTTTTTTTTGCTGCCCTTCTTCTCTTCCTCCTTTATCTTTTAGCTTATGTGTTTTCTACAGTTTTTACAATCAACATGCATTTTTTTGTAATAATAGAAGGAAAAAAAGTGACTAATTTGTCTTATCACCACCAGGAATGAATTTTGCATTCTGGGTTTTGAATTTTATGGCCCAGAGATGAGACATTGAAGGAGGGTGCTGCTCCTTGAAGGCCAGCAACAGCCTTCTATGTTGGTTGTATTTTTGTATTGCTTAGCTACATTTCAGCCTTTCAAGGATTTTCAGCCCATTAAGATGGACGTATTTGGATGAAAAGGCGTTAAAAAAAAGTCTTTAAAATGCTAAAAGCAGGCAAAATAGCAAACGACATTTAAAAGGAAGCAAAAACACTGAAGGGACGAAAAGCGACATATCATGAAAAAAAGAATTACTTTTGAAACATGCTTGGCTACCTATACGAAATTAAGGTGGACGCGTCCTTGGACGAATAAACCAAAAGCGCTCGAGTGAAAGACTCCCGTCCGGCGCACGCGCAGTGCAGGGCCACCGGGCCAACGGCGTCGTGCTTGGAGCGCCTGGGCCTTCGCCGCGAGGCCCGCCCACCCCAGCGGAGGCGGGGCGGCCTCCGACGGCCGTTGAGGTTCTTCCGCCGGTCAGTCGCCCGAGTGTGAGGGGTGGGGGGCGTCCTCGGACAGTAAAGTTTTCTCTCAGGCCGGGGAGAAAACGGATTCTGCATTATCTCAGGGTCCTGTTCTTTGGCTCTAGACTTCAAGGAAATGGAAACGTCTAGTCGAAGTGTTTATGCCTCCGGCCAGTTTACGCACTACACAGACCTTTGTTCTGGTTCCCTAAAGCTGCGTAAATGCATTCTCCTCCGCAACTCAGTGGTGTCAAACAAGCATTTTTTTGTTTGTTTTGAATTGATGGATTCTGTGCGGGAGGAATTCCAGCGGCTCCCCAAGGCTGGCGGCCCGAGTCCTCTGAAGGCGTCGTGACTCATCCGTTTGGCAGCTGTCGTCGGCTATTGACTGGGGGTCCGCGGCCCCCCTCCACGTGGATCGGTCCACGCGGGCTCCTACCTGGGGTCCTCTGCGCGGCGTCGCAGCGTGTCATCTGTCTTCCCCAGAGCAAGCGCCCGCCGCCGTGGCGGGGGGCCAGGCGGGAGCTGTGTGCTCTCGGCTGCTTGTCCTGAAGAGTCTCACAGGGCCCCGCCCTCATGGCGCCGGAGAGAGCGGTCCCAGGCCCTGCCCGGCCTCGGAGCTGGGGTGCGCTGGGAACGTGGACCCCGCCTCTCGGTGGGGCGGTGTGTGGGATGGAGGTCTGGGGGCCACTGAGGCACCCTCCCTGCTTAAGGACCTTCTTCCGGATTCCATTGGCCAAAGGGTCGCGACTGAGCTGCTGCTGCTGCTGCTGCTGCTGCTGCTGCTGCTGCTGCTGCTGCTGCTGCTAAGTCGCTTCAGTCGTGTCCGACTCTGTGTGACCCCATAGACGGCAGCCCACCAGGCTCCCCCGTCCCTGGGATTGTCCAGTCAAGAACAGTGGAGTGGGTTGCCATTTCCGTCTCCAATGCATGAAAGTGAAAAGTGAAAGGGAAGTCGCTTAGTCGTGTCCGACTCTTCGCGACCTCTATGGACTGCAGCCTACCAAGGCTCCTCCGTCCATTGGATTTTCCAGGCAAGAGTACCAGAGTGGGGTGCCACTGCCTTCTCCACGTGACTGAGCACGCACTCCCTAATGCACCTTTAGGTCCAAGTCCAGATTCCTGTGTCAGACAGAGAACCTGGCCCCCTGCCTCGCCCACCGAGACGCCCCTCTGGTCTTTCTGGTTCTCCATCATGTCAGCGTCTTGACACCGGTTCCCACCTGCCTGCTTCCTTCCTTGCAAGGCTGGCCGCTCCTCCTCAAGTCTCAGGTTGAAGACCCCTTGAGGGAGGTCTTCCCTGGCCGCCCGACACAAGCTCTGAAGTTCTCCGTCTCCACACCACTTGATTCCCTTCATTTGGCCTATTCCACTTTGGGATTACGTATTGATTTCTTCTTCAAGTGTAAGATCTATGCCTCTTTTATTAAAAATATATCCCCACCGCCTAGCACAGTGCCTGGCACGCGGTCTTCACCCAGTAGAGATGTGTTCGGTCAATACATACACCCTGCAAGCTGCGTACTTCAAGGAGGCAGGCCGAGACCTGGATTTTAGGGCTGGCCCAGGGCCCCACGTGATCACGTTTCCAACAGGTCCGCTATGTTTCGTCTCCCCTTTGCTCTGCCTTCGCGCCTTTGCAAAGGCCTTGACTCCTGTGCTAAGAGATCAGGAGGGCGTTAAGTGGGAAGCAACGCACCCTAGCGGCCAGCATGGCGGTGGCTGGGACAGACCGCCAAAGGAAGGCTGGTCTGTTGGAACTGGAGATCCAGCCCCTCCTTCCCACGTGACAGTGCACCGAGATTCGTTTCCAGATCCACCTTTGGGGAATTAGGGTTTTACTGGTACTACTGGAAGTCGCTTTTGATAACGGTTGGCAATAAAGGGAAAGATTCAATCCCTTAAATGGGCTTACAAAGGGCTTTTGTGTCATGTGTAAAATATTGCAATTATTTAAAAAATGTCATTTAGGTGAGCTTCCTTCCACCAGGTGAGCTGACAGAGCGGCTGCGAGTTACCTTTGGCATGTAACTTTCATTAAGTAAAAAAAAAAAAAAAAAACCACGTAATTAACCCCATTGTTAATCCTTTCCCCTTCATTCACTCTGCACTGGTCCAGTGGCCTCTTGGCTAGTCTTCAAACCCATGTAGAAAGCCCCATTTCAGGGCCTCTGTGCTCACTGTTCTCTCTGCCTTATGTACTCTTGGCCCAAGGGTTTTCATGATTCACCTCTTTATCTCCTTCCGGTCTTTACCCAAAGAACATTTCCTCCAGGAGGCCATTGCCTGAACATTCTCTTGAAAATTGCAACCTCCTGGCTGCTGCCCAACAAACTGAGCTCTTTTTAATGTCATGTAATAATAATTGTTTTCACTAATTGTCTGATTTCTCCCACCAAATTTTAAGCTGTAAGAGGGCAGGAATTTTTGTTTGCTTTCTTCACTGCTGTATCCCCAGCTCCCAGCTCAATGCCTGGAACATAGTATGTGCTCAATAAATACCTTGTCTAATGAATGGATAAACAACTCTGTTAATAATCATCCTTATTCTGGGCACTTATTAAATTAAAATTAAATAAGATAATGTATGTGTAGTTCCTGGCACATAGGTATTCCATACCTTCCTTTGCCTCCTGCATCCCACCTTCCTTTGCCTCCTGCATCCCTCCTCCCTTTGCCTGGATAAGCAATTCACAGTAATGAAAAAGAAAAACTTGATGGGTTCAAGAATTCCTTCAAGACACATCTGTACTTTCTGTCTTCCAATTCCACTCAATTCTTGAACCCACCCTCATCAGGTTTTTCTACCTCTGTTCACTGAATCTGCCCTTCTCCAAGTCTGCAGTGACCTCCTTGAGGCTAAATCCAGGTCCTTATCTGATGTGCTCCATCAGTAGTACCAGACACGGTTGATCCCCTTGTCCTTGACATAGTTCTTGGGAAGCCTCCTCTTCTGATCCTCCTCCCGTTGCCGGACACCAGTCTTCTCTGCTGAGTGTCCGTACTCGCTTGCTCTCTAAAGGTTGAAGTTCTCCAGAACTCATGCCTTGGGCACCTTCTCTTTTCTATTCATACTCTGTTCCTATGTGAGCTCATCCAACTTCACAGTTCTAATCCCATCCACATGCTACTGCTGACTTGTGAATTTATTTCCCCACCCTGGGCCTATCCCCTGAATTCCACTCTGGAGTACCCACTGGCCTCTGCACTGTCTCCACTTAGATGCTGAATAGGTTTCTTAAACACAAGTCCCAGCAGAGCCTGATGCATCCGCCCCCGCATTGTGCATCAGCTCACTCTCTGACCAATTTTCCCATCTTGATTAATGGCAGGGCCATCAATCCTGTAACTCAGGCTTAAAACCCTGGCTTCATTCTTGATGCCTCTCCTTCTCTTATGTCCCACGTCCAACTGGCAGCAAGTCCTCTTGGCTGGCTTTCTGGATCTATCCAGAGTCCAGTTCTCAGCACTCCCTGTAGGTCGCTGTCATCTCTCTGTTGCTCGGATTTTTGCAGTGGCCTTCTGAATGCTTATGCCCTTGCTTCCCCTGCAGGTAATTTCCGCACAATGATCAGAGAAATCTTGTTAACATGTCAGTCAGGCTATGTAACTCCCGTGTCCCAAATCTTCCCAAACTTGTGTCTCCTCTCCCCTCTCTGTATTAGTGTTCTAGAGCTGCCATAACAAAGTGCCACAAACTGGGTGGCTTGAAACTTGTTCTCTCACAGTTCTGGAGGCCAGAAGTCCAAAACTAAGGTGTCAGCAGGGCCAAGCTCCATCTGAAGTTGCTGAGGGAGGAACTGTCCCATGCATCTCTCCTAGTTTTTGGTGGTTCCAGCAGTTCTTGGTGTTCCTTGACTTGTGGCTGCATTATGCGAATCTCTGCCTCCATCCTGATACGGTCTCCCTGTGTGTGTCTTCTTTTTTTTTTAAGGACCCCACTCATTGGATCAAGGATCCACCCTAATCCAGTGTGGCCTATCTTAACTGAATACATTTCCAAATATGGTCACATTCCGAGGTTCTGGGTGATCGTGAAATTTGGAGGGAGGCGCTGTTCACCCTCGTCCTCTCTCTAACCTTCAGCTTCATCCACACTGTCCTCCTCATGCTCCTTGATCATGCCAGGCTTGGTCTCACTTCAGTCTTTGCATTGTCTCTTCCCTCTGTGTGGACTGCTGACTTACTCAAGTCTTTTCTAAAATGTTTACCTTCTCAGTGACATCTTTCTTGGCCACCCTCTCTAAAAACCTAACTCCTCCCATTGGATTTCATATTCCCCTTTTCAGCTTTATATTTTCTTCTTTAGCATTTATCGCTTTCTAACATGCTATATATTTCATTGTTTTCTTTGTTTACATATGCCAGTAGAGGGTAAGCTCCACGAAGGCAGGATTTTTGGTGTTTTGTTCACTCTTCTCTTCCCAACACTCAAAACAGAATAGTACCTGTTTTGAGTGCCCGATAAAACTGTTGGAAATTTTTTGAATTAATAAACTGAATTGTCTAAGAGTGGACTCATTTGATCACTTAATTTTATTTTAAAAAATTTTTTATTCATTGGTTGATTGCCATGTGGAATCTAATTCCCAGACCAGGAACTGAACCCATGCTCCCTGCTTTGGAAGTATGGAGTCCTAACTACTGGACCTCCACGGAGGTACCTAGAATTTGTTATTTGAATTTATTTTTTTTTAATATTTTATTTATTTATTCGACTGCACCAGGTCTCAGTTGGGGCACATGGGATCTTTTAGTTGTGGCATGTGGGACCTAAAACCCTGACCAGGGATCAAACCCAAGCCCCCTGCATTGGGAGCATGAGTCCCAGCCACTGGACCACCAGGGAAGTCCCTATTTAAATTTGTATACAAACACTGTTCATTTCTATCTATTGACTTTTTCTTTCTGTTGACTTCATTTTCAGGTAGGTTCTTCTCTTATCTGGGGGGCAATGACCACTAACAACTCTAGGTTTATATCTTACCAGCTTGACAAGAATCTCAGTCAGCTATTGCCACAGCAATGCTACATAACAAGACGTCCAAAGACTCAGTGGCTTTCTACAACAAGCGTTTGTTTTTCTGGCTCACAGCTTTCTGCTGGTTGACTGAGACAGCTCTGCTCTTTGGGGATTTTTCCTGGGCTCAGGTCTACTCCATATGTCTTCATATTCTCTCTGGATCTGCATCTATCCATGAAATGTTCTCCTCATGGCAAAGGGTGGGAGCCCAAGAGTGCAAGTGGAAATACGTGATACCTCTCAAGGCTTTGGCTTAGAGCAAACACATTGTCACATCTGACCACTTCCTTTTGACCAAAACAAGTCACCTGGAGGTGAAGAATCAAACTTCAGTCACTCATACACTACGAAGTCATATGAGAAAAGGGAATGAAAAGCTGAGGACAGTCCTCTAATACCCCATAGTAGGCTCAGCAGAAAGAAACTCTTGTTCCATAATCTCAAGGAAGGTCTTCAGCTGACGCTCCCTTGACTGACGTGGTTCATGCCCATCCCTGACTTAATCACTGCAGCATGGGGCAGGCATTACAATAATTAATCAGACCAGTGTCATGTTCTCATTTCTGGGAATGAGCAGTGGAATGAGGGTGGCAGAGGTCCACCTCTCCCAAGCCCCTGGATTGAGAATCAGAAAAATGCATCCTTCTAAAGGGAAACTGGGGTTGTCTTTACCCCCAAGAAGTGTGAAGGGTGCTGGAAAAACAAAACCATAAGTGCACTCATCTCTCTAACTCTAGAATTACTTGAGATGCTTGGCAGGTGGGCAGTCTCAGGAAGCAGAGAGCAGCATGTGGTGTGGCACATGGGCTGTGGTACTTGGTTTGGAAGTCTAAAGGCAGTCCCTTGCCTACAAGTGTGTTGAAAGGGAGATCCATTGGGTCACCTCAAATGAGGACTCCTGCCTGCGCATGGGGAAGCGGGCCATCGTAGCTTGAGGCATCTTCTAGCCTCACCAACTTACGATTCACACTCAAGTTGGTCCAGTCAGAGTGAAGCCCAGGATTTGCCCAGAAGTCCCTTAGAAGAGAATTTCTCTCTTTTCTGCTGGGCTTGTCCCTGGGAGAGCAAAGTCTTAGCTGTAGCCAGTGCAGCAGAAGTAAAGGATAGAGAGAAGCTGGTGATGTTGTTCAAATCCCAGAATTCAGCAATGCCTGTCTTTGCTATTTCATGTCAATGAATTTCCCTTTTTTACTTAACTGTTATGAGTCATCTCTAAGCGAAGTGCTCCCTTCCTGATACCATGCCTACGCTCAGGACCAACCCTGCCCCTCGCTTGGCCTCTTTTGATCCCATTTTGCATTGAACATTTGCTCTCCTGTGGCTCCAACACCTGTGTAATTTATCAAAGGGGACTGTAGACGAGGCGACAGGTCACCAGTGACAGGTTTTCTGAGTGGAGAAAACTGTCCTCAAAATAGGATACTTTGTGCTCTTCTATTTGAAATGGCTTTACCATCAAGTCACAGAGGGAGGTTTTGTCCCCTACATTTTAAGTATGTAACATTACAACAAAGACCCAAGGGCAATATCTCTTTTTTGGGGGGATGAGTAAATATAGAACTAGCCGTTGCCAGAAACCAGTGTTCTAGATAAATGTACTCTCTTAAGAGAATGATTTTTCTTATAATTGTACCAAATTAACTAGCATTTTATAGTCTATGTATAGTGCTTTGTAAACATTTTTATATTTATCATCTGACCCAATCACCCCAGGTTAAAGCTACCCCAAGAAGTGGGAATTTTAATTCCCATTTTATGGATGTAGCTATTGAAGCTCAACAAAATTAAAATAGGTCACCCGCATTCTCCAGCTAATGAGGGTCAGAGGTGGAATCAGAACCCTGGTCTTTGTGATTTCACAATCCTTTGTAGTTCATCCCACACTGTGCTGGCAGATTGAAAAAGTTTGTGTCAGTGTTGGGTGGATTTTAGCTTGGAGTCTGTTTTATTTTCTTGGCTGCCAAGACAGTCTTCCATGACTTCCTTGGACTATTGGATAAGGGTTGTAGAAAAATTAGAATGTCCTGAATGGAAAGCAGCTTCCGGAGTTAAGAGGTCACCATCCTGATCTTAGCCTCTCATCTTCTACCTAGTCCTATTGGTTTTAGTTCTCAAACAACCCTCAAATCTGTCCCTTCCATTTCTTCTCCAGGCCCCCATTTTGTTTGCTGGGAACACAGCTATTGCCTCCTCATAGGCCTGCCATTTCTACTCTTATCAGCTCCAACCCATTCTCCAAAGTGCTTGAGAATGAAGAAAACACAAGTCAGATTGTGTCACATCTCCACTAAAGACCTTTCAGTGAGTCCATCTTCTCTTGGGATAAAAATCAAACATCTTACAAAGGCTTTGGAGGCCATGCATGGTCTGCCCTGACTCCCCTGGCCCTTTAACTCACTCCTTTACCTGATTTCTTTTTTTTTTTTAATTTTGTTTTATTTTTAAACTTTACATAATTGTATTAGTTTTGCCAAATATCAAAATGAATCCGCCTTTACCTGATTTCTGAACTCCAGCCACAATGGACCTCTCCCAGCTTCTAAGGTACCTCAGTGGAGCCTAGCCTAAATCAGCCAAAGTCAACCTGACCTGTAAACACATGAGAGATAATAAACTATTGTCATTTTAAGACAATAAATAATGAGGGGACTTCCCTGGCAGTCCAGTGGTTAAGGCTTTAGTTTACAATGGAGGGGGTGTGGGTTCTATTCCTGGTTGGGGAGCTAAGGTCGTGCATGCCTTATGACCAAAGAAACAAAAATAAAATAGAAGCAATATTGTAACAGATTCAATAAAGACTTTAAAAATGGTCCACATTAAAAAAAAACTTAAAAAAAAAGGACAAATTAATAATTTGGGCATGTTGAGGTTGTTTGTTTTACAGCAATAGCTAACGGATACAGTCTTCTGTGAAAACACTGCCCCCCTGGATGCAGCCATTTCTGCCAGTGCCTGTGGTCACTGACCAACTGTGTGTGTGACTGTCATCTTCCCCACATTTGATCATGCTTATGCTCAGCTTCTCAATCTTTCTTCGACAAAGCTCCTTCAACTTTTGGCCATTTCCCCTCCTTCCAAGCAGGCTCAAGCCAGCTGCTGAGGCTGGGTAAAGAGATGGTACTCATGTTGTTTCCTCTATCAGCCTGCTCTTTTCAGTTCCCAAGCCCCAAGCCCATTCATCCTCTTTCTTAAAAATAATTAAAAATAAATGAAAGCATCCTTGCATTGACAGGCTTGAAAACCCACGCAAACATCTGCCTGTGGGCATCAGTAGCCTATTCAATTTGGCAAACTGCCAGACCTTATGTGATGAATTGTGTTGGATTGGCTGAAAAGTTCATTTGGGTTTTTCTGTAAGATGCTATGGAAAAATCCAAACGAACTCATTGGCCAACCCAATATCTCCAAGAAGCAGATATTAAGATGGGATTAGACAAGCAGACGGAGAAGGTGATGGCACCCCACTCCGGTACTCTTGATTGGAAAATCCCATGGATGGAGGAGCCTGGTAGGCTGCAGTCCATGGGGTTGCTAAGAGTCGGGCACAACTGAGCGACTTCCCTTTCACTTTTCACTTTCATGCATTGGAGAAGGAAATGGCAACCCACTCCAACGTTCTTGCCTGGATAATCCCAGGGAGTGGGGAGCCTGGTGGGCTGCCGTCTATGAGGTCGCACAGAGTCGGACATGACTGAAGCGACTTAGCAGCAGCAGCAGCAGCAGACAAGCAGAAGCTTCAGTGGGGGACTTGCCCATGGAAGGTGTGACAAGGGGAGGAAGCAGTAAGAGGTAGGACGAACCTTCAGGTTAGATGTCTAAGACTGACACCTTTGAGAGGAGAATTAGGAGGAAGAGCCCCAGACCACAGTACAGGTCTAAGAACATTTAGGCCAGGCCAGTAAGGAATCCTCCAGATAAAGTGCATGTTCTGTGGGAAAGGGCTTGCACTGTGCTGCGCCCAGTCATTGGGGGTATAGCCTGGGAAAAGTGTGGCCTCAAGATGAACATGGTACATCCCCACAGGTGGCTGCTGGAGCTGTCGGTCAACTGTCTCCACAGCAGAAGGTCTGAGCACTGAGTCTCCATGGTCATCATACCCTTAAGCCCAGCTTGGCCCTCACCCACTATGCCCTGAATAGAGAAATGTATTTAGATAAATACGTGTGGGGTGAATAGGTGGTTGGGGAGGGGAAGAAATCAGATCTCTCCAAGGAGAGAGTTTGGCCTCTTTAGATGACATTCATGTGGAGCAGACATATGGGAGACCTTGACTCAGAGACAGGTACCCAAGAAAACGTGTCTATCTTCGTCTAAATCGGGAACACTAACCAGATGGCTTTGGAGCAAGTGGCAGTTCCTGTGGTTTTTCACCAAAACGGTGTTGATTGTCAAAAGGCACGGGGTAGCAAGACTGGAGTATGGGAATCAGGTCTGCACTTCTCCTTTAAAGCAAAGGAAGGTACATGAAACCTGTAAGACCTGCCTTTACTGGCAGACTTGGCACAGGAGAGAAGACCGGGGTCAGAATGGTCACTCATTCACAATACTGATTTCACACTTGTGCTCATAACTGTGCCGAGTGCGAGGGGAATGCTCCAGGTAGCCTCCACTTGTCCCTTCAGACCTGTGCTCTACTTGTCCCCACCTTGCTCCAGCCCTGGAAGGAGGACCTATGTGGGAGGCACCGGGCTCCAGTGCCCCCTGGCTTCTGTTTGGGCTTGGACAGTAGGGGATCCTGGCACGAGCCTGGGGGGAGGAGCGAGGGAGGAGTCAGCCGCTTCCTCCTCTGGCTCCCTCTCTGGTCCCTGTACAGCTCCATGACTGGTGATCGCTGCTGCTCTCTAGGAGGCTGACTTGCCATAGCTCTCCCATTCAATGGCACCCCCAATGATCCCTCCCTTCCTCCCTTTAGGCTTAGGGTGGTAAGTTCTGGGTTACATCCCCTACACTCACTCCTTTGGGTAAATAAACCCTCCTTTGCTTATCAAGTCGGTCTCCCGGGAGGCCCGGGAGTGATCAAGGGACAGTCACAAGACAGACTTGGTGTCTCTGAGGTCAGCAAACATTGTCTTAATCAGCTCTGGCTGCCCGAACAACATACCATAGACTGGGTGACTTAAACAACACATCTTTATTTCTCACATTCCTGGGGGCTGAACATCCAAGATCAAGATTCATTTCCTGGTGAGAGCTGTTTTCCTGGTTCGCAGATAGCCACCTTCTCACCGTGTCTTGAAGAAAGCACATGTGAGACCGCCAGCTCTAGTCTCTCTTCCTCTTGTTATAAGGATATCATGGGGCGCCACTCTCGTGACCTCTTATAAACCTAATCACCTCCTGAAGGCCCTATCTGCAAACACTATCACACTGGGGGCTAGGAATTTCGATATAGGAATCTGCGGGGCTGTGAGGGACACAATTTAGCCCATAGCAGGCATCAAGCATGTAATTCCACACACATTTAAAATTATAATACAACAAAATCTACAATGGAAAAGTACTTGGGTCTCTAGTCTGGGGTCAGGTGGGAATCAGAAAGGGCTCCCTTGAGGACATGACTCGTTTCACTTGCTCTGTGCTGGGCAACAGCAGATAGGAAAGCCCGAGGTGGGAAGGAGCCAGGGGTGTTCCACAAACCAGAGAAGGCTCGAGGGTGGGCGGCAGCCTAGTGATGGACTTGGAATCAGTTCATACAAATCTCTCTCTCTTCTTTCTTCTCCTCTTTCTCCTTCATGCCCCCACTCTTTTTCTGGGGGGGCGGGGCTAGGGTTCAAGGAGGTCTTTAGTCCAAGGTCACCTGCTGATCTTGAGAAGGACATAGGTTTGGGGTCCCTGGCTGAACCAAGGCAAAAGTCCCCAGGTTCAAAATGCTGAGTACAGCCTGAGCCATTGCTTTCTGCGCTCTTCTTTCTCTGGACCACAAGGTGGGTGGGAGGATTAACTCCTTGTGATCCAAGCGATGAGACGGACCGAATGACGCAGAGGCAGAACTGGCCTGATGCGTAGAGGGCTGGTTATGAAGGGTTCCCAGATGCCAGGACAGGCAAGACAGAGTGCACTTGGCAGGACACTGTGGGATCTCATTTATTGGATCCATTATCTGAATTAGGAACAATTTGAAATGATGACCATGAGATAAAAATAAAAGATAAGAGCATCTGTAATCATCCTTGCCCCTGCCTGTCTGTGTTGTGAGCATTGCGGAGGCCTCTCCTACCTCTCCTCATGTTTCAGATCATTTAATTAAATTTAACTAGTTCTCTGGAAGCCAGAAAAGGAAGAAGCGAGCCAGCATTTACTATGTGCTAGGCACTATATTAAGCATGTTGATGCTGGAAGCCACACACAGCAGTTCAGTTTCTCATTCAATCTTCCCAGCAACTCTACACAGAAGGTGTTATTTTTTACATTTGATGGGTGGAGGCATGCTGAGGTTTAGAAAGGCTGGACAACCTAATTGTCATCCCTTAGTTAGAGTTATACATCTGTCTGTACATCTGTCCATCCATCCACCAATTCATCTAACCATCTACTCATCCATCTATCCATCATCCACCCATCCATCCAACTATCCATCCATCCACCACTCGATCAACCACAATACTTACTGATCATGTTTCATGTGCTTTTGGGCACTAAGGGTATCACTGGGGAAAGAGACACTTGATCTTCTGCCCTCATGGAGCTGTCAGTCTAGTGGGGTGTGTGCTCAGACCTCCCCTGATCCCTTGGGTGGGATGTCTCAAAAACCGTTTTATCCATGGCTCCATTCCAAGATTCCCTACGCTGTCTGGGTCTGGGCTTAGGTTTTTGGAAAAACACAAGGCTTTTCAGTGGCGCATAAGCTATTCTTAGCTCTCAAAGAGAATATATTTGGGGTGGGCAACTGACTTGAGTGGTGTCTTTTAGTGCTAAAATCAGAGTCCTGGGCATACCTGGATGGTTGGCCACCATAACTCAGTGGTTCTCGACAATGGGGTGATTTTGCTACCCTTTTCCCCACTCGCCTCCCCAGCCCCCAGGAATCCTTGGCAATGTCTGGAGACATGTTTGGTGGACACAGTAGGGTGAGGGAGCTGTTGTTTTATTTCTAGTGGCTAGAGACCCAGCATGCTGATGAAGAGCTTACAGTTCCCCAGGGCAGCCCCCTCACAAAGAATCATGCAGTTTAAAAGGTCAGTATAGCCCCAAGCTCAAGGGAGGGGCTAGCAGTGCCACACAGTTACTGAGGCCAGGAGTAGTATTCAGCCAATGTGGGTGGAGTTTCTCACACCAGGAGCAGCATTCAGCCAATGATGACAGTCCCCCAAACTGGTTGCACTCAAGTTCTTAAGTCAAAGTCTGCTTCCGGTGGAACCCAATTATCTTTAGAAAATCAAACATGGCCAGTTTTATTAATATTTAAAGATAACTCCATTCTTCTCCCCATTTCTGGCCCCTAAACTCAGCTCAGGGGTCCTGCTGCACAGCCAAATGCAGATTCATGAGGGCGAGTGGCCACCCTAAAGCTGAGCAGCAGTTCATGCAGAAGCTGCCAGTGCCGTGGCCCTCTTTGGGTGGCCTTAGGGGCGCACAGATTTGCCTAAAGGACTGAAGGCGGGGTTGAAGCAAGGAGTGGAAAGGGAAGTAGAAGCGTTTAGGCAGGCCGAGTTTCCTTTGACCTGACCTCACTGACATAAGCCACTTGTTTCTGTTGGCCTTGTGATTGTACCCTGAAGCTTTTCCTAGCCACAGTTGAGCATGGGTTAGTTGGGTTAGTATAGCAGGGTGGGTAAGGAACATTCCAGACTTTAAAGGCAGACAGAGTTTGACTTGAAATCTGGAGTTGCCGTTTACTAGTTCTTTGACCTTGGATTACCTACTCAGTCCCTTGCCTCATGTGATTGTCATGAAAATTAAATAACATGCACATAGAATGGATATTTTACCTGGTCTGCTGTATACTACAGATATAGTAATTATAATATTGATGTGTTCACATGTACAATATATATATGTGTGTATGTATATTCCAAAATATAATTTTGCAGTTTGCAAGTTCTTGTAGCACCTAGGATATATGATGTGGCCAAATGATGATCCAAAAATGATCTGCAGAGAGATAAGATCCATGAATGTAGGATAAAGACACATTTGCTTCCAATCTTTTTTCAATATTGACATTTTCAAAGTCTATACAAAAGTAGAAAAATTAATGAACCCCAAATACTCACCAGGCTTCCCAGGTGGCTCAGTGCTAAAGAATTTGCCTACCAATGCAATAGACATAGGAAACGTGGGTTTGATACCTGGGTTGGAAAGATCCTCTAGAGAAGGAAATGGCAAACCCACTTCAATATTTTTGCCTGGGAAATCTCACAGACAGAGGAGCCTGGTGGGCTATGGTCCCAAAGAGTCCCTGGTGGGTGGGGTCACAAAAGTCAGATACAACTGAGCGACTGAGCACACAGCACAAATATCATCAATATCTTGCTTTATCCAAAACAATATTAAAAAAAAATTGTTGGGAGAAAAATCTTGTTTTATCTATTCATCCCCCAATATTTTTCTTTCTGGAGTATTTCAAAGCAGATTCCAGACAACAAGTCATTTCAGCTGTTATCTTCCATTTGCACTGTAATGAATTTAGCCTCACACTTCACCCAGGGCTGCAGACCCTCTGGGGAGTGCCACCAAGACTGCCATCTGCCCTGGGCTATGGGGTCTCTATGGTTCTGCCCCACAGGCCTAGGGAAGGCCTGATGTCCTGAGCCCCTCACACGCGCGCTCTTTCCTCTCAGGCCTTTGTTTGTCATGATGGTTTCGAGGTCATATCTGATTTCTGCCCGGGTACCTGCTGCCTGCTTCTGCAGACTTAGTCGGCGTAATTCATGCTGAGCGTCTGTCTCGACTCTGGGAAGGCGCTGCTGGCTCCACATTTCACAATAAATATCTTTTTAAATGGCCTGGTATTCAGGCTCATTTCTCATTTCCAAGGAGACTCTTGACTGATGACCTAAAGAATTGCTTCCCCGTGACTGACAGGGGAACGTAGCATCCCAGGCTCCCTGTTCCCTCCCTCCTGGAGGTGTATAGAAGCTCTGACTTCAAGGGCCACAAGCTGCTCCTGGCAGAGCCATTTACCCGGTTACAGCCCACTTTCCTCTGCACCTGCGAGGCTGCTGGCTGCCAGCCTGGGGGTACTCCAATGGGATGCATTTTTGCAGGAAATCCATGTTAAGGCCTCCGAGGGCAAGGTGAATTAGGGCCCCCTGTTTGCCAGCAGCCCACAGAAGGCACAGTTTTATAGAGGCCTTGAAATCCACAGAATGCAAAAGCTCTACAAGGTGGGGTGTTGTGGGTAGATTCTCTTGACGTGGAGGCCACGCTGCAAAGGCTGGCTGTTTTAAAATCCCGATGTGCACAGGAAGCCCTAGGCACTCCTACTTTGTGATGCACCTTCTTACAACCCATCCATCATAATAAAATGTACCCACATCCCACGTGAAATGCAATTCATGTGTAAGTGTCAGGTTGCAGATGACTAGAGGCCTGGAGCAAATTCTACTCCTAGAGCCTTCAGTGAGAGTGTGGCCCTGTTTGCGCTACCCATGAAAGCAAAGAGGTCTACAAAAATGATGGTTCTTCATTTTTGTTCTTCCACCAGACTTAATTCTGTGTTATAGAATCATGAAGGGCCTGAAAAAGCCACCTGCCCTTTTCAGTTATACTTTTCTCTGTCTTAGGGAGAAAGACTGTATCTTACCCAGGTTTGGAGTTTCATGATATAAAAACCAAGCTTTCAGTTCCTGGTAAATTGCTAACGTGGCCAAAGCAACCCGCCCTTCTGCTTTCTAGATGATCCGGAAAGGTTTTTCAGTCTTTAAAATGTGAATGGAGTGTAGTTGGCTGTGACTGAGTTAATTCTGCCTTAATGATTGATGATGCTTCAAAGCCCCTAACCAACTCCATCTCAGAAGTCGGTCAATAAAACACAAAAGTGTCATAAATGAGAAGGGCCTGGGGAGCGTATTTGGCTCAAGGCCACTGGAGGCTCCTGAGCAGCTCTGGCCTCTCCTCTCTGAGATTCATCATCAAGTCATCCTGCTGCTGA
Organism: Bos indicus; assembly: GCF_029378745.1. NCBI lineage: Eukaryota > Metazoa > Chordata > Mammalia > Artiodactyla > Bovidae > Bos > Bos indicus. Next base: position 8,262,488 of record NC_091777.1, on the reverse strand, counting down.
CAGTTTGGTTCTGACTGTGGTCCCTTGTTATGGGCTGGATTGTGTCCGTCCCCCACCCCCCGGCCCCCAAATTCAAAAGTCCTAACCCTCAGCACTTCAGAATGTGCCTGTATTTGGAGACAGGTCTTTAAAGAGGTAATTAAGATGAGGCCACTAGGGTGGGTCCTAGTCCAATATGACTGATGCCCCTATAAGAAGAGGAGCTTAGACTCAGATATACACAGAGGGAAGGCCATGTGAAGACTTGGGGCAAGGATGGCCAACTACAGTCCAAGGAGAGGGGCCTCAGAAGATGCTAATCCTGGGGTGTCCTTGGTGGTCCAGTGGTTATGAATCCACCTTCCATGCAGGTTTCCCTGCATTGAACCAGCCATCTGGACCATCATTCTTTTTATTTTTTTAAATAGTATTTTTAAAAAATATCTTGGCTCAATTTATTTTTTTTTCTGCCATACAAAGTCTTTTATTTATTTATTTTTTAACTTTCCCTGGACAGCTTTATTTGTTTATTTTAATTGGAGGCTAATTACTTTATAATATTGTAGTGGTTTTTGCCATACATTGACATGACTCAGCCTTAGGTGTACATGTGTTCCCCATCCTGAATCCCCCTCCCACCTCCCTCCCCATCCCATCCCTCAGGGTCATCCCAGTGCACCATTGGCTCAATTTATTTCAAAATAGGTTTTATCCTTGGGGAACTAAGATCCCACACGCCATGGGGCAATCAGGCCTACACACCACAACGCAAGATCCCACAGCTTGCGACTAAGACCCAATGCAGCCACATAAATAAATATTTTTTAAAAATGGTACAAGGAGTTTGAAAGCTCAGTGAGCATTAAAAAAAAAAGACACTAACCTTGCTGACCCCTTGATTTTGGATTTCCAGCCTCTCTAGCTGTGAGAAAATCAATTGCTGTTGTTTAAGCCACCCAGTCTGGTACTTAGTTATGGCTGCCCTACTTCTGATAGTGGACTGGTACCTCAATCTCTTTCTCTAGGACATACCCCCATCTCCCAGTGCCTACCCCAGTCTGGTCTTTCCAGTTCCTCTTTCTCAGGGGCTGGTGTCATTTGATTGTCGCTTGATTCTCTATATATACTTTTCTGAAGCCAGCTCTCAAGACTTGTGAATATCACAGCTCCTGAATTCCTCGCTGAGATGCTATTGTGGGTTTTGCTTGCCCGTCGTACTTCTTTTGGGAAACCTCCCTTCTCTCATTCCATGTATTTCTAGTAGAACGGTTAGTCATAACATCTGCCTTCTCTCCATTGAACACCCATCTGGACCATCCTTTTTTTAAATGGTATTTTTTTTTAATGTATTTTATTTTTATTTATTTATTTACTTTTGGACTCCAGAGCATGCAGGATCTTAGTTCTCTGACCAGGAATTGAACCCATGCCCCCTGCAGTGGAAGTCAGAGTCTTAACCACTGGACCACCAGGGAAGTCCCTGGAACATTATTCTTGACCAAACATTTCTGAGGGAGAACCTAATGGTCTTGGTGGCCAACTGGATATGAAGAGAGTAGAAGATACCGATACTCTGGTTTGGTCATTTGGATGGGTGTGTGCGGGACTGGGAATGCGGACAGAAAATAAAATTTGGGAAAAGGTGATGAACTTTGACCTTCAATGCCTGAGAAGTGAGCAGATAAAAGTGACGTTTCAGGACGGCTGGTTTTGGACTGATAGGAGTCTGGAGATTGAGAGACCCAGCAAGAGATGATAACTGATCCTAATATGAGAAGAGAAATGATGTCATTAACCAACCACTTCTGCCTAAGGATTGTGGCAATTGCCAGGTTCAGATCAACATGCTTTTCAATAGTGAATCCAATGATATGTTAGGGAGTGGAAACCAGAGAGGGTTCATGATTTTCCAAGATAGAAGGAAGAGAATTTGAAGTTCCCAAGGGTAATCAAGAAGTGAGGAGGTGAGAGAGAAAAATGGAAAGGAGAAGGCAGAAGGAGAACCAGAGATTTGTCTCGGCATGGGGCTCCTGGTGGAGTCATGTTACTGACTTAGGCAAAGGAATCTTAAAAGATATTCCACATTTAATTTTAAGTTCTCTGCTTTGCTCCACCCACCTAAACTTTCATTTCCTCTAAGCACACAAATTTCTTTAGTTTTGCTTTTAAAAGGAGATTGAGGAAGGGTGTGAGTGTGGATACTTTCAGAAAAGCAAGAGCATCTGCAATGTCATAGGACACATGCACTGAGGGTGGTGGAGGAGCTCAGCTGACAGCTGGGTTTCACTTATTACTGTTTGTTATCTGCCTCAAACCTGACCTTACCAGCTGGGCCTGAAACCTTCTTCTAGATTGCTGGGTTCCACTGCACGATGGAGGTCCCTGGCAAGCACTTGTTGCCTCCAAAAGGTTCACCAGTAAGAAGCCTCTGAATGACCCACCTCCCAGTTCCGTCCAGTGGTCTGGCCTGGAGAATACTGCTCCAAAGATAGCACAGAAATTGCCCACTGACACTCTGAGATCACACGGTAAGGGAACTGGCTACACTTGAAGAGGTGAGGTTGACTTTGCAGCTTCAAAAAAAATTTTTTTTTTTCCCAGCCAAGTTTCTGTTCTGCTAGCAGTTCTTGCTTGTGACCCAGAAGCGGCCAGTGCCCCTAGGGAATGATGCTATCTAAACTTCCTCCTGCTTCCTGGCCTCCCCTCCCCCTCCCACTACCCCTAGGCACTTGGGCTTCCCAGCAGCCTCTGTAGACCTTTCCTGCACCCCTCCTCCAGCCACATCCCTGCTTGGAACCCTCATCCTATCAGATGCAGGCCCGCAGCTGGACTGCCGCCAATGGCAGCCATGAATGTTGGCATCGGGCTTAAATCCACACTGGCCTCCCTCCTGCCTGCAGCGGGTCCAGTCTGGTCTTCCTGTGCTGACTTCTCTCTCTGCTCTGGCCAAGGCGCGTGTGCAGAGTTTCTTGGTCCAAATCGCACACTGACAACTGGGATTTGTGTCAGTGCATGCATCCTGAGCTTTGTGGCTGTGAACTCTGGAAATGTTGTCTGTAAGTTCATTTTTCTTTTGTACACTGGTGTTTGTTTGATCCATTAATGAATGCAGCCCTCCACACTTCAGGACATTCTAGAGTCCTCTTTTCCTTGTCTTTGAACGGAAATGATTACTTGTCTGGTTGCCCGGATGTGGCTGGGAGCTGGGCCAAGAATCCCCTTTCATACACACCACTCAGTGCCCACACCCATCCTCAGTCGTCTCAAAAACGCTGACTCATCCCCTCTATCAGCATCATTTGTTCACTTACAAGAATACTGAAACCCACTGGGTGCCAGGGGCTGTGCTAGGTGCTGAGGGCACAATGCCAAAACAAAGCAATGGGAGATACAAATGACCCAACAATTCAGTCCACTGACTTAAGAGGAAAAGATGGGGAACACACCTAAGCCAGCCTTGGAAATTCAGAGACAGTTTTAGGAAGAACTGCCGTATGCATGGACCTATGAAATGCTGGCATTGGGCATTGACAGCTGGCTGATGTCGGCATTGATGGTGGCCTTAAGCCATGCTGTGCATCTCTCATGCCGGAAAATTCCATAATAGCACCACACACAAAGAAACAGGGAAAGACATCCACTCAATGATTTTTCCATTTCTTGGTTCAAAATGTCTTCATCGGCAGCCTCTAAAAGTGTCACGGTAGTTTACTGCTTGTCCCCTTTTCACTTGTAGAATCTGTGCTTTGTAGAGTCAAGACTTGTTCATTGTCCTGACAGATAAACATATTACCCTATGGTAGAGGTCCAATGGGAATGCCACCCGCCCCACCAAGTTCAGCCTCATCTTGAAGCCCTGCTTTCTGGATACTGACCATAAAGTTCCCATCGAATGAGCACTGTGCTGAAGGCAGGCAGACAGGGAAAGGGAACCTATTATTTTACACACACACACATGCAACCAAAGCAGCCAGTAACTTTGGAAAATTTAGTTAAATCTGGAGTTAATTCAGGTAACTAATAGCAGGTGATATTTGTTGAGTGCTTACTATGTGTCGCTTCCCTGGTGGCTCAGCTGGTAAAGAATCCGCCTGCAATGCCGGAGACCTGGGTTTGATCCTTGGGTTGGGAAGATCCCCTGGAGAAGGAAAAGGCTACCCACTCCAGAATTCTGGCCTGGAATTCTGTATATACAGAATTCTGGACTACATAGTCCATGGGGTCGCAAAGAGTAGGACACGACTGAGAGACTTGCACTTACTATGGGTCAGGTTCTAAAAGTTTGATATGTGTGCCCTCGTTTCATCCTCATAACCAGCCAGGGAAACAGGAACCATTAGTGCTCCAGGGTAGAGACAGGAAAACACACAGCCAGGCTGAGTAATTGGCTTCATGTCTCACGGGCAGGGGTGAGAACTCAGGGCTCCTTGCTTTGGAGCTGGGGCTCCTTGCTTTAGAGCTGGGGCTCCTTGCTTTAAAGCCAGGGCTCCTGATCATGCTGACTTTCATGGTTTCTCATGCATAGAACAGAGCTCCCTTCAACGGTTTATTCTTCAGGTTGAGAGGATGTTTGGTCCGGGAATCTGAGCAGGAGAAAAGAGCATGGAGAGAGAGTGTATGTGCAGTGGCAGTCCACGGCTGCCTTGTCCTGTGGGCGAAGCTGCAGACCCCCTTCTTACAGAGTCTACAGTGAGCTCAGAGCCACCAGGAGTGGGTGGGTGCATGGGAGCCGAAATCCAGCACCGCTTCCCTCGTTAAGCCCAAAGGGGACGCCCTTCTCCAGTTCCGCAGAGGCGCCAGCTCCCTGGCTCCCCCTCGGTCCTACATGCGCACCTCTTTGGATTACGTCTTTGGCCTCTGGGCCTGTCCCGTGTAGACTGGAGACTTTGTAAGACCAACGCGATTCTGCCCAGGCTCACTCAGCAGCCAGAATCTAACACCAGGAGGTGGATTCAGGTTTCTGACTTTCCTGGGAAGGGAATTCTGACAAGAGCAGGGTCTTAGGGAAGAGAAACAGAAAGAGAAAGAGAGAGGAGAAGAAATAGCAGGGATGATGGATTACTCATTTGATGGATTACTCATCCAATTAGTGATTGGATCACTAATTGAAGCCTTAGGAGAGTGGGACCCCCCACATCCAAGGCCAGGTATAATTCCTAACCCTCTCAGCCCTTCCCAGCTAACAAGGGAGCTGAGTTGGATGAATGGGATCAGCAGACAATTACAAATACATACAGAGCATTTATTGGGTTTCAATCTCCCCTTGTTTACTTGTAAGAAATATTAAAGGGCAAATATGAAACCAGCTAAGTATATCCTTGGAAAGCTAACTGCTGTGGCCAGAATAAGAAATAAAATGTCTATTTCTTTTTAAAAGATTCACTGTGGTTGTTCAGTTGCTCAGTCGTGTCGTGTCCAACTCTTTGCAACTCGATGGACTGCCACACACCAGACTTCCCTGTCCATCACCAACTCCTGGAGCTTGCTCAAACTCACGTCCAACGTCATCAGTGATGCCATCCAACCATCTCATCCTCTGTTGTCCCCTTCTCCCACCTTCAATCTTTCCCAGCATCAGGGTCTTTTCAAATGAGTCAGTTCTTTGTATCAGGTGTCCAAAGTATTGGAGCTTCAGCTTCAGCATCGTCCTTCCAATGAATATTCAGGACTGATTTCCTCTAGGATTGACTGGTTTGACCTCCTTGCAGTCCAAGGGACTCTCAAGAGTCTTCTCCAGCAGCACAACTTTATAATATAGGAGATCGGTGTCTGGATGTGTGCGTGTGTGTTTTTCAGCTGTGCCTGCCTAAGTGTGTCCCCATACTGGTGTGTGACTGTGTTTGCACATGTTCATGTGGGGCTCTCTGCCTGCAGCATCTGTAAGGCACAACATTGCAGTTGCTTTGGAAACAGCATTCTTGCCCTGGCACAGCCGGGGACCACGGGGCGTGGCAGACTGACATGACTGTGCAGCTATGATGCTCTCAGGGAGTTGGAGGCTCTCAGGCAATAGTGCCTTCTCTTGACTCTGTGCATACGCATGGACCACAGGGCGTAGCAAGGTGCAGCAAGGTCTCAAGGAAGTTGTGGAGTACTCATGTGGAGGCAAATCTGGGAAAGAAGGCCACCTGGCTGTGTAGATGTGCTCTTGGAACCTTATTTTCTGCTCCCTAAGGAATGGCACCACTTCCTCCCGTCAGTGAGATCTCTTTCACAGGAAGCAGCTACTGCTTCTGGCCACCGGGGGACACAATTTAAGGCATCTCAGGGAGCACCCTGAATTTGCTTTACATAATGGAATGTTAGCAGCCACATTGTATTTTGGGGTAAAGAGGTTTTAGGGAATTTCTGCTGGGCAAATGAAATGATTTGGTGAGAAAAAACTTGGTTAGAGTAATGGTCTGTGGGGAAGCTTATAATATAAATATAGATTTATATAGAGCATGTGCTGATACACTTTTTTTATTTTTGGCCTCACTGCATGACTTGTGGGATCTTAGTTCCCCGACTGGGGATTGAACCTGTGCAGTGCTGGTATACTTTTGAATGAGATGTGTATTCTCACACCGTGGTAAATAATATCATTAAATCATTTAAGGGATGGGAGAGAGGCTCAAGAGGGAGAGGATATATGTTTATGTGGCTCAGTGGTAAAGAATCCACCTGCCGATGCAGGAGATGCAAGAGACGTGGGTGCGAACCCTGGAGAAAGAAATGGCAACCCACTCCAGTATTCTTGCCTGGGAAATCTCAAGGACAGAGGAACCTGGTGGGCTACGGCGCATGGGGTTCCAAAAGAGTCGGACATGACGTAATGAGTGAAAAACAACAAAAACAGCGGGTTCACTTTGGTGTACAGCAGAAACTAACACAGCATCATAAAGCGATTATACACCAATAAAAAATAATAATAGCATTGAATCATTTAAGAAATCTAGGAGCTTAGACAGTGAAGATCCAGGGATGAAAATTCCAGCACGTTCTGACAGAGTTCACAGAGAGTGGAGAAAGTGTTTAACTGGAGAGATAATTGCAACGAAGTGTCATTTGTATGAAAAAAGAAGTAACCAGGTGTGACAGAGCAGGGGAGAGGGAGGCAAAGCAGAGAGAATCAGAGTGGCCAGCTCTCCATCCTCTCCCCAAGCCTGTCCCTTACTCATACCAGCCTGGGACCGATAAGTCAGGAGAGGACAACGGTGGTAAGTAAAGAAATGTCGATGTCAGTGTTACTCGTGTGTGTGGGGAAAGAGCCCACAGTAGCAGGCTCTGCTGTATGGTAATGTGACAGATGAAGCACTGACTGCAGATCGGTGTGGCTGTTAGCGACTATGCACATGAATTCGCAAGTGACCACTGTGTGGGCGTGAGAACACGTGTACTAATGATCAGAACACCCGGAGCTGTCGGCTGTTCCTTCTGCAGGATGGCAGGCTCTGTGAAAAGAACTGTGCACCCCTCATCTCATTTAAACCCCACTTATTCTCATCCCATGTTTAGCTGAGAAAATGGCACTTCATGGGGGTTAACAGGCAGCAAAGCTCCAGGTCTTTATGTCTGAGTCGTTTCTACTGTTCCCACCTCAGCCACAGCAACCAGAATGACAGACAGTCTAAACACATGTGGTTGTAACTGGCCTCTTAGAATAGGACCTCAAGCAGCTTTCTCTCTTTCTCCCCTCTGCCCAGTCAACCCACGTCATGGGACAAGCTCTCTTGTGCCCATGGTGGAAGCTCAGATGGGCCTGCTAGCCTTTCCAGCCATTCGCAAATATTAATACAAAACACCCAGCTCACTTTATGTCCCCAAGATTCTCATCTCAGTAAGGGATGCGTTCAATCCAGGGGAAGGGGCCAAACTCCAGGCCCTCTAACGGTGAAACTTTAGTCCTGGAAGCGGGCCATGGGAGAGGCTGTGTGGTCAGCTTTGCCCCATTTCTCTGCCTTTGCCTCCCTCTGCTGGGTGAGCAGTTTCTGGTCTCTCCTGGGTCCAAGTAATGGAGGAAGGAAGGAAAGGGGTCCCGAAAAGTCTTACCTGCCAGGTCCTGCCTTGAACTTGCTGCTGCTGCTGCTAAGTCGCTTCAGTCGTGTCCGACTCTTAGCGACCCCATGGACTGCAGCCTACCAGGCTCCTCTGTCCATGGGATTATCCAGGCAAGAGTACTGGAGTGGGGTGCCATCACCTTCTCCCACCTTGAACTTGAGGCCACATAAAAATTTCAAATGAAGGGAATAATTTAGCTCAAATAAAAGAAAAAAAAAAAAAAAAGAGAGAGAGAGAGGTAGATTAGTTTTGGAGGAAAGGGGTCCCTGGGAAATAATGATTGTTAATACTATCTGGGCCTCTTTTTCTGGTACCGTGCAAACACATATATAACCAGAGGGGCTACAGTGATTTTTTCCAATTTTATTATCAGGGAAACTGAGGCTCTGAGAAAGAAATAATTTGTGTCAAAGGCAGAGAGCTTGGTAAGTACAAGATCAGGGGTTTGGGCCCAGAGAGTGTGAAGTAAGAACTTGGTCTCTTAACGGCTCTGCTATCTGAAGTTGGAAATCTATCAGGAGAGGAAATTACTACTCCTTACCAACTTGACAATTTTGCCTTCTTTCTTATTCTAGGAAATATTACCAGACTGGATAGCATTTCCTTTTAATAGCTAGTATCAAAGCAAATCTAATGAAAAAGTGTAACCTGAAAAAAAAAAAAAACACTGAAATGGTACTAATTTATGATCATAAAGGGATGTCTTGTGTTTGAAAATAACCAACAACTTGGATGGTATGTAGTGAATTAGGAAAACAAAACAAATCTCAAGAGACTGAATTTGTATAACTAGAAACTATCTCAAGAGAATTATTTCTTGCATTGCATGATACTCGGAGCATATTTCATACGATTGAACTTGCACCCAGAAGTAATTTGTTGTAGGAGATAAGATAGCCTCCCCCACAACTGGTGACCTGTAGGGAGAGAAGAAGAATGTATCACTGATGATGGCTTTTGCACATCAAGCTGCTATTTTCGTTCTTGGAATTTGTCCCTTTCTCAGTGCTTCAGTTTAGTTGGTGCTCACAGAAGCATTGCAACACTTTCTACATGGTACACTTTCCAAAGCATTTTAGTTCAAGAGACTGAAATTTCTGGGGTGGAAGTGGGCATTTTGGAAGGTGGTGTCTTGCATCTGCCAGTCTTCACCCCTTTGCCCAAGCCGTTCTCTTTGCATAACTTCATTGTCTCTACTTGTTGAACACCTACTCATCACATAAGACCCACAGAGATAGTCACCTCACAGAAGCCTTCCTAACTGCCACAGAAGCTGTCTGCCTTCATTAGACCACAGCGAGTTTTGCAACATTTTACCTTTTACGAGGGGCTTCCCAGGTGGCTCAGTGGTGAAGAATCTGCCTGTCAGGGCGGGAGATATGGGTTCCATCCCTGGGTTGGGAAGATCCCCTGGAAAAGGAAATGGCAACCCACTCCAGTATTCTTGCCTGGAAATTCCATGACAAAGGAGCCTGGAAGGCTACGCAGTCCATGGCGTCGCAAAGAGACGGACATGACTTAGCGCCTGAGCACATACACATCTCGTGTGAGAGCGGCCCATCTTTGTGTCATTATTCTAATTAGAGAGTTCTCTCTTAGTAGGTGGCAGAGTACAGCTGTCGAGCAGAGGTCGCAAGTGATGGCTCACAGCTTGTTTTTGTACAACGCTTGAGGTAAGAATGGTTTTCATAATTTTAATTGGTTGAAAAAAAAAGTCAAAAGACGAATGCTATTTTGTGACACATAAAAATGACATAAAATTCAGATTTCATTGTCCATAATTAAAGTTTTATTGGAGCACAGCCACACTCATTTGCTTGAGTATTGTCTGTGACTGCTTCTGAGCCACAACAACAGAACCGAGTAGTTGGAACACAGACCATCTGGCCCGAAAAGCCTGGAATATTTTCTGTCTGGTCCTTTACAGAAAGCATTTATTGACTTTTGCTCTAGGTCAGATGTCCTCAAATCTTAGTGTGTCTCAGCATATCATGGAGGTGCCTCTGCTGGAACTTGATAGGAATGCAGAGTCTCAGGACCCACCTCAGACTTTCTGAGTCAGAAATTACATGGGTGGGGTCCATAATCTGTGTGTTAACCAGGCCCCCAGTCAATAAATGCTTTCTGTAAAGGACCAGACAGAAAATATCCCATGTAGGATCATCAGTACCATCTTTCTAAATTCCATATATATGCATAATAAACAGTATTTGTCTTTCTCTTTCTGACTTACTTCACTGTATAATAGGCTCCAGGTTCTCCACCTCATTAGAACTGGCTCAAATGCATTCATTTTTATAGGTGAGTAATATTCCATTGTGTACATGTACCCCCACTTCCTTATCCATTCATCTGCCAATAGACATCTGGGTTGCTTCCATGTCCTAGCTATTGTAAACAGTGCTGCAGTGAACATTGAGGTACATGTGTCTCTTTCAATTCTGGTTTCCTCGGGGTGTATGCCCAGCCATGGGATTGCTGAGTCGTATGGCAGTTCTTTTCCCAGTTTTTTTGGAATCTCCACACTGTTCTCCATAGTGGCTGTACCAGTTTGCATTCCCACCAACAGTGCAAGAGGGTTCCCTTTTTTGGAAGGAAATCTTAGTCTAACCTGTGACCTTGCCTTTAGGATGAGCCACACAGATACATCTTTGCTTTATTATCTGTCAAGCCATTAAGCTCTCTCTAAATCTCAGTTTCTTCATCTGTCAAATGGGGCTCATGATAACCAAGTCAGGTTGTCTGAAGGTTCAGAACATGACGTTTGTGAAAGTTCCTGAAATATGTTATAGGGCTTCTATAAATGGACATTTCTTTCTCTCCCTCCCTCCCTCTCTCCTTCCTTCTATTCTCTCTCCCTATCCCTCCTCTCTGAAAAGGAACTATACATACTTACTGTCTCACTGCCTCTGAATTGCCTTCCTTCACAAGGCTGCTTGGGACTTTTAGAGCCTTGAACTACTGATTATGTGTCTCCCTCCAGTATGGTGTTTGTCTTATAATTCATGCAAGGCAGGCTGGGAAAACCATTCTTAATTTACTTGAGCACATACTGTGTACAAGCTTCTATACTAATGAATAAAATTAAGATCAAGGACTTAAAAAAAAAAGAGAGAGGTTGCCTGTCTACCTCTTAGAAGATTTCATGATAAAGGTACAGGCCAGGGTTTAAAAAATTAATGGTTGCCCTTTAGTTAATTGTAATCAGGTGGATTTTGTCTTCTGTGTCAGGAAGAATGATAAAGGGTGAGTGCTTGAGAAACAAAATCATACAAAATTCTTTTAAGGAACCAGATATGAATACATTTAAAAGAAATACAGCATTTTTTCCCTTGGGTCTGGTTTTAAAACCATGATTAAATTAAGCACACAAAAATATTACATTTTTCTTGGGATTTCTTTCCCTTGCAATTTAGCCATTTCTGCTTTACAAAAATTTGTTAGGAGAATCAAATGAGATAATTAATATAATTGTATTGGCAAATTATAAAGTAATGCTTAAATGCAAAGGAGATCAGGTTTCCCACATTAAGTTACAATCTCATTAGAGGAGAAAGTACAGTTTATTGGATGAATAGCAAAGGGCACAGAAATTAGGTAGAGGCTGGAGGACCCCCTTTATCTCTGAGCCCCTGGGAATCTCTGCAGCTTAATTTACCCGTTAAGTTAATTACAGAGAAGACCTTTTAACTTTCTTGCTCTCAGATTTCTTACTGTCTTTCTTTACCTGTGGCAGAACCTGAAAGATGGGGAATAACCTCCCTATGATTCCCTGCACGTTGGGCACAAAATGTGGGGCACAAAATGTTGGTTGTTTACTCTTCCTTGTGGGTTCTCAGTTGCATCTGATACTGTGACCTCATGAACCATAGCCCACCAGGCTTCTCAGTCCATGGGATTTTCCCTGCAAGAATACTGGAGTGGGTTGCCATTTCCTCCTCCAGGGGATCTTTCTGACGGAGGGGTTGAATTCGTGTCTCCTTCATTGCTGTCTCCTTCCTTTCTGTTAACTAGTAAGATGGAAGTGAAATAACCAAAGATATATGTAGGGATGTTGGTCCATGATATGAGCAACTTCTTTGCTGGATTGGATAATAGCTTTTGAATCCTGGGCTAATAAACTCCTGCAAAGAAGCTCAACATCTCTTGTTGCTGCTGCTGCTGCTAACTTGCTTCAGTCGTGTCTGACTCTATGCGACCTCATAGACGATTCTTTACCTCAGATTCTTTACCGCTGAGCCACAGGGGAAGTCTTTGACTCTTCTTTACCCCCAGTTAGAAAAGGGACTTTTTATCTTTACCTTTTTGCTTTAGCACTCTCCCCCATCAGCTCTTTGGGTTCTTCAGCTGTGGATATACTTACAAGGGCTTGCCTGGTAGCTCAGGCTGTAAAGAATCTGCCTGCAATGCAGGAGACCTGGGTTCCATCCCTGGGTTGGCAAGATTCCCTAGAGAAGGGGATGGCAACCCATTCCAGTATTCTTGCCTGGAGAATTCCATGGACAAAGGAGCCTGGCAGGCTACGGTCCATGGGGTTGCAAAGAGTCACTCACGACTGAGTGATTAACACTAACTATATTTGCAAATCATGTTTATGCTAGTAACTTCTTTCTACCACTGCTCTTAGGCAGTTGGTGTGGTGGTAAATACTTAACAATTGGCTTCCTGGGAAAATGGATGAATATAAGTTTGAACATTATTACTATTACTGACATAAAGGAAGTATAGCATACAGTTTACAAATAAAGGTAAAATAAGCAATACTCTTATAAATTCCATAGAGCTGATTGATTTTCGCACAGTGTTTTTGCTGATCTCTGCTGAATGCTTGTATCCGTAGCCAAATTATGGTTGCTACTGATCAGCAAGTGTAGTAAATGTTGGTTGATGTTTTGCTTTCTGTTAACTAGTAAGATGGAAGTGAAATAACCAAAGACATATGTAGGGATGTTGGTCCATGATATGAGCGACTTCTTTGCTGGATTGGATAATAGTTTTTGAATCCTGGGCTAATAAACTCATGCAAAGAAGCTCAACGTCTCTTGTTGCTGCTGCTGCTGCTAAGTTGATTCAGTTGTGTCCGACTCTATGCGACCTCATAGACGGCAGCCCACCAGGCTCCACCATCCCTGGGATTCTCCAGGCAAGAACACTGGAGTAGGTTGCCATTTCCTTCTCCAATGCATGAAAGTGAAAAGTGAAAGTGAAGTCGTTCAGTTGTGTCCAACTCTTCGAGACCCTATGGACTGCAGCCTACCAGGCTCCTCTGTCCATGGGATTTTCCAGGCAAGAGTACTGGAGTGGGGTGCCATCGCCTTCTCCGAACATCTCCGTTTAGAGAAATGCAAATCAAAACTACAATGAGCTATCTATCACCTCACACCCAACAAGAATGGCCATCAGCAACAAATCTACAAACTATAAATGCTGGAAAGAGTGTGGAGAAAAGGGAACCCTCTTGTATTGTTGGTGGGAATGTAAATTGATACAGTCACTATGGAGAACAGTATGGAAATTCCTTACGAAGCTAGGAATAAAAAAATTACCATATGATCTAGCAATCCCACTATTGGTGCTATACACTGAGGAAACCATAATTGAAAAAGACACATGTACCCCAATGTTCATTGCAGCACTATTTACAATAGCTGGAGAAAGCAGTGGCAACCCACTCCAGCACTCTTGCCTGGAAAATCCCATGGACAAAGGAGCCTGGTGGGCTGCAGTCCATGTGGTCTCGAAGAGTCAGACACGACTGAACGACTTCACTTTCACTTTTCACTTTCATGCATTGGAGAAGGAAATGGCAACCCACTCCAGTGTTCCTGCCTGGAGAATCCCAGGGACGGGGGAGCCTGGTGGGCTGCTGTCTATGGGGTCGCACAGAGCACGACTGAGGCAACTCAGCAGCAGCAGCAGGACATGGAAGCAACCTAGGTGTCCGTCAACAGATGAATGGATAAAGAAGTTGTGGATGAATAAAGAAGATAAATGGAATATTACTCAGCTGTAAAAAGAATGCATCTAGGTCAGTTCTAATGAGGTGGATGAACCTAGAGCCTATTATACTGAGTGAAATAAGTCAGAAAAACAAATGTCGTATATGAATGCATATATATGGAATCTAGAAAGATGGCACTGATAAACCTATTTGCTGAGCAACAATGGAGATACAGACACAGAGAACAGACTTGTGGACACAATGTGGGAAGGAGAGGGAGGGATGAGTTGAAAGTAACATTGAAACATATACATTACCATATATAAAATCAGTGGGAATTTGCTGTGTGACGCAGGAAGCTCAAACCCAGTGCTCTGTGACAACTTAGAGGGGTGGGATCCGGTGGGACCTGGGAGGGAGGGTCAAGAGACGTGTATACCTACGGCTGATTCATGTTGATGCATGGCAGAAGCTGGAGAAGGCAATGGCACCCCACTCCAGTACTCTTGCCTGGAAAATCCCATGGACGGAGGAGCCTGGTAGGCTGCAGTCCATGGGGTCGAGAAGAGTCGGACACGACTGAGCGACTTCACTTTCACTTTTCACTTCATCCATTGGAGAAGGAAATGGCAACCCACTCCAGTGTTCTTGCCTGGAGAATCCCAGGGACCGGGGAGCCTGGTGGGCTGCCGTCTGGGGTCGCACAGAGTCGGACATGACTGAAGCGACTTAGCAGCAGCAGCAGCAGCAGCAGCAGCAGCATGGCAGAAGCTAACAATATTGTAAAGCAATTATCCTCCAATTAAAAATAAAGGAAAAAAAGGTAAAACAAATGTCTTTTGAATCCTGGAAGACTATTTCTTTAATTTTGAGGGTGATTAGTATAAATATAGGGCTTCCCCAGTGGCTCAGTGGTAAAGAATCTGCCTGCAATGCAAGAGACTCAGGAGAGAGTAAATATCTTCAGTGTTGAAGGTCAAACAGTCTCTATTGCAACTACTCAACTCTGCAATTGCAACACAAAGGCTGCCATGGACAATATGGAAGTGAATAAGTGTGGATGGTTATGTCCTAATAAAACTTTATAAAAACAGGTGGTGGGCCAGGCTTGGTTCATAGGCTACAGTTTGCCAACCTCTGGTACTTAATTTCCTGATTATAATGTTCAGTACTTTCAAAACTTGTTTTTAATCAAGAAAAAGTACTTAAATCTGTAACAAACATCATCTATTTGTTGAATACTTATTATGAGCCAAGCACTGTGGTTAGTTTTGGGAATCACTCACAGAAGATTAACTCTTCCAACTTCCTCTCCACAAAAATGAATCTTAACTGGAACTCGGTATGTAAATAGATAAAAGCTGAACTGTTCAACTTAGAAATATAGAACTCAGAGTCCCATTAACTTAACCACTTTCTGGTCCCACTGGTTTCCCCTGTATTTAACTCTAGGTCTCTACTGGAAACAGCCTGAAAACCATGACCAAATCTTTCAGTTGTACGATATTGACAGTTTTTCTTTATTATGCCACTGCTTTGAATTTTTTTGTACATAAATCTTTGATTTTCTACTTTTCTATACTAGATTTCTAACAGAGAATTTATGAGGCCAAAGGTTATGCCTGTTTTGAAGTCTCTTGCTCTGTTTTGCCAAAACATTTTTCAGTTTGTGCCACCATGAACACTATTATATGAGTTGTGTCCCACCTTTGCCAGCATCCAGTACTGGCATTTAAAAAACATTTGCAAAAAAAAAAAAATTAAAAAAATCCAACATTTGCAAGTTTGATAGGTAAAAAATATTGCCTTGTTGTTTTAATTTGCATTTCTTTGATTAGTTGAGTGCTGAACATTTTTTCATATTTATTACTCATTTGCATTTTCTCCCTGAATTGATGATAATAGGACATTTTGAACATAATTTAAATGGAGTTTTGAAGAGAGATTAAAAAATCAGTTTTTTATTTTCCTCCCCAGATACCAGACTTTGAATTGAATTGAGGTCATGGTCAAGAAAAGCAGAATTTCCACAGAACTCTCCTAGGTAGCCAAGCCTGTGTTTTATTCTGTATGCATTATTATTCTCAATTTGATAAGATAATATTATTTTTTCAAGTGTTAAAAAACACTCTTTGAAAATGTACAGGCAAAGATTTAAGTGTGAGAGAGAAACAGTAAAGAATAAACAGAAAGGGAAATGAAGCTAGGTCTAATAAAAGAAACTAGATATGTGCTATGGATTGAAAGTTTGTGAATGTGTAAGCCTAACTTGCCAATGTGTTGGGCTTTGGAAATGGGACGTCTGAGAGACGATTAGGTCACGAGGATGGACTTTCATGAATGCTCTTAGTGTTCTTTTAAGAAGAGATATGAGAGAGATGAGCAACTTCACTTCTCATGAATCAGGCGGCTTGCCACTTCTTGGGGCTTCACTGGTGGCTCAAAGGGTAAAGCGTCTGCCTGCAGTGCAGGAGACCTGGGTTCAATCCCCGGGTTGGGAAGATCCCCTGAAGAAGGAAATGGCAACCCACTCTAGTACTCTTGGCTAAAAAATTCCACAGATGGAGGAGCCTGGTAGGCTACAGTCCATGGGATCACAGAGTCGCACACAACTGAGCAGCTTCACTTCATGAGAGATGATCTCTCTGCCCTCCACTGTGTGAGGATTCTAGATGAAATTCTGCAAAGAAGGAAGAATTCCCTCGCCAGACAATGAATCTGCCCACATCTTTTTTTTTTTTTTGGCTGTGCTGCATGGCTTGTAGGATCTTAGTTCCTCAAACAGGGATTGAATCCAGGCCCTTGGCAATGAAGGTACAGAGTCCTAACCACCAGGGAATTTCCCTGCCTATATCTTGATCTTAGATTTCTTAACCTCCAGAACTGTATGAAATAAATTTTTGTTGTTTAAGCCATCCTGTTATAGCAACTCAAACTAAGATAGAAATCCATATTTGCCAGGTCCAATCATATATATTACATAGCTTGTAATAAAAACAAAAGCTAAGAAAGAGATTTATTATATTAGCTCACACAATTATGGAGGCTGAGAAGTCCCACAGTCTGTCATGTGCAAACTGGAGACCCAGGAAAGCTGGTGGTGTAAGTTCAAAAGCCTAAGAACCAGAGGGCCAGTGGTATAGATTCCAGCCCAGGTCTGAAGGCCTGAGAACCAGGAGGGCCAAGGGCTGGAGAAGATTGATGTTCTAGCTCAAGTAGTCAGGCAGAGGGCTAATTCAACTTTCCTCTACCTTTTTTTTGGAAATCTATTCCGATCCTCAATGAACTGGATAATGCCCACCTGCCCTGGGGAGGGCTGTCTGTTTCACATGTGCTCACCTTACATGTGCTCACTTTACATGTTTCTGCCTTAGTCTCTCTGCGTGTTTAAATCCTGTTCCTGCTTCAGATTTCTCGAACATCCTCAGGGAGGCCTCACCTGACCCCTGAGGTTAGGCCAGAACTCATATTCTGTGAATCCCTCTACCCTGGGCTTTTCTGGCATCATCACAAAGGTAATTAAATAACTGGTTGTGCAATTCAACCTTTGATATCTGCATTATGGTTGCCATGTCAATTAAGGTAGAAACTACTGGGAGGCAGAATCAGAGCTGTTTTATTGGCCACAAGCCACACCTCACGTTATGCCTGTAAGATGACATCCCAATCCAAGCACGGAGGGAGAGACACTTATGTATATACTTATTTTGAAACTGATTTTTTTTCTTCTCTATTCTCATTAATTCTGCCCGTGATGGTGAAAATGTTATCAAGGCTGGCAGGATACATTATCTTGTGATTGCTACCTTTGCCCTTTGTTCTGGAAGATCCCCTCCACCTCCTTGTGAGCTTATGGCTCTCTGTCCTCAGCATGTGCTTTGACATGTTGAGGAAGCTGAGATTTAAACATCCTAGTCCTTGATTTCTTTTTCTTGGAGATGGTTTTGATCCCTGTCTCCTGTATAATGTCGTGAACCTCCATCCATAGTTCTTCAGGCACTCTATCAGATCTAATCCCTTGGATCTATTTGTCCCTTCCAATGTATAATCGTAAGGGATTTGATTTAGGTCATACCTGAATGGCCTAGTGGTTTTCCCTACTTTCTTGAATTTAAGTCTAAATTTGGCAATAAGGAGTTCATGATCTGAGCCACAGTCAGCTCCTGGTCTTATTTTTGCTGACTGTATAGAGCGTCTCCATCTTTGACTATAAAGAATATAATCAATATGATTTTGGTATTGACCATCTGGTGATGTTCATTGTAAAGTCATCTCTTGTGTTGTTGAAAGAGGGTGTTTGCTATGACCGGTGCGTTCTCTTGGAAAAACTCTATTAGCCTTTGCCCTGCTTCATTTTGTACTCCAAGGCCAAATTTGCCCGTTACTCCAGGTATCTCTTGACTTTCCACTTTTGCGTTCCAGTCCCCTATGATGAAAAGGACATGTGTTTTTTTTGGTGTTAGTTCTAGCAGGTCTTGTAGGTCTTCACAGAACTGTTCAACTTCAGCTTCTTCAGCACTGGTGGTTGGGGCATAGACTTGGACTACTGTGATAGCAAACGGTTTGCCTTGGAAATGAACAGAGACCATTCTGTCATTTTTGAGACAGAAAATTCTTTTCTTTTTAATTCATTTGACTGCACCAGGTCTTCGTTGCAGCATGTGGGATCTAGTTCCCTGACTAGGGATCGAACTCAGGCCCCTTGCCTTGGGAGGCTGGAGTCTTAGGCACTGGACCATCAGGGAAGTCCCGAGACAGAAAATTCTTAAAGAGATGGGAATACCAGACCACCTTTCCTGCCTCCTGAGAAATCTATATGCAGGTCAAGAAGCAACAGTTAGAACCAGACATGGAACAATGGACTGGTTCAAAATTGAGAAAGGAGTATGTCAAGGTGACAAGTATATTGTCACCCTGCTTATTTAACTTATATGCAGAGGACATCATGCGAAATGCCAGGCTGGATGAAGCACAGGCTGGAATCCAGATTGCTAGGAGAAATATCAATAACCTCAAATATGCAGATGACACCACCCTTATGGTAAAAAGTGAAGAGGAACTAAAGAGCCTCTTGATGAAAGTGAACTAGCTGGCTTAAAACTAAACATTCAAAAAATGAAGATCATGGCATCCGGTTCCATCACTTCATGGCAAATAGATGGGGAAACAGTGGAAACAGTGTCAGACTTTATTTTTTTGGGCTCCAAAATCACTGCAGATGGTGACTGCAGCCATGAAATTAAAAGACGCTTACTCCTTGGAAGGAAAGTTATGACCAACCTACATAGCATATTGAAAAGCAGAGACATTACTTTGCCAACAAAGGTCCTTTTAGTCAAAGCTATAGTTTTTCCAGTAGTCATGTATGAATATGAGAGTTGGACCATAAAGAAGGCTGAGCAGTGAAGAATTGATGCTTTTGAACTGTGGTGTTGGAGAAGACTCTTGAGAGTCCCTTGGACTGCAAGGAGATCAAACCAGTCAATCCTAAAAGAAATCAATCCTGAATATTCATTAGAAGAACTGATGCTGAAATGGAAGCTCCAATACTTTGGCCACCTGATGTGAAGAGCTGACTCTTTAGATAAGACCCTGTTGCTGGGAAAGACTGAGGGCAGGAGGAGAAGGAGATAACAGAGGATGAGATGGTTGGATGGCATCACTGACTCAATGGACATGAGTTTGAACAAGCTCCAGGAGATGTGAAGGAGAGTGAGTCCTGGTGTGCTGCAGTCCATGGGGTCACAAAGAGTCGGACGTGACTGAGCAACTGAACAACAGTCCTTGATTTGGCTTCCCAGGTGGCGCTAGTGATAAAGAACCTGCCAGCCAATGCAGGAGACAAAAGACACGGGCTCAATCCTGGAGAATCCCATGGACAGAGGAGCCTGGTAGGCTACAGTCCATGGGGTCACAAATTGTTGGACACAACTGAAGCGACTTAGCACACAGACCTTGATTACCTCCCCACCCACTATTCCTAAAGGTAAGCAGGAAACAACCTGAAGTTTACTGTCATCAAGGGAAAGGTGAAAAGCCAAAGGATTATCACTGGGTAGATCTGTTCACTAGATAAAAGAAATGCAGGTGGAAAGTGAAACATGCTTACCTAATCCTGGAGTTGCTATGGCTGGACCCCTGATACCTAATGTTTCCTTAATTCCACTGAAGTTACCAGCACTTACCATTAAATAACAGCTAGATGGTCAGCCCCACGTGTGGGGAATTCCTGGGGGGTCTTGTTGACTACTCTGTCCTTGCTATGACACAATAATCTAGCTCATAGCCTGAGATGGGGGGATGGAGGCTCAAGAGGGAGGGTTTTATGTATATATAACTATATATATTATATATAATAGAATGGGAAAGACTAGCGATCTCTTCAAGAAAATTAGAGATACCAAGGGAACTTTTCATGCAAAGATGGGCACAATAAAGGACAGAAATGGTATGGACCTGACAGAAGCAGAAGATATTAAGAAGAGGTGGCAAGAATACACAGAAGAACTGTACAAAAAAGATCTTCACAATCCAGTTAATCACGAAGGTGTGATCACTCACCTAGACCCAGACATCCTGGAGTGTGAAGTCAAATGGGCCTTAGGAAGCATCACTACAAACAAAGCTAGTGGAGGTGATGGAATTCCAGTTGAACTATTTCAAATCCTGAAAGATGATGCTGTGAAAGTGCTGCACTCAATATGCCAACAAATTTGGAAAACTCAGCAGTGGCCACAGGACTGGAAAAGGTCAGTTCTCATTCCAATCCCAATGAAAGGGAATGCCAAAGAATGCTCAAACTACTGCACAATTGCACTCATCTCACACGCTAGCAAAGTAGTGCTCAAAATTCTCCAAGCCAGGCTTCAGCAGTACGTGAACGTTGAGCTTCCAGATGTCCAAGCTGGATTTAGAAAAGGCAGAGGAACCAGAGATCAAATTGCCATCTTTTGGATCATCAAAAAAGCAAGAGAGTTCCAGAAAAACATCTACTTCTGCTTTATTGACTGTGCCAAAGCCTTTGACTATGTGGATCACAACAAACTGTGGAAAATTCTTAAAGAGATGGGAATACCAGACTATCTGACCTGCTTCCTGAGAAATCTGTATGCAGGTCAAGAAGCAACATTTTGAACTGGGCATGGAACAACAGACTGGTTCTAAATTGGGAAAGGAGTATGTCAAGGCTGTATATTGTCACCCTGCTTATTTAACTTACATGCAGAGTACATCAAAAGAAGCACTGGGGTGGATGAAGCACAAGCTGGAATCAAGATTGCAGGGAAAAAAATCAATAACCTCAAATATGCAGATGACACCACACTTAATGGCAGAAAGCAAAAAACTAAAGAGCCTCTTGATGAAAGTGAAAGAAGAGAGTGAAAAAGTTGGCTTAAAACTCAACATTCAGAAAATTAAGATCATGCATCTGGTCCCATCACTTCATGGGAAATAGATGGGGAAACAGTGACAGACTTTATTTTTTGGGGCTCCAAAATCACTGCAAATGGTGATTGCAGCCATGAAATTAAAAAACACTTGCTCCTTGGGAGAAAAGTTATGACCAACCTAGACAGCGTATTAAAAAGCAGAGACATTACTTTGCCAACAACGGTCCCTCTAGTCAAAGCTATGGTTTTCCCAGTAGTCATGTATGGATATGTGAGTTGGACTACATAGAAAGCTGAGTGCCGAAGAATTGACGCTTTTGAACTGTGGTGTTGGAGAAGACTCTTGAGAGTCCCTTGGACTGCAAGGGGATCCAACCAGTCTATCCTAAAGGAAATCAGTCCTGGATAGTCATTGGAATGACTGATGCTGAAGCTGAAACTCCAATACTTAGGCCACCTGATGTGAAGAACTGACTCATTTGAAAAGACCCTGATGCTGGGAAAAATTGAAGGCAGGAAGAGAAGGGGATGACAGAGGATGAGATGGTTGAATGACATCACCAACTCAATGGACATGAGTTTAAGTGAACTCCAGGAGTTGGTGATGGATCCGGAGGCCTGGCATGCTGCAGTCCGTGGGGTTGCAAAAAGTCGGACACGACTGAGCAACTGAACTGAACTGAGCTGAATAAACACACACACACACACACACAAACACACACACACACACACATAGCTGACTTATTTTGTTGTATAGCAGAAACTAACACACTGTAAAGCAATTATATTCCAATAAAAATAATTAAAACCAGTGTTTCAGGACTAAAAAGAAATCTAGCTCATAAATTTGTACTTGGTAAAATTTGTCAAATGTATGGAAGAATTAAACTCCTCAATCCATTTAGAATTCATTTTAGTGTAAATTATGATTTAGAGAACTTATTTAAAAATATTTATTTATTTATTTGGCTAGGCTGGGTCTTTGTTGCTGCACGCTCTTTTCTCTCGTTGTGGCGAGTGGGGGCTACTCTCTAGCTGGGGTGCCCGGGCTTCTCATTGCAGTGGCTTCTCTTATTGTGGTGCACAGGCTCTGGGGTGTTTGGGCTTCAGTAACTGCGGCACAGGGGCTCAGTAGTTTTGGCTCACGGACTCCAGAGCATAGGCTCAGTAGGTGTGGTGCACGGGCTGAGGTGCTGCGAATCAAGTGGGCTCTTCCCGGACCAGGGGTTGAACTTGTATGTCCTGCATTGGCAGGCGGATTCTTTACCACTGAGCCACCAGGGAAGTCACTAACTTTATTTTTCCCCCACAAACGATCAGTCTGTAACTTCAACGGCAAATGGCAAATAATTTATCTTTTTCCTATTGACTTGAAACACTGTACTTACAGTATATGAGAATCATGTACATACTTGGTGCTGTTTCTATACTTTCTGTTGTTTATTACTCTGTCTATTTGATCTCATAACCATTCTCTAAGAAATTGTTCTTGATTATTGTTTTTCAAGGACCAGTAAAATATTTACTTATTTTTGTAGAAAGATTTTACTTTCATAAATTGTACAAGAAGACAACACTTGAATATCTTTAAAGCTTAGAGCCAAAGACCACAGAATGTTAAGGCATTCTGTAATACACTTTGGTTAATTTATACAGCACAACTAATCAGTTTATTTCCAATTGTAATGTTCTATTTTAAAAATTAAAAAATAAAAAAATATAAAAAATAGAGAATATATTAAAAGCAAATTCTACTGAAGATGTTTGTTTACTAGGTTAAAGTAATTTAGCAACTTGAGGTAATGTTTTCTCTTTCTCTGGATGATTGTGAGTGAGCTGGGATAAGCTGAATTTCTAGTCTTCTGAAAGGGAGTAAAAGAAATTATGGAGCACATTACACATTTCTGGAATGGCTCCTCCTTCCTCATTACTAATTTTCAAAATCTTCTTGGCTATTTTCACTCATATATTATTCCAGATAAACCTTATAATTATTGTGTCAAATTCTGAAAGGGAAACCCTCCTGATATTTTGCTTAGCACTGAATTACCTTTAAAGATTGGCTTGGAGAATTTTTAGATTTTTGTAATATTGAATGGATTCATCCTGGAATATGATGCCTTTTGAAAAAAGCTCAGTTGTCTTTGATGTCCCTTAACAAACATTTTTAGCTCCCTAAGAGTCCTGCGTATTCCTCCTTTGCACCCTCCATCCTTTGCTCCTTCTTTACTTCGCTTCTTCTCCTTTCCCCTTCCACCTTCCTGCCTCTCTCCCTCCCTCCCTTCTTTCCTTCCCTCTCTCTTTCTCTCTCCTCCTCATCTGTTGTAAATGCTTGTTTTTTACCCATTAACTTTTAAAAACTAGTTAGGTTGGGAAGATCCCCTGGAGGAGGAAATGGCAACCCACTCCAGTATTCTTGCCTGGAGAATCCCATGGACAGAGGAGCCTGGCGGACTAGAGTCCACGGCATTGCAGAGTTGGACATAACTTAGCGACTAAACAACAATTTATTTAAAAAAATTATCAAGCATTTGTATAGGGCCAGCCTTAGTCCAAGTGACTGAAGCCATTGGCATTTTTCTTTTATCATGGTAAAAGATAAATAACACTAAAATTTACCATTTAAAGCATTTTGAAGTATAGAGTTTAGTGGAATTAAGTACACTGACATTGTTGTCCAACATGGATCATCCCAAACTAAAACTATCAGGCCATAGTCACCAGTGTAAACAGACACTTTTGAAAACTTTCCTGTGAGTTTCAATAGCTTTACAATTGATTTGTTGTTTTTGAGATATATATATATATATTTGTGTTGTATGCAAATAAAGAGTCTTGCAGTGGTGTATAGAACTTCCACCATGATCTAAAATATCTGAAGCGATTATGGGAATTACTGATTATGGGAATTATTGTTTTGTTGTCTGTTTTAATGAGAATGCCTTTAGTGGCTTTTCGTTTGTTTGTTTTAATGAGCAATATGCTGTTACTTCCTGGCTTGCCAGTTGATACTGATGTGTGCGTGCATACTAAGTCGCTTCAGTCGTGTCTGACTCTGTGCGACCCCATGGACTGTAGCCCGCCAGGCTCCTCTGTCCATGGGGATTCTCCAGGCAAGAATACTTGAGTGGGTTGCCATGCCCTCCTCCAGGGGATCTTCCTAGCCCAGGGATCAAACCGTGTCTCTTACATCTGCTGCATTGGCAGGTGGATTCTTACCACTGGTGCCACCTGGGAAGCCCATATATATATATATGTCAGTACAAATATCTTATTAAACTTGCTAAAATTTGCTTAATTGGCCATTTCAAAGAACTCATTCTCATATATATCAGTTGTACTTTATTTCCTAGTGTACTAACTTCTCATTTATTGTAATTTCTTACTTCATTTGCTGTAGGTTTATAGCTTCCTGTGTTGGCTGTTTGTTTTTATTATTTCTTAATCAGTAAGAAAAGCATTTAGGGCTATGAATATTCTTCTGAATACAGCTTTGACTGCATACTGTAAAAAGTGCTATTTATTGTTTTGACAGAAATTTTCTAAATTGTCTTGAAATACAGATTTTATTTCCAAACTGAATCAAGAGCTACTTTATAAAGTTTAAAATTCTGCTGGTGATAAAATGGTGATAGCATATGGCCTGTATAAATTCTAGTTTTGAAAAAATCTAGAGATTTTCTTTGGAAACAAATAGATACTGAGTATATATCTTGATATATAGATTTTCCTACTTATTTTATCTTAAAAAAGTATTTTAATCTAACTTTTTGCTCAGTTCTTTCTGAAGATTTTTACAGCAATTCTTATGTATTTTGGTATCAATACATAAAAGATCTTGACTGTGGTTGATTTACTGGTTCTGCCTTTACCAGGTGGTTACATTCTATGTGAGGGAAGTGTTCCCAAAGACTTTGAAAACTGAACACTGATTTTCTAATTGGAATGAGTGTAAAATTTGTATGAGAGGATATTCCTTGGGTGTGTAAACCTTCAACTACTACAATATATCAATATATTTTTGCTTTAATGATTCTTTATTTTTCAGCATTCTTTTGATAGTTTTTTTCCAAAGAGCGTCATGTATCATGAGTTTAAAAAAATTCCCTGTGTAATGTAATATATCTAATTTCTAGTTTAAAGTTATTGATTCAGGGTTACCATGTCAGCAAGGGTGATTGTATTAGAATTTGACATTCTTATAAATATAAAAATAGTTGAAAATGTATATTTAAAAAATTATTGTTTACTACAAATTATTTTTACTGAATAATTTCAAAATTACAAAATCATCTATAGAATGTCTAACATTTAGTGCAGTATGGGTCTCAAAGTAATGACACAGGATAATGGTGTATATTTATTTTCTGCTAACATGGTGCCATCATGTGGCAACTTCAACCATTATCATCATCATTATGATCAGAATGACCATCACCACCAACCATCATTTCATAATAAACACCATGTAATACTTACATATGCAAGGCTGTGTTCTAAATACTTTAAATATGCTATCTCACTTAATACTTGTAACATATAAAGTGGTTATTATTGCTATACAACTTACTTCATTGGAGAGCTCAATAATTTTGCTATGTTTTTCAAGTTTCAAGGATTCTGGGCTTTGCATTATTTCAAATATTGCACAAATATTGCACACAAATTACAATGCTCTTAAGATATTTATATCCCACTACTTAATTCACTTAATTCAAAATGATACAAAATGCAACCTTACTATTTTGCTAGATCACATTACGGAAAGTTTGCATGCATTTATATCTGTATTACAATCTTATTACCATTATTTAAAAGAAATCTTTATCAACAAAGGAAAATGTAAAATGGCGTGTTGTTTTAATTTGCATCTTTTATTGGATTAAAAATGAATTTTTGGACTTTAGTGTCTCTTCTGTTGATTTTCTGCTCATGTCAGTTTTTCATCTGGGGTTTTAGTATTTTGCTCTTTGATTTCTGAAAATTCTTTCTATTTTAAGGAAATCAACTAGTTCTTGAAGTTTAAAGCAACTTGACCAAACAGCTGTGTTTTGTATGATTTTGTGCTTTTTTTTTTTTGAAGTAGAAAAGGAGAGCTTTATTACTTTGCCAGGCAAAGGGGGACACAGTGGGCTCCTGCCTTGAAAATCTACATGTCCCCACTTGGAAAGGATAGTGAGAAGCTTTATAGTAATGGTTCAAAGAGGGTGTGATCAGCTTGTGGACATTCTTCTGAGGGGTTGGTCATGAGGTAAGTGGGAGTCAGCACCATCAACCTTCAGGTTCCAACTGGTCTGGGGTCTACATGCTTGAGTGCAGCATACCATAATTCACTGTTAGCTTCTCCCTCCTGGAGGGGTTTCAGTATCTGTGAGTGTCCAGGAGTCTCTAGCGGAGGGGTGAGGTGCCAGTGGCCTGCTGCAGGGTCGGGGGCACTGAATGCAGCAGTGCGTGCACGAGACCTTTTGAAGGAGGTCGCCATTATCTTCACTACCTCCACCACAGTTTGGTCTCAGGTCAAACCTTGTATGATTTTTAAGTTATGTTTGCTGTAACTTTTCTGCTTGCATTTGCCTCTGAAGTAAGTTTTTATTTAGTTAATAGAGAATTTACATTTTTATCTTATCAAGTCAGTTGCTATTTTCCTTTGTAATTTACTATATAAGCTTTTCTTCTCCATTGAGAGTTGATAAATATTTAATAATACACATTCTATTTTTATGATACAATTTGGTTTTATTTAACTCTTTATTCCACTTAGGATTTCTGTTTGTATATGGTGAAAGGAGAAATTATTAATTCAAAGTGAATCTTTACCCTCCCCTTGCAGTTCTTAGCCTGTTGTGCTAAAACAACTTATTAAAATATCTGTCTGATTTTGAATACACTTATAATTAAATTAATGTACACAATAGATTCTGTTTCTCAGTGATTGGTTTTGTTCCCCTGAGTCCCTTTATCTGTTTTCATATAATATCACACTGTGTATTACACCCCACCCCAGAGATAGCTGTCGGGGCTAGTCTGCCTCCATTCGTGTTTTTCTTTGGTAGCCTTATCTATTTATTTCCCCAGTTTTTATTTTAAAAGACAGTTGCAATGGCATTTAGAACATAGGAACTTCAGGTGGATTTCCGTTCAAATTCAAATCCTGTATTGGCATCTGCCAGCCTTCTAACCTTGGGCAGGTTGCCTCAGCTTCCGCATTTGAGAATAATGGCAATATCTCCCATGAGAACAATAGTAGTATCTTCTCTAAGGACAATAGTATCACCTTCTGCATGGGACCGTGGTGAGGATTAACGGAATTAAAACTCATATGGCACATAGATATATGTGGCATACAGTAAGTTCTAAAGAATACTAGTGATTATCATGAATTTGTCAAGTTCAAAACTCACCCATTTGGGATATTGATTGAAATCGTAGTAAGTGAAACCTAAGCATTGTTTTGGAATGATAACTCCCTCTTCAGGAGCCTTGATTGCTTTATTCAAGTCATACTGAATATTTTACCAATGCATGTGTGCATGCTCAGTCGTGTCTGACAGTTTGTGACCCCATGGACTGTAGCCCACCAGGCTCCTCTGTCCATGGAATTTTCCAGGCACAAATACTGGAGCAGGTTGCCATTTCCTACTCCAGGGCGTCTTCCCAACTCAGGGATCAAATCCACATCT
Organism: Bos indicus; assembly: GCF_029378745.1. Taxonomy (NCBI): domain Eukaryota; kingdom Metazoa; phylum Chordata; class Mammalia; order Artiodactyla; family Bovidae; genus Bos; species Bos indicus. Next base: position 8,234,457 of record NC_091777.1, on the reverse strand, counting down.
CCTGCATTGGCAGGTGGATTTTATACCACTGCACCACCCGGGAAGCCCCTATTTTATCAACGAGCATTTGTTATTTTACCCACATATAGTGTTCCGGTTGGGTTATTAGTTAACTAGAGAATTTAAGATCCGGGTGGAGAGGGGATTTGGATCATCACCCACCAACATCCTGAAATGAAACCACTGAACTCAGCATTTCCCACCAGTCTCTTAAAAGGATAAGACCCATTTATTGCGTGTGGTTGATAAAGAGGATAGAAGTAGCCTCAGCCATTCCTCTCCCTGATAAGTCTTAACCTAAGGCAAGACCTCAGGCAAGACCTTGCCTTAACCCTAAGGCAAGACCTTCTTTGGTTAGGATGTTCTTTCTGGGGTGAGATGTGGCTGGCTGCAATAGCAATGTGGACTAGGCTTGACCTGGATACTACCAACAGCCTGTTGCTGAGAAGGTCAAGGGTTGAGCACCTCCACCTTCCCACAGAAATGCATTAGAGCTGCACACCTGCTCTAGAGAGATGCAGGAACTCTCACCTTCCCAGTCCTCTGCAAGCTTGTCCCATCAGAAACAGGGATAAACTTGTGCAGATGTTTTACTTCTGGCATCCCCTTATTAGGAATTCTGAAGGGACTCATATCCTTTATGTTACTCAGTTGGTCAAAGTTTGATGCGTTAGAAACTGTAGCTTTCTTGCAGTCAGTCCTTGCAGACCAGTGCAACGTGGTTACTTTTGCTTTCTTATGAAGGACGCGCTTTTCACAAACAAATTCGAAACTCACTCTCCTTTACTTATCTCCCAAGGCTAAATAGCTACATATAAACAGAACTTATTCTACAAATATTTGTAGTTTCCTTCATATGCCACACACATAGTTTTCATTTAGATCTTTAAGTATGCTTAGTTGCTCAGCCGTGTCCCACCCACACTTTGCAACTGCACCAGGCTCCTCTGTCCATGGGGATTCTCCAGGCAAGAATACTGGAGTGGGTTGCCATGCCCTCTTCCAGGGGATCTTCCCAGCCCAGGGATTGAACCCAGGTTTCCCACACTGTAGGTGGATTCTTTACCATCTGAGCCACCAGGGAGGCCCTAGATCTTTTACAGATATTATACTTTTTTTGTTATTATTATGCACTGGATTACTTTTTCCTAGTTCATTCTTACTGATGTTGTAGGAAAGTTATGACTTTTTGAATATATATGTTTTAGCAAGCCACTTTACTGTTTTTTCCTTCTGTAACTTCTATTGAATTAATCAAGTTTTCCTTATTATGTTTCCCCTCTCCTTCTCTGACTTAGAAACTGTACATTTTTTCTATTCTTTTATTATCTTCTTTAAATTTTTAATGACATAGTTGGCTTAAGGTTTAATCAATATCTTTGTCCTCTTTTCAAACATATGAAGACCTCAGAATGATTTAACTCTGATCTTTCCTGCCATCTTCCATATTTTTTATTATTTAGTGATTTCATCTTTTTTTTTTTAAACATTTTCTTTTGAAGTAATTATAGATTCATAGGAAGTTACAAAGATAGTACAGAGCAGTCTCTGTATTCCACCCAGTACCTTCTAAAAGTTAGGGCTTCCCTGATGGTTCAGTGGTAAAGAATTCACCTTCCAATGCAGGAGACACAAGCTCGATCTCTGACTGGGGAAGATCCCACAAGCCACAGAGCAGCTAAGTCTGTGTGTCACAACTATTGAGCCTGTGCTCTAGAGCCCGGGAGCCTCAGCTACTGAGTCTATGGGTTGCAACTACTGAAAGCCTGCATGCCCTGGAGTCTGTGCTCTGTAACAAGAGAAGCCACCACAGTCAGAAACCTGTGCACCGCAACCAGAGAGCAGCCGCCACTCTCTGCAACTAGATAAACGCCCTTGCAGCAGCAAAGAAGACCCAGGACAGCTACAAACAAATAAATGAAATTATTTAAAACGTTGCATCTTAGACAAATAAAGTACAATGTCAAAACCAGGAGGTTGACATCGGCACAATGTTTATTTATAGTTCTACGTCCCTTTATCATGGGTAGGTTTGTATGACAACTACTGTAATCAAGACGCAGAACTGATCAGCCACCATAAAGCTCTCCCTGTGATATTCCTTTATGGTCTCACCCTCTCTTGCTCTCCTACTGTCTCCAACCCCTGGCAATTACTAATCTGTGCTCCATCTCAATAACAGTATCACTTCAGGAATCTCATATAAATGGAATTGTACAGTATGTGACCTTTTGAGACTGGGTCTTTTCACACAGCATGATGTCCTTGAGATCTATCCAAGTTGTTGAGTGTATCAATACTTTGTTCGTTTTTATTGCTAAGTCGGGTCACTGTTATCACCACTGTTTTGTTTTTATTCCCTCCACAAATGTCATTATTATTGCTATTACTCAGATTTATTGATGTGTTTATGAGTTTCTCTACTTACTGTTTCTTGCACGACTCTACTTCCTTCTGAGTTCAACTTCCTACTTCCTGAAAGTACTATAACCTTCAGTAACTCTTGCAGTGAGGGTTTGTTAGTGCTAAATTCTTTCCATCTCTTTTTATTGAAAAGTGTCCTTTTTCCCCTTTGCTTTTTAAAAAAAATGAAGTATAAGTTGATTTACAATATTACATTAGTTTCAAGTGTACAGCAAGGTGATTCAGTTATATATGTATACCTATTTTCAGATTATTTTCCATTATAGGTTTTTTATTACAAGGTACTGAATATAGTCCCCTGTGCTATACAGTAAGTCCTTTTCATCTATTATGTATATAGTAGTGTGTGTCTGTTAATCCTAAATTCCTAATTTGTCCCTCACCTTTCTTTCCCTTTTGGCAATAATAAGTCTGTTTTCTGTGCCTGAGAGTCTGTTTCTGTTTTGTAAATAAGTTCATTTGTATTATTTTTTAGGTTACACATATAAGTGATATTATATATTTGTCTTTACTTAGTATGATAATCTCTAGATCCATAAAGGTTGCTGCAAATGGCAACATTTCATTCTTTTTTATGGCCGAGTAATATTCCATTACATATATATGTAATGGATCACAGCCTTGTCATGGTGAAAGGGCCTGCATAAATTAATTAAGCTCTGAGCCATATCGTGCAGGGCCACCCAAGACGGTCTGATCCCAGTGAAGAGTTCTGAAAAAATGTGACCCACTGGAGAAAGAAATGGCAACTCACTCTGGTATTCTTGCCTGGAAAACCCCTTGGACAGTATGAAAAGGCAAAAAGATATGACAATGGAATATGAGCCTCCCAGGTTGGAAGGTGCCCAGTATGCTACTGGGAAAGAGCAGGGGACAATTACTAATACTCCAGAAATAAAGAAGTGGCTGGGCCAAAGCAGAAATAATGCTCAATTGTGGATGTGTCTGGTGTAGTGGCATCCCACTCCAGTACTCTTGCCTGGAAAATCCCATGGATGGAGGAGCCTTGTGGGCTGCAGTCCACGGGGTCCCTAAGAGTCGGACATGACTGAGTGACTTCACTTTCACTTTTCACTTTCATGCATTGGAGAAGGAAATGACAACCCACTCCAGTGTTCTTGCCTGGAGAATCCCAGGGACGGGGGAGCCTGGTGGGCTGCGGTCTATGGGGTCGCACAGAGTTGGACATGACTGAAGTGACTTAGCAGTAGCTGGTGTGGAAAGTAACGTCCAATGCTGTAAAGAATAATATCGCATAGGAATCTCCATAAATTGAGGTAAAGTGGACATGGTTGAACAGGAGATTCCAAGAGTGAACATTGACGTCTTAAGTATCAGTGAACTAAAATGGACAGGAATGGGTGAATTTAACTCAAATGACCATTATATCTACTATTGTGGGCAAGAATCCCTTAAAAGAAATGGAGTAGCCCTCATAGTCAGCAAAAGAGTCTGAAGTGCAGTATTTGGGTATAACCTCAAAAATGACAGAATGATTTTGGTTCATTTCCAAGGCAAACAAATCAACATCACAGTAATCCAAGTCTATGCCGCAACCACTGACGCTGAAGAAGCTGAAGTTGATTGGTTCTATGAAGACCCACAAGACCTTCTAGAACTAACAGCAAAAAAAGATGTTCTTTTCATCATAGGGGGTTGGAATGCAAAAGTAGGAAGTCAAGAGACACCTGGAGTTACAGGCAAATTTGGCCTTGGAGTACAAAATGAAGCAGAGGAAAGACTAGCAAAGTTTTGTCGAGAGAGCCTGCTGGTTGTAGCAAACACCCTTTCCCAACAACCCAAGGGACAGTTATACACATGAACATCACCAAATGGTCAATACTGAAATCAGATTGATCATTTTCTTTATGGCCAAAGACGGAAAAGCTCTATATAGTCAGCTAAAACAAGGCCTGGAGCTGACTGTGGCTCAGATCATCAGCTCTTTATTGTAAAATTCAAGCTTAAGTTGAAGAAAGTAGGGAAAACCACTAGGCCATTCAGATATGACCTAAATCAAATTCCTTATGATTATACAGTGGAGGTGACGAGTAGATTCAAGGGATTAAATTGAATTAAAGTTCAAGATCTGGTAGAGAGAGTACCTGAAGAACTAGGGACAGAAGTTCATAACGTTGTCCAGGAGGCAGTGACTGAAACCATTCCAAAGAAAAAGAAATTCAAGAAGCCAAAGGGGTTGCCTTTACAAATAGCTGAGGAAGGAAAAGAAGTGAAAAGCAAGGGAAAAGGGAAAGATACACCCAGTTGAATGCAGAGTTCCAGAGAATAACAAGGAGAGATAAGAAGGCGTTCTTAAATGAACAATGCAAAGAAATAGAGGAAAAGAATAGAATGGGAAAGACTAGACATCTCTAAGAAAATGGAATTTATCAAGGGATGGAATATATGCAAGGATGGGCACAATAAAGGACAGAAATGGTAAGGCTCTAACAGAAGCAGAAGAGATTAAGAAGAGGTGGCAAGAACACACAAAAGAACTATACAAAAAGGGTCTTAATGACCTGTATAACTATGCTTGTGTGGTTACTCATGTAGAGTTGGACATCCTGGAGTGTGAAGTCAAGTGGGCCTTAAGAAGCATTACAATCAACAAAGCTAGTGGAGGTGATAGAATTCCAGCTGAGCTATTTGAAATCCTAAAAGATGTTGCGTTAAAAGTGCTGCACTCAATATGTCAGCAAATTTGGAAAACTCAGCAGTGACCACCAGACTGGAAAATGTCAGTTTTCACTCCAGTCCCAAAGAAGGGCAATGCCAAAGAATGTTCAAACTACTGTACAACTGCATTCATTTCACATGCTATTATAGTAGGATTATGCTCGAAATCCTTCAAGCTAGACTTCAACAGTGTGTGAACTGAGAACTTCCAGATGTACAGCTGGGCTTTAAAAAGGCAGAGAAACCTGAGATCAAATTGCCAACATAGAGAAAGCAAGGGGATTCCAGAAAAATGTCTACTTCATTGACTACACTAAAGACTTTGTGTGGATCATAACAAACTATGGAAAAGTCTTAAGGAGATGGGAATACCAGATGACCTTACCTGTCTCCTGGGAAACCTGTATGCAGATGTTATGTTAGAAGCAGTGTTAGAACCAGACATGGAACAACTGACTGGTTCAAAATTAGGAAAGGAGTATCCAACCAGTCCATTCTGAAGGAGATCAGCCCTGGAATTTCTTTGGAAGGAATGATGCTAAAGCTGAAACTCCAGTACTTTGGCTACCTCATGCGAAGAGTTGACTCATTGGAAAAGACTCTGATGCTGGGAGGGATTGGGGGCAGGAGGAGAAGGGGACGACAGAGGATGAGATGGCTGGATGGCATCACTGACTCGATGGACGTGAGTCTGGGTGAACTCAGGGAGTTGGTGATGGACAGGGAGGCCTGGAGTGCTGTGATTCTGGGGTCGCAAGAGTCAGACACGACTGAGCGACTATCTGATCTGATTGCAAGGCTATGTTTGTCACCTTGTTTATTTAACTGACATGCAGAGTACATAATGCAAAATGCTGGGCTGAGTGAATCACAAGTTGAAATCAAGATTGCTGGGAGAAATATCAACAACCTCAGATATGCAGATGATACCACTCTAATGGCAGAAAGTGAAGAGGAATTAAAGAGCCTCTTGATGAAGGTGAAAGAGGAGAATGAAAAAACTTGCTTGAAACTCTGCATTCAAAAAAGTAAGATAATGGCATCTGGTCCCATCACTTCATAGCAAATAGAAGGGGAAAAAGTGGAAGCAATGACAGATTTTATTTTCTTGGGCTCCAAAATCACTGTGGACAGTCACTGAAGTCATGAAATTAAAAGATGCTTGCTCCTTGATAGGAAAGCTATAACAAACCTAGACAGCATATTAAAAAGCAGAGACATCACTTTGCCAACAAAGGTCCATATGGTCAAAGTTATGGTTTTTTTCAGTTGTCATATGCAGATATGAGAGTTGGACCGTGAAGAATGCTGAGAGCCAAAGAGTTAATGCTTTTGAGTTGTGGTGCTAAAGAAGATGCTTTTTTTTTTTTTTTGACAAGACTCTTGAGAGTTCCTTGGACAGCAAGAAGTCAAACCAGTCAATCTTAAAGGGAATCATTCCTGAACCTTCATTGGAAGGACTGATGCTGAAGCTGAAGCTCAAGTACTTTGGCCACCTGATGCAAAGGGCTGACTCACTGGAAAAGATCTTGATGTTGGGAAAGATTGAAGGCAGGAGGAGAAGGCAATGACAGAGGATGAGATGGTTGGATGGCATTGCTGATTCAATGGACATGAGTTTGAGCAAACTTAGGGAGATAGTGAAGGACAGGGAAGCCTGGCATGCTGCAGTCCATGGGGTCACAAAGAGTCGGATATGACTGAGTGACTGAACACAAATTTGTTTTCTGGCTAAACGAATTTAACCCAACTAAGGAGAGACTCTTCCTTAAGAAAGTGATGACACAAAAGAGGGAGCTTGAATAATGAGTCAGAGTTGGATAGGTTGAGATATAGAAAGTAGGAAGGAAAAAAAATTACAAACAAAGGGAAAATTATATGACAACATGAATTAAGAAATAAGTGTCACATCTGAGGAAGACTGGAGGAGAATCAAGCAGAGGGGAGAATGTTTCCCTAAAGTATGCAGGATCATAGGTTATATAAGATTACTTGAGATTTGATATGTTTTCCGAAAAGCAGAGCCAAAGTGAAAAGTTTAAATAGTTGTAGGTGTTGACATAGGCAACATGATCATTTTTATATTTTAGAAAGACCTCTCTGGTTGCAGAATGGTGAATGAATTTAGATGGGATGCAAGGTGGGTTTCTAGGAAGCCAGATTTGAGGCTCCTATCTCATTCTCAAAAGTTTAATGATGCTTAGCTTGTACAAATTTTCTCTTATTATACTTTTGAGTATTGCTTTGCTATATTTGCTCTTTTTCTGCAAAAGATCCCTTCGTTAGTGAAATCTTTGTAATGTGTCCAATTTATCTGCCAACTCCTCTAATATTTTCATTTTCATTCAATATTGCTTAAATAGTTGATTTTTAAAAAGTTCTGTTTAGTGTTTCTCGAATTTGTTCTATCCATTGTTTAGTCAAGTTTGGGCAGCATTGTTTGTTTGTTTTCCGTGTCCAATACAGCTGTACTTTTAATTAAAATTTCTTATATCAGTTGGTGGTTTATATCAGTTTGTTCTTGTTTAATAGAAAATATTTCTCTTGTATCCTACTGAACATAAGAGGTGAATCTTTTAATGAATCATCCTTTTACTTCACGACGTTTGATATAATAAAAGATTATTTATCCAAGAGTCTAAACATGAATATATGATGAAATTATTACATACTTGTTATATCCTTATTTTTTTAAAGAAAAAAACATTTCCCACTTAAAAAAACCATTTATTATAGTAACTGAAGAATGATTTCCTGAAGTGAATGATCCATGGTAACCCTAAGTTCTACTGGGCTGGATCTGTGATGGTGAGATTTGAAATGGGTGGATGAAGAATGTCTTTATCTGATGCCATTTTATACTGTGAAAAACTCATAAATTTCGTGGGACAAATGTAATTTATTCCTGAGCAAAAGATGGCTCAGATGTAGAGGCTGAAAGAGAAATCTGAATAAAACAGATTTATTAAAAACAGCAGAGGAAGGAAAAGCAGATGACGGGTCTTTTCATCAGCACTGTGGCACTGTTCCATTCTCAGTTTTTGTGCTGTTGTGACATCAAACCCTGTTGATAAGAGACTCTAGCCACATCCCCCTCTTCAGATCAAGGAGGATTTCCTGGGAAATAAAAACTTCATTTCAAAGAGTAATTTATCGTTTTTATAAGCCTGTCGTTTTTAAAAGGAAATGAGTGTAAAGCAAATTCTCTCTTTGTGTTTGAATTGATAAGTAAAATATGGTTGCTGTGTTCCCATTATTAGATATTAGGTATATGTTATTTTTCCATTTTCAAGTTAATCCAGATGTTTTTCTTGGGTGTAAAGTGATGGCTTCATGTTTAGTATTCTTCCTTTATTTTGCACGAGACATTTATATTAGATAATACTCTCCTAGGATATATAAAACTTTAAAAAATAATTTATTTTTTCTATCCATAGGTGCCATGTAAGATTTTAGGATGCCTTTTAAAAAAATCTTTGTCCAGTCAGAATGTCTGCTATCCAAAACTCTACAAAAAATAAATGCTGGGGAGGGTGTGGAGAAAAGGGAACCCTCTTACGCTGTTGGTGGGAATGCAAACTAGTACAGCCACAATGGAGAACAGTGTGGAGATTCCTTAAAAAACTGGAAATAAAACTGCCATACAACCCAGCAATCCCACTGCTGCTGTGGTACATACACACAATGGAATATTACTCAGCTATTAAAAAGAATGCATTTGAATCAGTTCTCATGAGGTGGATGAAACTGGAGCCTATTATACAGAGTGAAGTAAGTCAGAAAGAAAAACACCAATACAGTATATTAACACATATATATGGAATTTAGAAAGCTGGTAATGATGACCCTATATGCGAGACAGCAAAAGAGACACAGATACAAAGAATAGACTTTTGGACTCTGTGGGAGAAGGCGAGGGTGGGATGTTTTGAGAGAATAGCATTGAAACATGTATATTACCATATGTGAAATAGACACCAGTCCAAATTCGATGCATGAGACAGGGCACTCAAAGCCAGTGCCCTGGGACAACCCGGGGGATGGGGAGGAGGAGGGGGGGAGGGGGGTTCAGTATGGGGGAAACATGTACACCCGTGGCGGATTCATGTCAATGCATGGCAAAAGCCACCACAATATTGTAAAATAACTAGCCTCCAATTAAAATAAATAAATTAATTTTTAAAAAATGAAATAAAAAAATCTTTGTACTTGTTTGAAGTTAAGATACTGAAATCTGGATATACCACATTGTTCTGGAAGAGGTCAAATCCTGGACATTCTGGAGAAATGATCTTCCATTGGAAAAGTCTTTCACAGGAAACTCTTCTTTGAACCTTACTTAGAATTTTACACCTTTCTCTTGAACTTCGGAGCACCTTTTGCTCTCTCTTGATTTCTTATAGCACCTCCAGGTGGACTCGCCATTTAGAGTGTGTAAGTAGCAGCAGAGAGATTGCTGGCTGCCACTATAGCTGGCAGCGCTAGTCAACATTCTGCAACTGTCAGACAAGTAATTTCATCATCTTGTAGATCCAATATTTTCTTCACACAGCACAGTTTTTAAGCAAGAGAGGCAAGTCAACATAGATGGTTTCATGCTTGCAGAGTTGGAATTATCAGGACTGAAAGAGACGGCAGGATGAAACCATATGAAGATGCTCTCAGGCAGATAGGCTCAATATATCCCTTTCAGCCATCCCAAAAGGAGTTTATCACCATCTGTCAGCTACAGAAGCTCCCTCAACTTGCACCCCGCTCTCTCCCCCACCTCTGTCTTCTGTTTACACTTTACTTACACTTTACTTACACTGTTTACACTTTACTTACACTCTTTATCTGGTCCACAGTCTCAAAGTGTTTATCTAATGGAGACCTGATTAAAAAAAGAAAAGAAACAACTGCAATGTTTCTCTAATTCTGATTCAGTAATTCTTTTTCAGTCATCGCAACATTATGTGCTAAATAATCCCATACTTTCATCACTGTATATGGAACATCATACCAAGTCTACTTTCCAAGTGTGATATTTAACCAGATCCAAACATCTTCCTTTGTAAGGTACTGTTTTTCAGTTTGGATCCTTATGACTCATCTGAGCCGACGTGGATTTTTATTTTCTGTCTACTCCTTCTTGAGCGTACCGTAGCATATCACATAGCAATATCTGGTGTTGGGTAGCAATTCGTATTGTTCCTAATCCTCTGAGAGATGTGGTTGCTGGTTGATAGCGTCTCCTGTATCTGAGGTTGACAGTGGCTTTGTGTAGTGTGTCTCACTGTTACTGGTGCACAGCAAATGTTTAATAAAATTTCCTCCAACTCCAAGCAGTTGAGGCAAGATTAAAGGCTTTTGTAAGTAGAGTTATGTTTCAGGAAATGAAGAACTGTGAGACCAATCGGTTTTTAAAAACTGATTTTGAGATGACTGAGGCCCTGCTTCCCAGAAGGGGGAGATGGCTGAGGGAAGAGGGTTCCTCTTTGGAGCAGTGAAAAAATGCTCTCTTAAGGGTGGCGATGGACACACAGTGCTTAACAACTGAAAGCCATGAGCCTCGTGGGGCAGAGAAAGGCGAGGAGGGTAAACCAGCAGAGACACGGCGGAGTGAAGTTCATGGCATGTTCTGGAAATGGTCATCACTCGATAATCATTTCCTTTGATTAGTAATTTTTTAACTTTGGTTTTTTTTTTTTTTTTTTTTGCTGATTTCATTAGATTGCTATTCATTCCATTTTTCATTTCCCCCTCCTTGTTCATTTGAGTATTTTACCAAACTTTTCTGTCTCACTCTGTTCCCTTTTTCTGTGTTCATATGCTGTCTGTATATTGTGATTTGCAAATAAGACTCCAACTCTTTACTCAAGAAAGGCATATTGTTCGCCACCATGGTGTTCTGCTCCCTGCATGTCTCAACCCCATGGGAGACATCTCACTCTTCCTGGGACCTGTCATTTACAATCTCTGTCTCAAGGTCCTCTGACGCTGGCCCCTTGGGTCTCGCTCAGCTCAGAGGGAGGAAACTCAGCAGAGTCTCTGCCTATTGGAACCATTTCCTCCCACCTCCAGTCTGTCCGTGTGAGAAGCTGACAATCTCAAGAGAGGAAGCAGGCAGGAGTGGGAAGGGAAGACAGGTGTGGAACACTCCAAAAGACCTGAAACATTCAATCTGCTCCAGAATGTGACTATCAGATTAGATGTGAGCAAAAGACCTGTAAAAAAAAATTAGGAAAAAATATTAAAATCTAAAAGGATATTTCTCTCCGAACGTGCCACAATTGTTTTTAAATTCTCACTCCATTTTAAGGAAATCAAGAACTGAAAATCAGAGAGGAGGCATGTGGTGTGCTTTATACGGGAAAAATAACACAGAGTCATGCCCTGTGCTGGCTGATACCACACACAGTTATAGCTGTAGCCCTCTGGCTGGTGATAACTGCATTAGGGCAGGCGTAGAACGTTTCCAGCATCACAGAGAGTTCCGCTTCACAGCACTGCTTTCAGGGGTACCCAGTCACAGGTCCGTCTAGTCGAAGCTATGGTTTTTCCAGTGGTCATGTATGGATGTGAGAGTTGGACTATAAAGAAAGCTGAGCACCAAAGGATTGATACTTTCGAACTGTGGTGTTGGAGAAGATTCTTAATAGTCTCTTGGACTGCAAGGAGATCCAACCAGTCTATCCTAAAGGAAATCAATCCTGAGTATTCGTCAGAAGGACTTATGCTGAAACTGAAGTTCCAATACTTTGGCCACCCGATGCGAAGAGCTGACTCATTAGAAAAGACCCTGATGCTGGGAAAGCCTCAAGGCAGGAGGAGAAGGGGAGAACAGAGGATGAGATGGTTGGATGGCATCACCAACTCAATGAACATGAGCTTGAGCAAGCTCTGGGAGTTGGTGATGGACAGGGAGGCCTGGGGTGCTGCAGACTATGGGGTCTCAGACACGACTGAGCGACTGAACAACAGCAACTCACAGAAAAGTTCTCATTTTTCCATTACAAGCATTGGTTAACCAGTGTGCACATGCCTATCTTATATATTTAACATATACGTTGTTTAATGGCATACTGTTTTCATTGACTAAAATTTTTAAGCAATCACTAGTCTCCCAATGTCATCGGAGAATTAGATTCTACCATGGTTATAAGTTGTTATGTATGAAGTGAAACAATTAAATGATTCAGAAGATGGGGGAAAAAGGGAGAATGAACTGTAGGTGGAGTCTGTTTTCTTTACAGAAAAAAAAAATAAGTAAAGGACTTTTTATTTCATTAGAGAGTCCTTACTTTTAGAGTGGACTTCACTGAGGATAGGTGATTCATTCCTTTCCTCCGTGATTCTGGAGGTGAAGGCCCTTGTAGCTGTATAAGCCGGCAGAACAGCAGATTGTGGAGTCTGTCCTGGACAGCCACGCCTGTTCTGTTGCCTGGATGGTCACTCCAGGAAGCCCTCTCAGGATCCCCCAGCAGACTGCACTTTCTATATCAGACTTACTCGTGTTTCTCTTTGACTTGCAGTTTTCTTCCCCCACTGTAAGCTCCATGAGGGGAGGGAGCGTGACTGGCTTTGCTCACCACTGTATCTTTGGTATAAAAGGACATCATTCAGTGTTAGTTGAATGGAAGTGAGATCAACACAAAAGGTTTAAGAGCCTGGTGATCACAGGTGTGCATCAAGTGGGGCTTGTTCCTTTGAGGAATGAGAGGTTGCCCCCCCCCACTCCCACCCCAGAGACAAAAGCATATTTCATTGACATTTACACCTTTGACCCCTCACATGTCACCAGATTTTACAACTCATTTACAATAGTGTCTGGGAAAGACTGCAGCCTCATAAATAACTTGGCAAGTTAAGGCTAAAGAAAAACAAAAACAGAAACAGTTGAAGAACTAGTCACTTGTTTTAAAAAACTCATTTCACGATTCATTTTCATTTTTCTTATCAAAGAGGCAGGAAGTTCAGCGTGTATAAATCTTTAATGTTAAGCATACCCCTTCGAAATGAGGACAAGTTCTTAAGCCTCTCCGTGAAGCAATCTCTTCGTGAAAGTTTATGCTGTGTTGGGAATAGCATGTGCTAATGTAAGTGGGATGATACACAGGGAAGAAAGAGCACTGCAGAAGAAAAAACAAACCTCAACCGTAATCTCAAATAATGACTGATGGGTGAATGGCTGGTTTGGGGGTGGAATTCTCAAATGATGACTGATAATTATGCAAGAAATATTAAGCATGTTAAAAAACATAAGCAGTCTTTTACATGTCTATCGACAACTTAACTGTGTACCCTGGCAATCAAAACGTGGTGTTAAAGTTCATTTTCAAGGACTTGAAATAAAAAGGCAAATAGCAAAGCATATGCCAAAACAGGCTGCTTATGAGTAACCTCTCAACCGGGGACTCTGCCTTTGTGAGAGAAATATCAATAAGGAAGCTTCTTACATAAATAAGCTGAAGGAAATATCTTGATTTTTAGAACTGATAGGATTCCAAAACAGGAAAATCTTCAAAGCAGATGCTTTAAAAAAAAAAAAAAAAGAGCCAAATATTTCTTCCCAAGGCAATACTCATGCTCTGAAAATAGCTGAGCAATCTCCTTGTTGACCTTTCCCCTCGTTCTGACGACGTTAGTGGTAACTTAGGTGCCATTTTCTCATTCTTTTCTTGAGCAGCTGTGGTGCCTTGAGTTTTGCTCCCTAAATAAAAGTCTATATTTGTAAATTCTCCACCTTGAGAATGAAATATATCTAAATCATAAGAAGGAATGGGCTTCTTATGGTAGCTTTGCATTTTTCTGATTTGTCAAGACCGAAGAATCCTTAAAGCACCAACTATGCACATGAATGCTCAGTTGCTCAGTCTTGTCTGACTCTTTGCAACCCCATGGACTGTAGTCCGCCAGGCTCCTCTGTCCATGCAATTCTCCAGGCAAGAATACTGGAGTGGGTGGCCATTTTCTCCTCCAGGAGATCTTCCCAACACAGAGACTGAACCCCCATCTCTTGTGTCTCCTGCATTGGCAGCAGATTCTTTAGCATTAGCGTCACCTGGGAAGTGTCTATAAACCCCTCATCCTTCCCTTATGGAATCTTGGAGCACTTGAAATACTCAAAGCTATGTAAATGCAATGCACTAGCTGCTGGAGACAGAATAGCCTCTTGTGTTCTTTTTCTTGTTTTTGCACTCTTGGGTTGTGAGCATTTTTAAGTGTGGCCACCTTAAAGTGGAGGTAGAGTGGAAATAAGAATTGCAGTGTAGCAGTTGAGCCTTCTGGCTTCATGTAGCACTGAGCTCTTTTATTCCCATACCTTTCTTTCTCTTAAAAAATCTTTTAAAGAATTGAAGTATAGTTTCTGTCCAATACTACTTAAGTTACAGGTATACAATATAGTGATTCACTATTTTTAAAGGTTATGAATCATTTGTAGTTATTATAAAATATTGGCTACATTCCCCATGTTGTACAATATATTCTTGGTAGCTTATTTTACACCTAATAATTTGTACCCCTTAATTCACCAACCCTATGTTGTCCCTCCCCCTTCTCACTCTCCACTGGTAAATTAGTCTGTTCTGTACACCAGTGAGTCTGCTTCTTTTTGCTATATTCACTAGTCTGTTGTATTTTTTAGATAACACACATAAGTGCTATCTACTTGCACCCCCTGCATTGGAACTCACACCCACTGCATTGGAAGGCAAAGTCTTAACCACTGGGCAACCAGGAAAGTACCTCCTTGGGCTACTTTTTTGAAATAGATGAATGAATGAGTGTGGAGAGTTAAAAGGAGCAGCCCAGGAAACTGACTAAACAGAAGCAGGGCTGCTCTTGACCAAGGGTGGAAAGAGGCCAATGTATTCCTTGCCCTTATTAGAAGGGATGTCCCTTACTAACACAGAATTCCTGGTGACTCAGAGGATAAAGAGTCTGCCTGCAATGTGGGAAGATCCCCTGGAGAAGCAAATGGCAACCCACTCCAGTATTCTTGCCTGGAAAATCCCATCGATGGAGGAGCCTGGCAGGCTACAGTCCATAGGGTCGCAAAGTGTCAGACTTGACTGAGCGACTTCACTTTCACTTTTATACTAATACTTGCTAGACTGCATTATTCTTCCCATTTTCCTTTCTAGCCACTCTTATTATTATTTTTTTTTTAACAAATTCACTGATGTTGTCAAGGCGTGACCCTCCTTCTAGGAGCATTGTAATGGAATATTAAATTTTAAAGATGACCCTGGAAAAAAGAATTTGACCTTCTATATCCCTGTTAGAACCAAGTTTATAGGGAAGTTCATAAAATTTTGTGACCTGCAAAGCTACTCAATGTAGATGTTAAACAGGCTAGTTCCTTCTAATTGTACCTCACTACAACTGTGTCCTCTTGACACAAAGTGTTCCCCAGGGACTGGGCTGTGTTATAAGCTCCCCAAAGAATGAAAGCTGAAAAAAATTCATCCATCATTGGGACTTGCTAGCTTACTGGAAACAGGATAAATTAATGTTCAACCAGATGTTTTGACTTCGGCCAGACAGACGAAGCCAATTTCTATGTTTGAACTGCTTGGCAATCTTCTTCAAGGAGATTTGTTGATGGAACACTTCAAGGACAGCCAGTCTTCACCCAAGTCCATCAGAGGAGTCCTGAGATGCAGCCAACACCTCATCCACATTGCTGTCTTCAGAGATCTGACACTATTGTGAAATGTTCCCAGGAGCTCAAAGAACCAGATGACAAGTGAAAATCCTGTTCAGTAGACCAACGGTTGTCCACCTGGGCCATTTTGCCCTCAGGGGATGTTGTCAATGTTGTGGAATGGTTTTGGTTGTCACGGTTGTGAAGAGGTGCTACTGATGTTTCATTGTACTTTGACACGATGCTTTAAAACAAAACAAAACTGACTCAGCAATTAAAGCGGGAGGGAAATTAAATATGGAAGGACCTGAATTCATTGATGGCATTTGTCTTGATATAGCTTTATAGGATCATGAGGCAGTGTGGCAGAAAGAAAAAAATGCACTTCAGTGAAAAAAAAATGAGTGTCAAGTTTCTGTCATTTAGGGAAAGAACAGCATGAGTATTAGAGATGAAGGACTCTTTGATGGATAAAATACTTTGATGGGGCTGTGTGGTTGGGAAAGGTGAGCCTCTGTCTTGCCTTTTTTTTTTTTTTTTTTTGCCAACTTGCAGGCAAAGCCTAGATTTTTGAGGGTGAAAGAGCTCAACTGCTTCCACGAGCAGAGTAAGGATTTTGTGTGTTGATGGGCAGCCGAGGAAAGAAGGTTTGAGGGCCGCAGCATGTCGGAAGGAACTCTCAGTCCTGTGGCAACAGGCAGTATTTCTGGACAAATTGTGAGAGTGGAAAATTTCCTGTGGGGGAGGAAATATGGAGACCTGTGAAAAAACGACACTGTTTTAAATTGGAGGTTGAGTTTCTCTGGTTGTTAGGAAGTGATTGTGAAGAAACCACACTGGTTGTCCTTAAAAGCCTCAGTGAAAGTGAACCACACACAGCAGACTTGGATACTGTTGCGTGGAGAGAGAGAGGGGAAGAAGGAAGATGAGTGGCGATCACAGGAAGCGGAATGCCCCATTCACTCCTTCCGGTTCCCATCCTCTCCTTCCGGTTCCCATCCTCTCAGACACTAGAAAAGAAACAGGACTTCTTGTGAACTAGGATGGGGCCGTGAGCCACATCGTTCAGATGATATAAGAAGATGTGCCCTCAGCTAGCCAGACAGTCCTGGAGGCATCTGGCTCACAGAACTGAGTGAGTGAGAGGAACCTTCAAGCCATGGTGCCTTTTCACGAGTCACACTGGAGACGTGTGTCCTGTACAGACATCTGTGTATCTGTGGCTTTCTCAAGGCCTTTAGGTGACACACGCAGCTTTCCTAAAGGCCTGAAATCTAGTTCTTTTTGCCCAACCCAGCTATGTGAAGGAGAGGAAGGGAGATGAGATAGGAGGAGATGGTTGTAAGATGGTTTGCCTGGGGTTGGTTGCATGAGTCGGAGCCCAGGCTTTCTGTTGACATCACTTGCTTTGGAAGATGGCTGAAGTCTACGTCGTTTTTCGGAGCATGTTCCCTCAAGATGTCTTGGTTTTGTTGCATCGCAAAGATCATGTCTGCTTTGTCTCCCTGCAGTTCTGGGAGTTCCCAGCTGCCAGATGCAGCATAAGAGGCTGTCGAAGAAGTCGTTTGCCAAAGGTGAAAAGTTAGAGGTGCCAAGGCATTTGCTGCAGTCATTTTTCTTGTCTAATATTTGTCATCTTCCATTAGTCAGGAATACTAATGAGTAGTCAGGGTGTCCAAATGACAATAATTCACCGTTTTCCCAGTCATACTGAGACTGTTTAAATGCAGCTATAGGAACTGTAAAGCATTTGCGTGTTACTGCTATGGTCTAGGTCCCATAAAGTTCTTTCTGGAGTTTTGCTCACTAAATCAGCCCTAACGCACTTTCATCTTCTGTGTGCGTGTCTCGGCTTTTCACTAAAGCTTGCTTCTAGATGTTTGCTTGGTTGGTTCCTCATCCCCTTTAATGTCCGTTCAGATGTTAGCGCTCTGGCGAGACCTTCACTGCCCTTCCCCCCAAGCACTCTCTGGTTTAGAGTGTTGCTCCTCTGCCTCTCTGCCGTTCTGTAGTAGTTTTTCGTCTTATGCGGCTTTTGTTTTGTTTTAGTGGTACTTGTCACTAACTGCCTTGCTTTGTTTAGTCCCTTCTTGGTTATTGCCTTTTTCCTACTAAAATACAGGGCTTCTCCTGTGACTCAGGGGTAAAGAATCCTCCTGCCCATGCAGGAGATGCAGGAGACACAAGTTCGATCCCTGGGTTGGGAAGATCCTCTGGAGGAGAAAGTGGCAACCCACTCCAGTATTCTTGCCTGGAGAATCCCTTGGACAGAGGAGTCTGGAGGGTTATATCCATGGAATCGTAAAGAGTCAGATACAACCTACTAACTGAGCACACACTAGAATACAAGCTCCGTGAAGACCAGGGTCTCATCTAACATGTTGGCCATTTTACGCAATTACTCACACTGTGCCCTGAACCTAGCAGGTTCTCAGTAACTATTTATTTAGACACGGACAAATGAATGAGTGAAACTACTCTTTATGACACATTACTTTATGGTCTTGTCCCAGTTCTCATTCTCTTCAAAGTCTCTGTTGGTTTTCCTATCACACTCAGAATTACTTCTTAACTTTCCATGTATACAAGGCCCTACCTAATCATGGGCTGGTCTACTTACCTTTCAGTCTCTTTCCACTTTTTGCTTTACTCCAATCACACTCATTCTTTTCTTTATTTGAACAAGCTAAGTTTACTCTTGATGGTCAAGAGTATGGGCTCTGGCCTTGGCTACATCTGGGTTGGAACCCCAGCTCTGCTTGTTGCTGGCTGTGTAATGCTGAGCAAATTCTTTTCCTTGTCTAACCTTCATTTCTCTCATTTGTAAAGTGCAAGTAATTATAGCACCTACCTCATATGTGGTATGGAGAAGGCAATGGCAACCCACTCCAGTACTCTTGCCTAGAAAATCCCATGGACAGAGGAGCCTGGTAGGCTGCAGTCCATGAGGTCGAAAAGAGTTGGACACGACTGAGTGACTTCACTTTCACTTTTCACTTTCATGCATTGGAGAAGGCAATGGCAACCCACTCCAGTGTTCTTGCCTGGAGAATCCCAGGGACAGTGGAGCCTGGTGGGCTGCCATCTATGGGGTTGCACAGAGTCGGACATGACTGAAGCGACTTAGCAGTAGCAGCAGCAGCATATGTGGTAACTACATGGGGCCACATGCTCAGAGAATTAAGGAAGTCTCAATGAAGAGACTTGTGGACACAGCATGGATTGGGTCAGGGTTGCAGATTTCAGTTTTTTAGGAAAATAAAAAGTTGGTCTTGGGTGTGGGTGAGCTCTCTAGGGAGGTGAGTTCTCTACAGGGAAGAGTGTGAAGAAAGGATGTGGAGGATCAAGGATCAAGCTGTGTGTTGCATCCATAGTAAGATGGGAAAGTCTCAAAGAGAAGGCATCAGAAGGAGGGGAAGCAGATCAGGGTAGCGGTTTGGGGAGCTGGAATAGGCAGGGGTGGCTGGAGAGTGGCTGAAGAAGACGAGATCAGAGATATAAGATGGGGGTAGAGTCTGGAGGTCCTGGAATGTCATTCCTGGAGTCCGGGACATCCTTTGTCCTTACCTATTGAGGATCACAGATCCCTGAGTGGATTGAACAGTGTCCTCCCAAAATCTATGTCCACCCCAAACCTCAGAATGTGACTATGTATGAAAGTAAGATTCTTTTCAGGTTTCCCAGTGACTTAGCAGCAGCAGCAGTGGTAAAGAATCTCTCTGCAATGCAGGAGACACAGGTTCGATCTCTGGGCTGGGAAGATCCCCTGAAGGTGAGCACAGCAATCCACTCCAGCATTCTTGCCTGGAGAATCCCATGGACAGAAAGAGCCTGGTGGGCTATAGTCCATGGGGTCTCAAAGAGTCGGACATGACTGACGGGACTGAGCATGCATGTACCAGAGTCTTTGCAGATATAGCAAAAGTAAGGATCAAGATGAAGTCATGCCAGATTAGGGTGAGGCCTAACTCCAAGTGTCTCTATAAGAGACGGAAAAGGCCACAGAGAGACACAGGGAAGAAGGCCCTATGAAGATGGAGACAAAGATTCGAATGATGTGACCATAAGTAAAGGAACACTAGGAGTCCCCAGAAGCTGGAAGCGGTAAAGACACACCCTCCCCTAGAGCCTTTGAAGAGAATGTGATCCCAAGAACATCTTGATCTTAGACTTCTGGCCTCCAGCCTGTGAGAGAGCAATTTCTATTGTTTTAAGCCAGCAAGGTTTTAGTCATTGGTTTTGACTGCTTTAGAAAACTAATCCAGTCTTCTAGAGAATTTGATGAAATCTATGGATCTTTTCTCCCAAAAAAGATATGTATGTACACACAAGTACAATTTTGCTATCACTTTAATGTATGTGCTAGAGCTCAACTGTAGGTCTCAAGGTTAAGCACCCTTCCTCTAGAAACTGGGGTACCAACTGGGGCTTCCCAGGTGGCCTGGGGTAAAGAATCCTCCTGTCTGTGCAAGACATGCAGGTTCAATCCCTGGGTTGGGAGGCCCCTGAAGGAGAAAATGGCAACCCACTCCAGGATCCTTGCCTGGAAAATCCCTTGGACGGCAGAGCTTGGCAGGCTCCAGTCCAAAGGGTTGCAAAGAGTTGGACAAGACTGTGCATGCACATGCACCATTAACTCAGCTGGGTCTGAGTTTCAGAACACGAGTCACAGAAGCAACGTGGAGATGAGAAGGAACCAAGGGAGATTTTAAATATGAAAGACTTAGAGTGCAGTCACTTCCCTTTTCATACGTTTGCAAAATACTTCATTCTTTCCTTCTGGAAATTTTTAAATACAAAGGAAAATCAGTAAGGTTGCTTATCATGTGTCCCAAAGCAGGATTTTTATTAGACAAAAAGGAGCAATGATTTTAATTTCTGCAGCTTGCTCAAAAATGATGAAGAACACCCTGGAGTAAATGCCGTTTTGTCTCGATTCACTGGAATCAGGTAGAGAGCTGAGGGAGATGTGGGTGGAGGAGTTTAATTTTGTGATTTCTGGGGCCAAAGGTGAGGTTGCTGCTGAAAGTGCAATACTTGGGGTGAGACAGATGTCTGATGAAGTTAGAGGCCGTGACCAAGCAGTTCTGGCAAGAGGCAGGACAGTGATGCTACCCTGGAGGCATGGAGATAGGGCAGCAATTTGAGAGGCACTCTTGCCTCCTCCAGCTCAATGGCAGTGGCCACTCCATCTTTACAAATTTGGATAAAGATGAAGATAATGCTTCCTGAAATATTCTTTATGTATTGAAGAACTGATGCTTTCAAACTCTGGTGGTCAACGGACATGAGTTTGAGCAAGCTCTGGGAGATAGTAAAGGACAGGGAAGCCTGGCGTGCTGCACAAAGAGTTGGACACAACTGAGTGGCTGAACAACAACAAATTTGGCAAATAGCTTTATTCTTCCTGCTGGCATATATCTTCTAAATGTGAGTGGTGTTTCCACTGCCATTGTGTGATCATGGAGAGAGGAAGAGCAAGAGGTTCAAATTTAGCCTTGTGTGCGTGTGGACAAGTTGCATAGTAGAGGCTCAGTTTCCCTATCACAATAAGGCAAGTTACTGTTAGGTTAAATGAGGAAATACCTGTCTGGTGTACATTGTCTGTGGATGACTCAGTAGCCTTCCCCACCCGTACTTTTTCTATACTTTTTCCCCGATTGCTAACAACATTCCAATTTATTTCAGGATAATAGAACCCTATCTCAGGGAATTCCTCGGTGGGCCAGTGGTTAGGACTCAGTGCTTTCACTGCTATGACCCAGATTCAATCTCTGGTGTGGGAACTAAGGTCTGGCAAACCATAAAGCACAGCCAAAAAGATTAAAATAGAACCTATCTCAGCCCGGGGTGGGGGTGGGGGAGGCCGTATGACTTAGATCAGGATAAGGAGATGAAAGGAGGAGTTTGCCAAAGAAGGACAATCTTCCAAATAAAAAGACAAAGTCTCACAGGGATAAAATCTTTGTCCCTTCGTCTTCCTTTTGCTTTGAACATTGTATGTGAAGTCTGGGGCTGCAGCAACCATCTTGTAACCACTAAGATATAGGCAATTTATGAACAATGGCAGAAGAGAACGAGAAAGAGCCCAGATCTCTGACAGTATCGTTGAGAAACTGAATCACAGGCAGCCACCACTAACTCCTAGGCTTTTTGTTAGAAAAGTTAAATAAATTCCTGTTTTATATTGCAGATGAATGAAATCCTAACTGCAATCTTTAATGTAATCTTAAATGTGAAACAGTATGTTCTCATACCAGTACTTGGCAATAGTGAGTGTCAATAAATGCCAAGAACTTCCCCTTCACTCCTCTCTTCTGGTTTGGTTTAAGTTGTGCTTTCCCTGTATTATTTCCCAAGGACTCCATTTATTTCTTTTGCTCGTACCTTCATTACATATTTAATTTTATTCAATAATATCTTATTTGACTGAATGTCACCTATCAACCGAACCTGTCTTTCTTCAACATAGTTGAGAATCCGTTGGGGATTGTGAGGGGGAGAAAAATTAGTGGCGATTGTGCAGAAAATTAGATGTGAAAACCCTCATTTTATAAAGGTAGTATTTATCTAAAGGCAGAATCTAAGAAGAGAGCCTCTTATCTTACTTGTAAGTTTGTATACTTTTACTTTGGATTCGGTTTGTATCAAAACTTGGCTAAATGGTTGCCAGCCTGCTCAAAACAAAAAAAAAAGTGGTGATAACATAGGAGGAGACCGAAAAAACTATAAAAAGTATGAAGTGAGCATTGTAATAGCTCTAAGTCATTTCATATAGCTTCAGGCAGCCTGTACACTTGAAAATTCCCAGGGGGATTTCTATATCACAGCACAGTACGAAAGCTGACATTCCTAATTATCCAGAGACATATAGAAGAGGTTAATCTATGTTTCATATATTCTGCCCAAGGCAGGAAAATGTTTTAGCTTCTTCTGAAAGATTCCCATTAAAAAAAACCCAAACTTTTGCTTGAAAACAGTAAGCTTCTCGTATCTGACACATTTCACTTTAAATATCCGGGTACACATGTTATCTTGTTGCCTAGACATGTCACAGGTTTTTTTTTTTAGAGATTATCATCCTAAATTCTTAATGTATATCTCTGCTCACACTTCCTACAGCGATAGAGCATGAGAGACAGGTGATAAAGTTCTATTGATTTGACTTATCTTCACATGTAGAAGCTGTTGGGTGTTATAACTTCATTTAATCTTTCAGCTCTTCAGAGTTTGTGTCACACTTAGAAGAATTCAAGTGACACGAGTTCTGGTTTAGTGAGTGATCTCAGGGATGTTCAGAATATCTTGTCCATGAGAGAAAAAAGCACACTCTCAGAGTCCCATGTTACGAAGCATGAACTTGCTAGATAAGGATCCCCCAGGGTTAAGGGTGCTGTAGTCTTGGCATGAAAGGAGGTGATGGGTTTTCAGTTTAGGTCCTCAAGCCCTTGTACCCTTTGGTCAAGGAGAGGAACATAGACTCTCCTTCACTCCATCACTAAGGAGAATACGAGAGTGAGAGAACAGCAGGCAAAGCAGACACAGATATAGAACCAAGTTCAGGTGAGGAAGCTGAAGCATCACTTAGCCTGGATAAAGACACAGAGAGCCTAGCATAGGAAATGTGGAACCTCAAACTCAGAAAGAAGATCAGACCAGAGCAGTATGTGTTCCTTTTTTTCTCTTGGTTGTCCTGGTTAAGGGGATTCACACATTGCTTTGAAAAGACAGGCAGTTAGATCAGGAACCGTGGCTATGCTTCCTAGTGTTGTTCAGCTTCTGCACCCCATGGGCTGCAGCACACCAGGTCTCCTTGTCCTTCAGTATCTCCCAGAGTTGGCTCAAACTCATGTTCATTGAGTCCATGATACCATCCAACCATCTCATCCTCTATTGCCCGCTTCTCTTGCCTTCAATCTTTCCCAACATCAGGGTCTTTTCCAAGGAGCCAGCTCTTCACGTCCAG
Source organism: Bos indicus (assembly GCF_029378745.1). NCBI lineage: Eukaryota > Metazoa > Chordata > Mammalia > Artiodactyla > Bovidae > Bos > Bos indicus. Next base: position 8,210,758 of record NC_091777.1, on the reverse strand, counting down.
TGGCCAAAGTATTGGAGCTTCAGCTTCAGCCTCAGTCCTTCAAATGAATATACTTCCTATATGGTTCTAATGATAGAGGATTAATGATGCCATTTTCATGACAAACTTTGCAATCATTCATTCTCAAAACATGTTTTGTCAACTTAAGAGAACACAAAGTTAAACAATGCCGGAGCTTGTTCTGTATAGATACTTGGACTAAGTGGACCCAACTTATGAAATCTGAAGTAGACAGAAATCAGGTGTACAATACTTATTATTCAAGGGTTCTTCACCTAGGTGTCCATGGATTTATACTCAAGAGGAATGAAAGTCACTAGAAATCCATACAAAATTCTGTATCTCCCTGGACCTGTGCATTTTCTTTCCTTTTTTCTTTTTGGACCTGTGCATTTTCAAGGTCAGCCAATCAATAGCTTTTCTTATAGTCTCAGAAATCTGTCACCCTAATGGGGTTTAAGCAACATAGCTTTTTAGAATACCCTCAAGAATTTATTATCTAATACATAAATAATATGAAGTTTTAGAAAATGCATATGAATGAAAGAAAAAAATATACCAAAACTACATATTTAGCTATTTCTCCAGCTTTAGGTATTAAAAATTATGCATGGATATAAATAAGCACACACAACTGAAATATACATATATACATATTTTTTATACTATATATTCTTAGAATAAAATAATTGGATATAACCAAACATTTGTAAATTGTATTTTGCCTTTTTGAATCACATATGTCTACATAATCATCCTCAATGATTATATGGAATTCCATTGTATAAATGTATCATAAATTTAAACATTTAAGATTTAAAAATATATTTTCTTATTATAAATTACAGTGATATATATCTATATTTTTACCCATTTATCCAATTAGTTTTAAGGACAGGCTACAAGAAGTTGACTTTCTGAGTCACTTTTTAAGTCTTCTAATATTTTACTCAATTACTTTCCAAAAATTTTACACTCTTAAGAGCAGTATAAGAAAATGCCTCTCTCTCTGTTCATCTGCTGACACTGGGCACAGATCTTTTTTTTTTTTTGTCTCTGTTAATAAGACTGTTAAAAAATGAACCTCAAAGGACTTCCCTGGTGGTCCAGTGGTTAAGACTTCCCTTTCCAATGCAGGAAGTCTGGGTTCAATCCCTTGTCAAGGAGCTAAGATCCAACATGCCTCATAGCCAAAAACCCAAAACATCAAACAGAAGCAATATTGTAACAAATTCAATAAAGACTTTAAAAACGGTCCACATTAAAAAAAAAAAAAAAAAAAAAAAACTTTGAAAAAGAAAAAAAAGGAGCCTCAATATTTGTTAGCATTTATTTGGTGATTCTGCTGTTACATATATTTTAATTATTTATATCCTTTCTTTTGAGAATGAACTTTTATTAATATCCTTGGCCTCTTAAAATGTTACTTTTTTCACTTATAAGAACTTTTTCATATGAATCCTTTGACATATGTGTTGTACATAAATTTTCCCAGTGTGTAGTTGGCTGAATATTTTGTAGAAAAGAAATTTTACCTGTTATGTAGCCAAAGCTTTAAATTGTGTTTCATTTAAATATTGTTCCTCCATGTTATATTTAAATAGACATAAGATTATATAAATACATTCGTCCATATTTTCCTCTAGAGACTTCATAATCTCTTTTTTACATTTCATCTTTCTATTTCTCTGCCACCCGCATTTTCTTTAGGTTGTTCATGGTAATGAATGATCCCTAAATTTTAATGCCTTCTGATTATAGACGTTTATTTCTCACTCACTTTGTGTATTGGCTGCAGGCCTGATTTGGTACTGGTCCAGACATGCCTCATTCTGGGAGTCCACCTGAACAAGCAGCCTCTGTCTCTGTCTCCTGCCAGAGGGACAAAGAGCCATGGTGGAACCATGCAGTGGCTCACTGAACTTACACCAGGATGTGGCAGAGTCACTGGCCACATCAAGTCATGTGGCCAAGTCTCTGTCATGGTGCACGGAAGCATAGACTCATAGGAAGGGCAGCTGACAATTAAAAACTAAGTATGACATTCCACTTGTTTACTGGAGGGTCTAACTTTTTATTTTTCTAAGTAGTTAGCCAGTTGTTTCAATACCATGTATTAGTAGTCTTATTTTCCATGCTGCTCTGTGATGCTAATTTTATTACAAGCTACTTTCTTTTTATATCCTTCTTTTAGTTCCTGGACATTCTGTTGGGTTTCATTGATCTATTTTTCTCCTCCTGCACAAGGCCCAGTTGTACTTTTAAAGTTACCTAGGGAAGGGCTCACTTTATTTCCTTTATTTAATAAATGTCTTGAGTATGCTCTGTGTTCATTATTTTAGTTGAATTTTTGAAAACCTGCATCATTTATTTTCAAAAAGAAATCCTATTGAAATAATGGTTGAGTTGTGTTATATGTTTGGATTTATTTGGGGAACTTGTTTGTTTGCAATATTAAGTCTTCTCATCCATGAACATAGTATGTTAATTTTATTTGTCCATGCTATGTTTTAAGTTTTCTTAGAGTTTTGTAAATTTTACAAAGTGTGTCTTAAACTTTACATTTGTTTCAAGAAATTTCATAGTTTTTGATACTTTTATAAGATAATTCTCCCCATGATATTTTATAAATGATTGCAACTAGTATATGGGAAAGCCATTGTCTTGGTTTATATTTATTTTCTAATAAAATTAGAACTCTAAACTATTTAATAGTTTTCAATTAATTTTCTTTTTTGGGGACCAAATAGTTACATATGTTTTTGCAATTTATATCTCTTTTTTCTACTTAATTGTACTCACCAAAAGCTCTAAAACAACGCTGAATAATAGTGGTTATTTCAGGCATAATTTTCTTACTGCTATTTTAGGAGAGGAAAATCTTACTGATGTTTATGAATTATTTTTCCAACTCAACTGTTAGGATTGTTTAATTAGACATGCACTTGGATTTTTCAAAGTGTTTTCTTTTTATTCTTAAAGATCCTCATAGAGTTTATCTCTTTGGATTTATCACCATGGTGAATCAGATTGATGATTTCATATATTGAATTATCCTGTACATCTGGAAATAATGCTCACTGGACACAGTGTGATATTCTTGGCTATATAATTTTATTTGTCTTGTTATAATTTTTAAGCTAACCTTTTCTTCCATATTAAATATTGTAATTTACCTCTAAATTTTCTTTATGGGGGTATTTTTGTCAGTTTTTAATGGTGTTGTAGTTATGCTGATTAATTAATTAGAGATTAATAAATTAATCAGTCTCCCTCTTTTTCTACATTTTGAAACAGTTTCAAGAGTATAGGTACTTTCTTAAAAGAGTTTCACCTGTAATCTCTGGTCCTAAAATATGTTGAGGAAAGCTTTTTTTTTTTTTTTTTAATATATCTTACATAGTCATTTGTGTTTTTGAATTCACTACTTCCCAAGTCAATTTTAGTGATTTATAATTTCCAACACATTTTCATTTTTCCATTAAGATTTTAAGATTAATTGAGATAGATTATACAGAAAAAGAAACTATCAGCAAAATGAAAAGGCCATTCACTGAATGGTAGAAGATCTTTGCAAACTCTAGGTCTCTTGGGGGTTAATACTAAAACGTACAAAGAAATCATACAATTCAACATTAAAAACAATAACAACCCAATTGTAAAATTGGCAAAGGACCGGAAGAGAAATTTTTCAAAAGAAGACATACATACGGGCCCACAGAAACATCGAAAGATGCTCAACATCACCAATCATCAAAGAAATACAAATCAAAGCCACAATGACACCTCACACCTGTCAGAAAAACTATTGTAAAAAGGCAGTGAATAACAAGATTTGACAAGGATGCAGAGAAAAGGGAACCCTAGCACATAGTTGATGGTAATGTAAATTGGCGCAGCCGCAATGGAAAGCAGTATGAAGAGTCCTTAAAAAATTAAAAAATAGAATTACTATATGATCCAGTAATCTGACTTCTGGGTATTTTCCCAAAGAAAACATCGCAGCCTTATTTACAATAGCCAAGATAATGGAAGCAACCGAAGTCCATCAATAAGTGTGGTATATATACACAATGGAGTATTGCTCAGTCATAAAAAGAATGAAATTCTGCCATTTGCAACAGTATGGATGGACCTGGAGCATTATCACGCTCAGTGAAATAACCTGGAGAAAGACAAACACCATATGATTTCACTTATATGTGGAAGCTGAAAAACAAAACAAATAAATATAACTGAACAGACTCTTGGATACAGAGAATAAATGTGGTTACCTATCTAGTCAAGGTTATGGTTTTCCCAGTAGTCATGTATGGATGGGAGAGTTGGACTGTGAAGAAAGCTGAGCACCGAAGAATTGATGCTTTTGAACTGTGGTGTTGGAGAAGACTCTTGAGAGTCCCTTGGACTGCAAGGAGATCCAACCATTCCATTCTGAAGGAGATCAGTCCTGAATATTCATTGGAAGGACTCATGTTGAAGCTGAAACTCCGATAGTTTGGCCACCTGATCCAGAGAGCTGACTCATTGGAAAAACCCTGATGCTGGGAAAGATTGAGGGTGGGTGGAGAAGGGGACAAGATGGACAGAGGACAAGATGGTTGGATGCCATCACTGACTCAGTGGACATTAGTTTGAATAAACTTTGGGAGTTGGTGATGGACAGGGAGGCCTCAGGGTGCTGCAGTCCATGGGGTCACAAAGAGTCAGACATGACTGAGCAACTGAACTGAACCAGATGGAAGGGAGTTGGGGAGAATGTGTGAAATAGGTGAAGAGGATTTAGAGGTACAAATCTCCAGTGCCTCTGAGTACTGGAGTCACAAGGCTGAAATGTACAGCTTGCAGAATATAGGCAATGATATTGTAATAGCTTTGTATGGTGACAGATGATAGCTAGACTTACCATGGTGATCATTTTATAATGTATCAGATCAGATCAGATCAGATCAGTCGCTCAGTCGTGTCCGACTCTTTGTGACCCCATGAATCGCAGCACGCCAGGCCTCCCTGTCCATCACCAACTCCCAGAGTTCACTCAGACTCACGTCCATCGAGTCAGTGATGCCATCCAGCCATCTCATCCTCTGTCGTCCCCTTCTCCTCCTGCCCGCAATCCCTCCCAGCATCAGAGTCTTTTCCAACGAGTCAACTCTTCGCATGAGGTGGCCAAAGTACTGGAGTTTCAGCTTTAGCATCATTCCTTCCAAAGAAATCCCAGGGCTGATCTCCTTCAGAATGGACTGGTTGGATCTCCTTGCAGTCCAAGGGACTCTCAAGAGTCTTCTCCAACACCACAGTTCAAAAGCATCAATTCTTCAGCGCTCAGCCTTCTTCACAGTCCAACTCTCACATCCATACATGACCACAGGAAAAACCATAACCTTGACTAGACGAACCTTTGTTGGCAAAGTAATGTCTCTGCTTTTCAATATGCTATCTAGGTTGGTCATAACTTTCCTTCCAAGGAGTAAGCGTCTTTTAATTTCATGGCTGCAGTCACCATCTGTAGTGATTTTGGAGCCCAGAAAAATAAAGTCTGACATTGTTTCCACTGTTTCCCCGTCTATTTCCCATGAAGTGATGGGACCGGATGCCATGATCTTGGTTTTCTGAATGTTGAGCTTTAAGCCAACTTTTTCAACTCTCCACTTTGACCTTCATCAGGAGGCTTTTGAGTTCCTCTTCACTTTCTGCCATAAGGGTGGTGTCATCTGCATATCTGACGTTACTGATATTTCTCCTGGCAATCTTGATTCCAGCTTGTGTTTCTTCCAGTCCAGCATTTCTCATGATGTACTCTGCATGTAAGTTAAATAAACAGGGTGACAATATACAGCCTTGACGTACTCCTTTTCCTATTTGGAACCAGTCTGTTATTCCATGTCCAGTTCTAACTGTTGCTTCCTGACCTGCATACAAATTTCTCAAGAGGCAGATCAGGTGGTCGTAGGAATATTGAATCACTATGTTGTATACCTGGAACCAATATAGTGAAGTAGACCAATTATACCCCAATTTAAAAATATGTAGACATTGAGAGGCAGTGAATCAAAGTGATAATGATGGTTATCTCTGGGGGTGGGGATTATGAGTGATTGCTAATTCTTAATTTATGCCTTTATGTATTTTTAATTGTCTTCAATGAACATGTATTGTTTGCAATATTAGAAATAAAACAATGTCATTAAAACTGAAAAAAATTAACTGTCATAGCATATAAGGTATCTTGTTCCATTTAAAATATTTCAGAAGCTATAAATTTAAAACAGCTTGGAAACTTTGATTTATAAAATTTCTTAAATGGAAACAAAGCCGAACAAGGACATCAACTCTGTCTGCCACCAACAGATGGCGATAGCGGTCACTTTGTATTGTTAATTGCACTTTAAGACCAAATGGACTTTGAAAGTCTTTCAGAACCTAATCTCTACTGAAGGAGACCTTTTTACCATTCCTCCAGTGTTCTTGCCTGGAGAATCCCAGGGACTGGGGAGCCTGGTGGGCTGCCGTCTATGGGGTTGCACAGAGTCAGACACGACTGAAGCGACTTAGCAGCAGCAGCAGCGTTATATAATTGTGCCCTGTTTATTCTATTTTCCCTCTGCTTCCCTTATTTCTTTCTCATTTCATTTCTCTCTCCTTCTCTTTCCCTTCCTCCCTCCCTCTCTCCCTTCCTCCCTTCCTTTTCTTAGCCTTGTGCTTAGTCTTGTCCCACTGTTTGCGACCCCATGGACTGTAGCCTGCCAGACTCCTCTCCCCACCAGGCTCTTCTGTCCATAGAATTTTCCAGACAAGAATACTGGAGTGGGTTGCCATTTCCCACTCCAGCAGATCTTCTTGACCCAGGGGTCAACCTGCATAGACCTACATTTCTCTACATCTGCATTGGCAGGGGCTTCTTTACCATTAGCGCCACCTTGGAATGCCTTGTTCTTTTCAATGAATCAGAGTTTAGATGAATTTATATCTTTAATTCCTTATGTTTAGATTCCATATCTTTTTCCCTGTTTTTTTTTTTAAAGTTAAATGCTTAGTTTATTTATTTTCCGTATTACTTAATAATGGAAGCCGTTAACTCTGTAAATTCCTCCTCTGCTTGACACCTTGACTGTATTCAATTAGGTTTTTAAATTTATTTATTTTTTAATTGGAAGATAATTGCTTTACAGAATTTTGTTGTTTTCTGTCAAACCTCAGCATGATCAATTAGTTTTGATATTATCTATTTTCATTGCAATTAACTTCTAAATAAGCTGTCATTACAATTTTGACATCTTACACATGCTTATGCAGGATGGTTTGTTTTACATTCAAACAGAGGAGACTTCACTGTCTAACTCCCTGAAGTTACGAATTTGTATTAATACATGTGTGTGTGTATACTCAATCGCTAAGTCGTGTCCTACTCTTTGCGACCTCATGGACTGTAGCCCACCAGGCTCCTCTGTCCGTGGGATTTCCCTAGCAAAAATACTGGAGTAGGTTGTCATTTCCTTCTCCAGGGCACCTTCCCAACCAAGGGCTCAAACCCACGTCTCCTGCGTCTCCTGCATTGGCTGGCAGATACTCTACCACTGAGCCTTCAGGGAACCTGCCATGAAGTTGTATAGGGGAGCAAAACTGTATTCACATGAAATATTCACTGATGAATTAATCATTTATAAAATTGATCTCGTCTTAAAGGTCCTTTTATTGGTAATACAAGGGTCATTACCTGGCCTTTTGGTTGATCATTTTCCTTTAGTCGATTAGTGGATATTTTCCTGACAAAACAAAGCTGGCATGTTATACTTGATGAAAAAGAGAGCCTGAAGATTTTATAAGGTTGAAGGTGATGTTGGAGAACTGTTAGAATCACCCAAATTTAAGTGAAAGAAGAGGAAAATTTCAAGATGATGGTGTGTAGTATCAGAGGAAAGAAAAAGTGTTAGTGATCCAGTCATGTCCGACTTTGCGACTGCATAATCTGTAGCCCACCAGGCTCCTCAGTTCATGGAATTCTCCAGACCGGAATACTGGAGTGGGTAGCCATTCCCTTCTCCAAGGGATTTTCCCTGACCCAGAGATCAAACCCAGGTCTCCTGCGTTGCGGACAGATTCTTTACCATCTGAGCCACCAGGAGGAACAGATATCTAAATACAAAAGCATTGAAACGATCCTTGGGAAACTGATAAAAGTTTTGAGTTTTTTTCAGCAAAATCATTCTAGTAATATTATTCAAACAAAAAGGGTGTTGCATCATGAGATCACAGATTTGTGAGAATATGCCAAAATCAATATTTTTTGTTCTTTGATTTCATTAAATGTGTACTAAAATAAACTTACCTTGATAACTTTTTGTTTCGTTTTTCAAGACAAATGAACTTTTCTTCAGTGCTCGTTGTGAAAATTTGAACTTCCTTTTAAGGGGATTTACTTTAAAAGGTTATTCTCAGGATCAGATATCCTCAAGGAATGTCTGCGATCAATGTGTAATTGCACTGCATTTTTGAATTTTATTTATTATGTGTTTATCCTTGAATTATTATTATACAATATATACAATATATTTATATATTTATTATTATTAGTGAATTTTATTATTATGTGTTTTATGTTTGTAAATTTTCAGGAAATATACTCTCTCCTCACCTCATTTTAAAAATTAAGCTTACTAATTTTATGACTTAAATCCTTTATATTTTTGTTGATTTTTTTTGGCCTAATTTACCTTCCAAAAGCAATAATGTTATGTTGACCTTTCACAAAATTACAGTGGTTCTGTCAGATTTTTTTTTAATTGTATTTCTAATGCATTGTTGTTTTCTTAATATATTAAATGAAATGTTGTACACAACAGAGTAACTCAAGAAAGTTTTAGACATATTTTAAATTGTAGTAGTAGCTAACATTAAATGTTTCATGCATTTTTTGTTCCAAAAAGCTGTGGGAATTGATAAATATTTGCTGAACAATGCACCATGTCTTCATTTCGAATTATGTCCCATATGACTATATAATGTCCACTGTTTTACATTCCGTGTTTTTCCTAGATTTCTTTTAAAATTACTATCGTTTATTTATTTGACTGGCTGGGTCCTAGTTGTGGCCACAGGATCTTCGGTCCTTGTGGCGTGTGGTATCTTTAGTTGCAGCGAGTACTTCCCGGGCCAGAGATGGAACCCTGGCGCCCTGCATTGGGAACGTGGAGCCTTAGCCACTGAGCCACCAGGGAAGCCCCTAGATTTCTGTTTCATCTAATATTAATTTTTCATTTATACCATGTCTTCTCATGTGTGTGTGTTCAGTCACTCAGTTGTGTCCAACTTTTTGTAACCCCATGGACTTGTAGTCCACCAGGCTCTTCTTTTTATGGGATTTTCCAGGCAAGAATACTGGAGTGGGTTTGTCATTTCCTACCCTCGGGGATCTTCCCATCCCAGGGATTGAACCTGCATCTCCTGCTTCTCCTGCATTGGCAGGTGGATTCTTTACCACTAGCACCATGTGGGAAGTCCATGTTTTCTTGTAGTCCTTTGTTTTTTAAACATGTTATATCATTTATATTTTATATTTATATGTGAAAAAAATACAGTTGACCCTTGGAAAATGCATGTTTAAACTGTGGGATATACTTACAGGTGGATTTTTTTTTTCAATAGTAAAAACTATGGTACTAGAGAATCCCTTGTTTGAATTCAAGGATGCAGTGTCTCAGATGTGGAGGTATCTCGGATTCAGAGAAATGATGGATATAGAGATCCAACTTTAGGCCAAAGGGAGATTTCCCACTGCATGCAGAGGGTGAGCACCCCTAAACCTCCACATTGTCTGTTCAAGGCTCATCTGTGGTTTTTGGCCTGACATGCTTTTGCAGCCTAATTTAAGAGTCTTTGCCTCTTTTTGGGGGCATTTATCCCATTTACTTCTGTCACTATTATAACTATTACTCCTGTCATCTTCACTGAAGTTTCCTATTTTTTATCTCTATATTCTCTCTTGCGGTTTGTGGACGATATTAACTTTGTATTTTGGAAGCTAATGCATCATGTAAATTCTATAGAGGTTATCTTTACTGTTTCAGATTTGCCATCTGATTTTTTTTCTAATTGCAGGGTCCGGAGCAAAGGGGAATCTGGGCTTTCCAACCCACCATCTCCCATTCAAGAAAAAGTATTCGCTTCCCCCTTGTTCACGCATTTTAGTCCCCGATATTATTACACTGTTACTTTTACATTCACTTTCAGTAGTAAAAACAGACTGAAAACACATTTAGACCTCACTATTATGACAAGTTTCAGTGTTTTATTACTGATCTCCATAGATAAGTCCATTCCTGAGGCTTTTTTTTTTTTTTTTGGATTGGAATATATAATTAGGTAATTTTTTTCAACAGAAATATATTTTCTGAGTTCATATTCATATTACAATGTTATTGTGTTGTCTTTACATAAAAATGACTACTTTCTTAGTATAAAGTGGTTAACATTTAAAGTTACTTTAAAGTGGTAAGTCTTTTGTTCATCATTGCTTTCTTCTATTATAGCTTCAGACCTTTCTTCATGTTTTTTCTCTTGTTTAGTGGCACTTAAAAAGTCACCTTTTTTCTCCATGTCCCATGACTATCATGCTTTCTGTCTTCATCTCAAGCTCTGTTCTTCTAAGTTCTGAGAACTGCTGTCAGGTTCGCTGTCCATATTACATACCGTCATGTACTGTCTACGATGTTGATTTTGATTCATCTACAATGTTTCAGATTTCCTTGAAATCTTTTGTGTACCTCATCTCTCTTTTAATTTTTTTCTTTTGCTTATTAGTCTTTGTCTTTTCTCAGGACACTCTGATCCTTATTTACAGAACTGATTATTTTTTGTCCTTTGAGAATCCCAATCAGAAAACTTCCTGTTTTCTTCTCAGTTTAGGAGTAGCTCATCTTCTGAGGCAAGTTCTTTCCTGGATTCTTCCTTTTTCCAGGTTTCTTGTTGTTCAGATGTGCCTTTTCCTCAGATGAATTCACTATGTTCTCTTTTACTTTTTGATTCAGTTGAGTGAAATTATAACCTTATGGACGTCTGTATGTTTGGGAAAATGTAATATTTCACTCTTTAATGAAAAGAAAAATACTCCTCCTCTTAGTGCACTTTTTTTAAAAAGCAAAACTGTTAATTGAAATCAATATAATAAAGTTTTTCTCCAGGAAAAACCTTGTCTTTAATGGCCTCCTTTAGAGCCCTGAATAGATAATTTCTGAAAATGCTTTTATTGTATTCTGTTACAGGACTTGCTTTAAAAAAATTTTTTTTTTCTTGGAATAGTTTTACATTTACAGACAAATTGTAGAGATAGTACAAAGATTGCTTACATACTCACCTAGTTTCCCCTATTATTAACATTTTAGTAACAGTAGCTAATGTAATTATTAATGCTTTACATTAGTATGATACATTTGTCACAATTAGCAACTAATAGGGCTTCCCTGGTGGCTCAAACAGTAAAGAATCTGCCAGCAACGCAGGAAATCCAGGTTCAGTCCCTGGGTTGGGATGATCCCCTCCAGAAGGGAATGGCAGCCCACTCCAGTGTTCTTGCCTGGAGAATCCCATGGACAGAGGAGCCTGGAGGGCTACAGTCCATTGGGTCACAAAGAGTTGGACATGACTGAGTGACACACACTTTCACTTTTCACTGATACATTACTATTAACTAAAGGCCATACTTTACTTACATGACGTTAATTTTTACCCAGAGTCATTTTTTTTTCCTGTTCTAAGATCCCAACCAAGTTACCACATTGCATTTAATCATCTTTTAATCATCGTACTTCCTTAGACTTTTCTTCATTGTGATGGTTTCTTAGACTTCCCTTGTTTTTGATGAGCTTTTGAGAAGTACTGGGGCTTCCCAGCTGTCTCAGTCCTGAGAAATCCACTTACCAATTCAGGAGATGCAGGAGACGTGGGTTTGATCCCTAGGTGGGGAAGATCCCCTGGAGGAGGAAATGGCAACCCATTCCTGGAAAACTCCATGGACAGAGGTGCCTGGTGGGCAACAGTCCATAGGGTCGCAAAGTGTCGGGCATGACTGAGTACGCCCACATGTTGCATGCACGTTGAGGAGTACTGGTTGGATATTTCATAGAATGTCCCTCAGTGAGGGTTTGTCTGATAGTTTTCTCTTGATTACAATGGGATCTTCAGTTTTTGAGAAGGAGGCTCCAGAAGTAGAGTGCCATTTTCACCACATCATATCAAGGGCGCCTACTATCAGCTTGACTTTCACTATTTGACCTTGGTCTTGATCCTGGCTGAGAATGTGTTTGTCAGGTGTCTCCACTCTAAAATTACTCTCCCCACCCCGCTGCCTGCCTCTTCCCGCCACCTTCCACACTCTTGGAAAGAACTCACTACGGTAGGGAGTTATGCTTCAACTCCTTGAGTGTGGAATATCTGCATAAACTATTTGGAATTCTTTGCACAGGAAAATGTGTCTCTTCTAACCCATTTATTTATTTAGTCATTCATTTATATTAGCTTTTGACTCATGAATATTTATTTCATACTTTGGATATAATCCAATACTACTAAATTTATTTTGTCACTCAAATTGTTCCAGCTTTGGTTCTTCAAAGCTTTTTCACTTGGCTTCTTTGACATACTCTCATCTTTGTGGGTTTATTTATTCATTTTGAGTACTTTTTAATTTTCTGGTACTATAAGAGAGCCTCGGTTCATTTTGTATATTTTCTGCCTTAGTTCTGGAATCAGCCATTTCTCTGAGAAGCTCTGGTTCTTTTTACTGTAGAATGGTGTTAGACACCAAGATCTGGGCATCACGTGTGCTCAGGGCACCTGACAAGCCCTTACTTCTCTGCCCTCTCAGCTGACAGAGCAAGGAGATAACGTGTGTGCACACTAACGTGTGGATATAAAGGTTTATATATGTAACTACTTGCATCTGTGTTAAGCTAAACATGAGTCCATACTGATGTCTCCACCTCCAACCCATTTCCACAGCAATAATTCCAGCTTCCTCTCACATTTCTCTGTAAACTTCCACTTCCAAAACTTGCTTTAGTTTTTTAAAAAAATTATTTTATCTAAGTATAGTTAATTAACAATATTGCATTAATTTATGGTACACAGCAAAGTGATTCAGTTATACATACAAAAGACGCTTACTCCTTGGAAGGAAAGTTATGACCAACCTAGATAGCATATTCAAAAGCAGAGACATTACTTTGCCAACAAAGGTCCATCTAGTCAAGGCTATGGTTTTTCCTGTGGTCATGTATGGATGTGAGAGTTGGACTGTGAAGAAGGCTGAGCGCCAAAGAATTGATGCTTTTGAACTGTGGTGTTGGAGAAGACTCTTGAGACTCCCTTGGACTGCAAGGAGATCCAACCAGTCCATTCTGCAGGAGATCAGCCCTGGGATTTCTTTGGAAGGAATGATGCTAACGCTGAAACTCCAGTACTTTGGCCACCTCATGCGAAGAGTTGACTCATTGGAAAAGACTCTGATGCTGGGAGGGATTGGGGGCAGGAGGAGAAGGGGACGACAGAGGATGAGATGGCTGGATGGCACCACTGACTCGATGGATGTGAGTCTGAGTGAACCCCGGGAGTTGGTGATGGACAGGGAGGCCTGGCGTGCTGCGATTCATGGGGTCGCCAAGAGTCAGACACGACTGAGTGACTGATCTGATCTGATACATTCTTTTTCATATTATTTTCTATTGTGGTTTGTTACAAGATGTTGAATGTAGTTCCCTGTGCTATATAGTAGGGTCTTATTATCTATCCATTCTATATATAATAGTTTGAACCTTGCTTTACTTTTAAAATACCATTTCCTTAAGCAACATATCCTGAGTCTATAAATGCGTCTGTTTACGTGTATATGGATTTTGCTCGTTTGAATAAAAGTGTAATCATACTAGATATACTATTTTGTAATCTGCCTTTTCCAGTCAACTTTTTCTCATGTTCATAACTATTCTTAAAGATCATGATTTTAATTGCCTAAAGAATATTATCCTTTTAGACATTTACAGTTTAATTATTTTTGGTATTATAAATGACTATAATAAATACTCCTAAACATGTCATTATTTAAATATCTGTTTTTTAATTTAGATTAATTCGTGGAAGTTAAATTACTTAAGGTATGACCATTTTAAGGAGAATGATAAACAATGTCTAATTTCCTTCCAGAAAAGATAGCAACAATTTATTAATAGCTTCCTACCTACATTGTATGTAAACCATTTCTTCTATATCCTTAGCAATCCTAACTATTGGACTAATTTTTTAAAATTATCAATTGATGAATTAAAATGCCAGCTTGCCGTTCTTTTTCATTGAATTTTTTTTATAAGAAGTGTGTTTGAATAGTCTTTTCCTAAATTAATTGCCCATTCATATTTCTTCATTTCTATATCGCCCACTAATTCCCTTGCCTTGCCCATTTTTTTTGTTAGGTATTTTTATTTCTTATTATTTTGAAATAGCATTTTAATATAAAAAATTTAAAAACAAAGAAAATAATTACCCATGATCTCATCACCCCTTCTAAGTCCATTGCTATCATTTCCAATTTGATGTGTCTATCTACACACCAGAAGTCAGTATTTTACATTTTAGACATGGTTAATTAGAAAAATGGCACCCTAGACACCTTGTTTTGTAGACTGCTTATTAATCACGTAAGGCTCTATCATTAATATTTCCTCAGTCAACACACAATGGTCTTTTTCTGCTCAAAAGAGAAGACCTCTTGCGAGTGAGTGTCTATCCATCTGGGTGCCTTTTCTGTGGCCATCCTTCATCAGGAAGTCTGACTCCACTCAGCAGGTTGATAAGGACCCAAGCCTGGACCGTCTCTTAATTCCATGACCCCACTCTTGGTGCCACAAGGATTTCTACAGGGTTAGCATGAACTGACTTTCCGGAATCACGAGCCACTGTGTTCCCTTTAGCTGCACAGCTGCCACTCTGCTGCCTTGGGGGCAGGGCATAAGGAGAGATGACTACTTTCTGCTTTATCAGTGCATTCCAATCATACATACAGGCTTGACTCTGAATTTCCCATAGCATAACTAAGACAGCGCTGCAACATTTCACAAAACTGAAGACTCTGAGATAAGAGACACTGAACACAGAGAAAGTTCCAACTCATTATTCTGCTATCCTCAGAGACCACGGATCCAGGTTCCTCTCCCTGAGTGCCCAGCTGGCACTGCCAGGGCCGCTCCCTAGACTGAGTGATTCTGGTAGAGGCCCACCTCATTTCACCTTTTCTCCAGTGGCTTCCTCTACTGGCTTTCTCTTTTGTGGGGCCTCAGGTTCCCTCCCCGTTGCAGGTACCCATATGTTACCTCCAGGTTAGTTCCCTGCCATAATGATCGACAGTTGCAGTGAGTACCCTTCTCAGAAGTAAAAATAAACCTAGCGTCCTGTCCACAGGGGTAGGGCTTGCTTTTGGGCACCCTCTCTCCCAACAGATTATAATGGTCAGTACATTTTCTGAAGTCAAGTTTCAAAGAATTGAAATCCTGCTACAGGCAAGCAGATATTCAAAAAGGATACGGGCATAAAGCTAATTACTGCAGTACTATTTGTAACTGCAAAAGGCGGCCGACTGACAATGTCACTACACATCATGGAGTATTATGCAGCTGTAAGAATAATAATTGTAGATAATGCTAAAGAATGAGCTACAGGAGAATGAGAAAAGCAAGGTGGAGAAAAGTGTGCATAGTATACCAATACTTATCTAAGAAATGGGGTATATGAATGTATGTGCGTTTTTATTTGTGTTAAAAAATTCAACCATAAACCATAAAATAAAATGGTTACCTGCAAGTGGAGGGAGGGAACAGACTGGAGGGAAAACGGTAGAAGCTAGACTTGGAGCCGACTCATTGGAAAAGACCCTGCTGCCGGGAAAGATCAGGGACAGGAGGAGAAGAGGGCGACAGAGGATGAGATGGTTGGATGGCTTCATCGACTCAATGGACATGAGTTTGAGCAAACTCCAGGAGATGGTGAAGGACAGGGAAGCCTGGCGTGCTGCAGTCCGTGGGGTTGCAGAGAGTCGGATGTGACTTAGAGACTGAACCACAACAGCAGGTTTCCCTAAATATACTTTGTTTACAGATTTAATTTTGGAATGATGTAAAAATGTAATTTCTAAACATCAAAATCAAGACAAAAACAAATGACTCTAAACGTGTAGTGAGTTGTTGACTTAACCAATCATGGAGAACTTATTCCAAGTGATTTTAAAACAAAGAAATGTGACTGGAAATCCTTTGTGGGATATACCCTAAGGACTAAAAGAACTGTAAAAAGTTTCTAGCTTTATTCATTGAAAAGGTATAGAAGCGATGACCAGCCCACAGCTACAAGTTGGTGTTCATTTTATGGCAATGACCTTTCTCAGTGAGAAGAACCAGGGATCACTGGGGACATGGTGGATTCAAGATCTGGTGCGGGAAGTGGTCATGACACCTGAGTATCTTTTCATACCAGAAATTGAGGATGCATTGAAAGATTCAGGAACCAACTGCAAGAGGCTCCCGCTGGCCAAAAACAGGGGCCATTTGGGCAATAAGAAGAGGAACAATAAGAAGGGGGTGAGATATACTAAATACGATAGAATTCATGAGTTCAACGTGACACTAAGACAAATACCTTATGACCTTTTGGAGGCTGTTGGAGAACCAACTCATAAAGGAAAAAACAAAGCATTTAGCCAGCCTTTCCTGTATAGATATGCCTCAGGGCAATCAAACAGTTGATCAGGGAAGATTTCATACAAGTATCCAGCTGATAAATAACGAAGAGGTGATAGATGATCTTCATTTTGCAACCCCTAATGATATGGATCTAGGCAGAAATCAGTATCTCTGTGGCTGCTAAAATCAGAAAAAGATAAGCAGACCCCATGTGCCTCCTGGTGGGAGTGCACACCAGCTATGAAGTATTCTTTTCCCCCAAACAAAATCAAATCTAGATCTAACGACCCACACAGAGGAGCTACTGGGTACAGAAGCACATGCTGAACAACACTGCTGACAAATGATTTAGTTCCTCCAACACATGCATTGCAAGAGAAAAAGGCAGGGACCATGATCTATACAAACCAACTGTGACGAAGTATTTATGAGACAACTGGGGAAATCTGGACATCGACTGAACATTTGATAATATCAAAGAATTAGTGAGATTAAGATTGATATATACACTGCCATGTGTAAAACAGATAGCTAGTGGGGAATCTGTTGTATAGCACAGGGAACTCAGCTCAGTGCTCTGTAATGACCTAGAGGGGTGGGAGGGAGGTCCAAGAGGGAGGAGATGTATGTATACATAGAGCTGATTCACTTCGTTGTACAGCAGAAACTAACACAACATTGTAAAGCAATTATACTTCAATTAAAAAAAAAAAGAATTAGTGTTAATCTAGGTGCTTGCCTGAAAAATCCCATGGACAGAGGCGCCTGGTGGGCTACAGTCTATTGGGGTCACAGAGTCAGACCTGACTTAGTGACCAAGTAACAACAATAACAACAGCCACGTGCGATGGTGGAGATGCAGTTGCATGATGCCAGTCCTTCTGTGTTAGAGAGGTGTATTGACACGGTTTCAGATAAAGTGATGTAATTCCTTAGACTTGCTTGAAAATAATATAGTGTTTTGCATGAGGGAATGGGACAGGAGAGATGAAATAAGAGTGAGCTCAGGCTGGTGAGCCCAGTACCTCGTGCTGGGTATGTCTATGCAGGCTTACTGCGTTTTTCTCTCTGCTTTTGCATAAGTTTGAAATTTTTCATTAAAAAAAAAAGATTAAAAAGAGAAGAATGAGAAGGAGAGAAGGAGGAGGAAAAGGGGGAGAAGAGTGAGTAAGAACACGCATGCTCACATCCTAAGATGTAGGAAGCATGCCGTCTAGGTCTATTTAGAAAAGAAACACGTCCGTATAACCCTGGAAGATGCGACCTTCCCCACAACAGATACAGCCTTTTACCTGATCCTGTAGAACTGCAATTCTCAAAGAGTGGTCCAGGTCTCTCAGGGTCTCTGAAAGCATTCCAGGGACTCCCATGGTCAAAACTATCTTCATAATAACACCAAGAAACTTTCGCCTTTTTCACTCTCATTCTCTCACCAGTGCATGCGGTACTTTTCTAGAAGTTTCATGATTCTAGTGGAGAAAGCAATGGCACCCCACTCCAGTACTCTTGCCTGGAAAATCCCATGAACAGAGGAGCCTGGTAGGCTGCAGTCCATGGGGTCACTGAGAGTTAGACACGACTGAGCGACTTCACTTTCACTTTTCACTTACATGCACTGGAGAAGGAAATGGCAACCCACTCCAGTGTTCTTGCCTGGAGAATCCCAGGGAGGGGGGAGCCTGGTGGGCTGTCATCTATGAGGTCACACAGAGTTGGACACGACTGAAGCGACTTAGCAGCATGATTCTAGATAACTGTGTTCCTCTGGAGGCTAACGGAGTGTGTGCTGGTGTCTTATTTTTATGTGTGTAAATTCCTGTTCTAAAAATGTTTTCAACTCACTTTCCAACAGCAAATAACAGTAGCTATAATCCACATGAGCACAAGCCCTTTTGGCATTCCCAATCTTGTTGAAGAGCGCCGATAGATCCTGAGACCCAAAGTTGAGAGCCTGTAATAGAGTTTAGTCACTTTAAACAACACTGAGAGACATACCCATATCACAGTAATGTCATTGATTTACTACATACAAAAAATTGCATTTTGATCTTCTTAGACAAAGCAGTGTTTTTTTAAAAAACATTCATTTGGCTGTGCCGGGTTTTAGTTGCTGCATGAGGGATCTTAGTTCCCCGACCAGCGATAGAACCCAGGCCCTCTGCATTGGGAGCTCAGAGCCTTAACCTCTGGACCACCAGGGAAGTCCCAACAAAGTAGTGTTGGGTCAACAAATTTGAGTCCAAGTTCATTCTTCTTACAACACACATACACAGAGACACCCCTAAAAACTGATATTGTTTGCCTCCCAGTATTCACGCATCTCTTACTGCAGGATTTCAAAGTCAGAGGATCAGTTCTTAGTCATGGCTTACAGGCAAACACTTGGGTTTTCTTTCTTGCCTCATGGTCTCTACAAAAATAACTTTTTCTCATGAATATATCCCACAGGGAGTCTGAGCCTACTTCAGGCAACAGAAGGTCTATCTGCCCTTTCTGGAGCATATGATCAGCATCATGATTCTTACATTTATAAAACGGGCCAATGGTTCTTACCTTGTTGAAATGATTAAAATGATACAGCTTGCATGTAATAGTTGAGTTCTGTACACCATGCCTAGAAGGAAAGGCAGACTCACTCCACCAAAAATCACTGGCGTCCAAAAAGAGCTCAACACATCTTTTCACTTTCCCTTTCAATTAAGGTGATTCAAAGCCTACCTCGGTTGCGATCCTAGGAGGTCTTTTCTTTTCATTATCCTTCTCTCATTTCTCAGTCCCTCTTCTAGCCCCAATATCTGTGGTCTTTTCTGCCCCTCAGGTCTTACCTTGGAGCCACTCTTTGTTCTTAAGGTCATCAAGCTTCTGTACGTGGATCCTGCCTCTGTCTTGCTGGGACAACAACAAGGTCTTTCATTGTGAATAGGGGTAGCAAGAAAGAGGCAAAGGAAACAAAAGATGGTCATACATGGAAAGCATGTGGGGGCTTCCCTGGCATGCCAGTGGTTAGGACCTTGAGCTTCCACTGCAGGGGGCACGGGTTTGATCCCTGGTTGGGGAACTAATCCCACAAGCCCAGCGGCGTGGCCAAAGGAAAAAAAAAAAACAACAGGAAAAAAAACAGGAAAGCATGCAGCTCAAGGTAGTTGTTCAACAGTGGTCCCTGCCAGCACTGACTGCACCATTTCAAGAGCCCTGTTACTTGGTGTAGTCCTTCTCACTTGCACAATCTTTGTTCCAACTCACTGACCAACAATTTTGTTTATATCACCTCTGCCCAGCCCACATGATATCACAGACCTCCTTATCTAGCTTAGGTTCAGTTACCATCATTCTTTCCTTACAGTTACTTCCTTATATATATTCTTAACCCCATTTCCTCTCTCCTTCCACTGAACTCACAAGGTGAATCCCACCCTTGGTTAAACCCAATGCCCAGCTTGCCCCTGAACAATGGAATATGATTGGATAAAGAATAACCAAGCCTACGGGTCTGATTAAATTATGACCACATATCCAGTGGGCCTCCAGTATCTCCCAGCAACACCACCCTATTTTCCTAGTCAATTTCCTCTTTTCCCCAAGTCAACCTTTTTTTTCCCCACCTCACTGCAGGGCATGCCTGATCTTAGTTCCTCAGCCAGAGATTTTAGTTCCTTGGCTAGGAGTCTTAGTTCCCTGAGCAGGGTTAGAACCTGTGACCTCTGCAGTAGAGGCAGAGAATCCTAACCACTGGACTGCCAGGGAATTCACCTAAGTCATTTTCTCATATTTTAAAATCTGTCTTCATACACTAGAAGAACTACACATGTTCATTTTAAATCTAGATAGCCTGAACAGTGAAAAAGAGGGGTGTTATTAGTTTTGGGAGAAGTATTGTTCCAGGCAAATCAAGTTCCCCTATCTGATACCTTTCCCCTTGCTTTCATTTGATGATTTCATGGCTCATTTCATGGGGAATATAGAAATCACAGAAGAGAGCTCCAAACCTGCCAGTGACTTCATCTGCAGCCACACACTTGGCCTGCCGTGTGTGTGCAGAGAATGGTGTATTAGTTTCCTGTGGCTGCCGTAAGAGCTCACCAGGAACCCGATGGCTGAAAGCAGCAACAATCTATTCTCTCACAGGACTAGGGTCTAGAGGCCTGGAATCAAGGTGTCAGCAGGACCACATTACCTCTGATGGCTCTGGGGAAGAATTCTTCCCTCCTGGCCTCTGGTGATTGCGATCAATCCTTGGCATTCTTTGGCTTCTACACACATTTCTTCCATCACTGTTTCCATTGTCACATGGCATTCCCCCTGTCTGTCTCTATTTTAAGGACACTGGTTATCGGTTCAGGGCCAACCCGAATCCTGTATGACCTCATCTTAACTAATTACATCTGCAAATAAGGTCACCTTCTGGGGTTCCAGGTGGACATGGGTTTTAGGGGGCCACTATTCAACCCGTTGCAGACAGACTCTGTGTTCCTAAGGCTGGGCCCTCTGCCTTGGCCTTCTGTATCCCCTCGCCAGGACCTTTTCAAAGACTCTGTTCCTTCAATTCTTTCTTCTCTTCGCGGTGTGACTATTTCCTCCTCATGACTGTGTCATTCCTATCATTGTTCAGACATGTGGTCATATCATCTGTATTAAAAACCCTTCCGGCATCCGATGCCTGCCTCCATCTACCGACCCACTTCTCTGCTCTTTTATAGAAAAAGGCCTCGAATGAGTCACCTGTGCTCACCATCTGTACTTCCTCTCTGCCCAAGTCTCTTGAACTCACATCAGTCTAGCTTTCAACTTTACTGCTCCAGCAAGATGGGTCTTGTCAGGGTCACCGAAGCTCTCCCCGTTGCTGGATCCTACGATCAGTCCCCTTCTCCCCCGTTCTCCCCCTGAGGTTTCATGAGAGGTCCCCTGTCTCTAAGTTGGCTTTGGGATGCCACACCCTCTTCCTCCCTTCCTATTTCCATCACCCCTTCTCAGACACCTTTGCTGACTCCTCACCGTCTTCCTGACCTTTAACTACTAAACCACTCTAGGGCTCTATCTGACACCCTCTTTCCCACCAGGTCTATGCCTAGTCTTTACCGGCTGTGTGCTGACCACTGCCACTGTGTCCAGCCTGGGTTTCTTTTTTTTAATTTACTTTTTATTTGGCCGCTCTGGGTCTTAGTTTTGGTACATCACTGAACTCAGTTCCAGCATTGGGTTCTAGTTCCCTGAAGGGGGATCGAACCCAGGCCCTATGCACTGGAAGTTGGGAGTCTTAGCCACTAGACCACCAGGGAAGTCCCCTACCTGGGTTTCTGACTCACATATTGACTCTTCCCTCATCTCCATTTGGATGTCTAAACTTACCTCAAAATTAGCATGCTCTAAAATGGAATTATTGATTTCCCCTCACCCAGACCTAATACAAATACAAATAACCTACCAGATACACTTCTCCCCAGGTTTCCACATCTCAGTAAATGGCATCTCCATTCTCCCAGACATTCAGACCAAAAACTTAGGATTCTTGGACTTTCCTGGCTGTCCAGTGGTTAAGACTCTGCTTCCAATGCAGGGGATATGGGTTTGGGCCCTGGTTGGGGAACTAAGATCATGCATGCCCCATGGTGCAGCCAAAATAAATAAATAAAATAAATACAAAATAAAATAAAGACTTTTAAAAATGTAGGATTCTTCTATGTTATTCACAGCCCATGTATCCCCGTAGACACCTCCCATCCAACCACTTCTCTTTGTCTTGACACTTCTGCCTTAGTCCACACCACGAGGATCTCACACCTGGACTTCCAGGATGGTATCCAGCAGCCCGCTTGAGTCCCTTCATTGCAGTCTCTACCCAGGAGCCAAGTGACCCAATCATATCATCCCCTGTTCAAAGCTTCCCCAATGACCTCTCACATCACTGAGCATGGAATCTCGATTCTTTACCTGGCCTCCGAGGCCCTCCATATACCTGGCCCTCGGTCAGGTCTCAGACTGACCTCCACCTGTGCTCTTTCTCGCTCGCTCAGCTTTAGCCACTTTGCTTCACGGCTGGACCTTGAACACACACAGTTTCTTCAACCCCAGGGCTTTGCCTTGACTGTTTTTGGTTTCTGACATTCTCTGCCTTCTGACTGGATTTATGTTCTCACTTTCTTTGGGGTTTCAGCTCAGAAGTCACAACCTCAGTGAGGTCTTATTTTTATCTAAACCAGTACCCTCTCCCAAGCATACACCCATCTCAGTTTTTTGGTTTTTGCCTCTTTACATGGTTTCATTTTTCTCTGTAGTTCTTATGAGCCCATGAAATAATATCACATATATATGTTGTTTTCTTGTTTGATTCACTGTCTCCTCCACTGTACTGTAAGCTCCTAGAGGGCAGGGCATTTTTTGTTTTGTTCAGTGAGAATAGCAACTGACATGCTGTAGACACTGAATAAGTAAGATTTACTTCAATTACTACTGTATTACCATCATCGTCATCATCATCATTGAAATAAAATGTTTTAAAATTAATGCTAAAAATAAGGTTTAATTAGCAACAAGGGTTTCTATATGGCATGAAAACAATATTGTTTGAAGGTTTTATTTAATGCCTTTCTACAGGATCTTGGACATTCAAAGATATTAATGACACATGCAAGTTTAAAACCAGCAGTAGCAGTTGTAATATTAATTATAACAGATACCATTATTCAGCCGTTGTTAGTGGCAGGTGCCTTGCATGGATTATCTTATCTAATTCTCCAAACAACTCTATGGGTTGTCTATCACCTCAATTTACAAATGCAGTATGGTGGTTTTAAATATGTCCACAAAATCTTTGATGGTCCTTCCTTTAGATGGTGGAGGCTAATTCATCTCTCCTTGAGTGTGGACTCAGCTTAGCCGCTTCCAGATCCCTAATGCACAGAAACGGTGAGATAAGAAATGCCTTTCGTTTAAGTTACTAAGTTTTGGGGATAACTTATTATGTAACAATAAATATTTTGGGGAATGAAAGAACAGAGAGGTTAAGTAAAGAGCCTCGTAGCATACACCTAGCAGTGATGATACAAGAATTGGAACCCAGGCAATGTGAACCTAGAACCCAAATGTTCAACCATGCTATATAGGAAGTCAAGATCAGGTCTCAAGCAATGCCAGAAGGAGAAGAGTGTGGCTTTCTAATGCCACTGTCAGGGTGGAGGATACAGTCTATCCTTGGATACTAAACTGTCCATTCTTGCTCTATCACAAGGGCATGTTTCACGCAGCCACTTCCCTTGTTTCTAAGTTCCCTTTCCGCCCCAAGCTTCTTTTAGCATATAGTGAACATCTGTCTTCCCGGCATCCTTTCATTCCCCCATTTCTTTGGGCTTCTGCACATTCTCAATTGGGATCAGGTAATTCTGGCAAAGCAATCAATCATTGCACTCTTCCTGCTGGGATAGGTGGAGATGTGATTTAAACTGGCCACTCATAGAGCATTATTAGTGACTGGCTACAGTAATCTGTCCAACATACCAGCACATGATGTACAGTGGCCAAGCAGAAACATTCCCTAGGATTTTGAAATACTCAGTTGAGATCTCTAAGCTCAGATGTGAGCTGCTGCTGCTAAGTCACGTCAGTCATGTCTGACTCTGTGTGACCCCATAGATGGCAGCCCACTGGGCTCCCATCCCTGGGATTCTTCAGGAAAGAATACTGGAGTGGGTTGTCATTTCCTTCTCTAGTGCATGAAAGTGAAAAGTGAAAGTGAAGTCGCTCAGTCGTGTCCGACTCTTCAAGACCCCATGGACTGCAGCCCACCAGGCTCCTCTGTCCATGGGATTTCCCAGGCAAGAGTACTGGAGTGGGTTGCCATTGCCTTTTCCAGATGTGAGCTGCCAGGTGCCATATTCTTAGCTGCCTGGGGAAGTCTATCTCCAACAGGAAAGAGTGTAGCATGGAGACAGAGGACATCTTACATCCTTAGAGACCTTGAAGCCAGCCAACCTGGAGAGCAACTCCATCCTTTTCTAATCTATGTGAGTCAATAAACTGTGTTTTAAATTAGTTTGAGTTTCTATCAGTTGCCCTTCATTGTGACTAGTATGAAGAGTCTGTCCCATTTTGTGGAAGATGGTAGGTATCTTCCATTCTCCATGAGCAACAGTGGTTCTAAGTCATCCGAAGAACCTGGAGCAGTTCTGTCCATTGGTTGGCCTTTCCTCAGAGGGTGAAGGACTTCCTTTTAATCCTTTAGGAAGCATCTGGCCTTTCTGGAAGCCAGCGATGGTCTGGGGGCAAGCTCAAAATAAAATGGTGCTATGACGGATGGGGAGTTCAGTCACTCAGTTTAAAACCTTAGTCATCTCTGTATCCTTTCTTTCCTTAGTTGCTCACCCCCTCCCTCAATTATGCACACACACATACACACATACACAGACACACACACATCCTGTTAGTCATCAAGTCCTGTTGATGTGGATCAAATACTTTATGGAAGTAGATGGAGTAACCATAATGAAAGTCTGTGGCTGCCAGGTTCTTCCTTCTGAACATCTTGCAAATCCAGTTTTTCTTCTTCATTTCAACCTCCACCACACTGGACCACTGCGACTGGTCTCCCTACCTCTAACCTCAACCCCTGGAGTCTGTTCTTCATATTTCTTCTAGAATTTGTCTTCTAACACACTTTTGATTGCCACATGCTTTTGATGGATTCAAAAGTCTTCATCCAGTTTCCCCCTGCTGACTGGCTAAATTGCAAGGTGCTTAGCTTGGTGTTCAAGACTCTCCATGAACAGACCCACATTCATTATCCAATGTCCTGTGACTTCCACAAATCAATCTTCTGGTCTTCTCATGCCCATCTCATTGCAGCACTGCCTACCATCTACCCTTGTCTTTTTCTCCAAAGTCCCTCCTTTTCTATGAGTCTTCAGGATCCATTACAATACTATCTCATCCATAAAATATTCCCTGAGCATGCCAATCCACAGTGAACATCTCCTTCTGTGAACTCTGTAAACAATTGTTGTCTAGACTAAGGTTTCTTTTTTTTCAAACTGTGCTCACATTCCCAGGGAGTACTTGGCCAGCACAAGTGAAGTTTTTGGTGTTTTTGTAAAACTACTGATTATATATTCAAATTTGGCTGAGTGTATTATTTCCAAACCCAGTTTCTTTCTTGTCTTCTACTTCCAAATTACATCCTCATGCTATCGTGGTGCATTTATTCCCAAGTACAAATTAAGGATCATTAAAATTTGTTTTCTGACCTACAGATAGAGAACTGCCTATTATTAATATTCTTATTTAAAACCATGACCATGGGGAAAATATCAGTATGAAGAGGGAAGAAAACTGCTATAGCAATTTCCAGTTTCTAAACCAAATACACTTCCTTGTTTATTTCCACCCCTCACCCCTTTCCCCCTTCATCATTTTAATATGGGATTTTAACTAGACATTAGTATAAAATCTGTTGTATTGGTATAGTCTGACAGTCATTGTATACCCACTCTCTGCCAGCAATAGGGATAACGATCACATTGCCATGCTTGTGATACATAGATGAACAAGCCTCGGCAGGAGGAGCTTTCCAGATGGATTCAGTGTGGAAGGACATTCTAGGCACAGGGGACAGCATATAAAAGCCCATGTATTTATTCCTAGAATGAGCCAGACATGAAAACCCTGTGTTCCAGATTCTGTGGGATTTTTTTTTTAATAGAAAGATGTGATGACTTAAAAAAATTTTGATAATCTATGGATCAAACCTTTCTGTTTGTTATAATTCTCCTTTGCCATCTCCCTCTTCACAAGGGCAGTTCAGGGCCCAAATTCAGACACAAGTAACCTTATGGAATTCTGCTGGAATAGGCCACTTTGTGTATACAGACATCCTCTATTCGATTCTCACATCACCTTAGGGGTGTCCTACCATCTCCAATTTAGAGATAGAGAAAGCAAGCCTCATGAGGTAAAGTGACTTGTCCGAGTCTCTCAAATAGGAAAAGACCGAGGGAGAATATGAGTTAAGTCCACACCACAGCTGGAGAATGACCAACTGGGCATTTCTGGGGCTAGAATGAGGAAGACCTTTCTTCCAAATTCAATAGCCTGCCTTCCCAGGTCCTGAGTTCACTATCTTTAAACAGAATTGGTGTCCACGATGAAGCAGGAAGAGATGACTTAAGAACGAGTTTGGTTTTCAGAGTTCCTCCGGCTCTGGAGCCTGGCACACAGTAGGAGCGCCTTCTGGCTGAGCGACTGAATCCTCCTCCCGTGCGCGTGGTTCCTCACTCCTCTTGGAGTCAAAGTCCCTTGAGGGCAGGGTCCCAGTCGCGCCTACCCGGGGACACGGTGCAGTCGGGTAGACTTTGGAAGATGCTTGTTGAATAATGGATGAGTGGATGAATGGGGGCTGGGGAGGTTGGGCGAAGGCCACGCCCGGCTCCAAAGACTTTTCGGGGTTTGCCGGGGTGCTGTCCTGGCTCTCTCGGCGTCTCTGGAGGGATCCTTTCGTCCCTCTTCCTGTGGCCTCCACATCTCACCACCCAGACTAGAGGGAGGCGCTATGGGCCCGGGGAGGGCCGCGCGGTCCCCAGGGGCTAAGTCTCCCGGGGGCGGCGCCCACTCCCTCCCGGGGGTGCGGGGCAAGAGATGAGGCCCCCGGGAGCTGGCTGAGCCCACCCGGGGCCCCTTCCCCGCCGGGCCTCGTAGCCCTCTACCTGCCTCCCGGCCGCCCCTTCGCAGTCCCGGGCCGGGTACGCCCGGCGGGCACCTGGCCCGCCACCCCCCGGGGAGCCCCACCGGTCGCCTCCGGGGCCGGCCCGGGGCGGCGGGGCGGGCCTGGGCGCTCCTCGGCTCCGGGACCGGTCCCCCGGGGCGCGGCCCGGCAGCCGCCCCCGTTCCCCCCCCCGCCCGCCCGCCCGGGGGGCCGGGCCGGGCTCCCGGGGGGCGGGGACTCGCCCAGTGGCAGCAGCGTCCGGGCCGGCGGCGGGCGCGGGGCGGCTTCCTGCAGGCGGCGCCGGGGCGAGCCGTTGCCCGCCGCAGCCACACCGCCGCCGGGTCGCCGGGTCGCGGGGGCCGCGGCGCTCGGGCCGCGTCGGTGCCTCCTGGGCGCGCTGCGCGGCCGTCGCTGCTGCCCGCGCTCGTGCCGCCGCCGCCGCCGCCGCCGCTGCCGGTTACGCCAGCCCCGCCGCCGCCGCCGCCCGCTCTGATTCTGCGCATAGGCAGCCCCCAAGCCTGTCATTCTGCAAAAACACAGTTTACTCAACACACCACACACACACACACACACGCGCGCGCACACACGCGCACACTGGCCCCCCTTGCGCACACGCACGGAGGGCGCGAGCGAGCAGACGCGCACAGCCGGCGAGCCAAGTTCCGCAGCCTGGCATGGCTTCTGGGGACCTTTACGAGGTACGGGGACGCGGGGGCGCGGGCCGGCCCCAGCCCGCGGGCGGGCGGCGGGCGGCGGGGGCCGGGCCGGGGCCGGGGCCGGGCGCAAGCCGGAGTTGCCGAGCCCGTGGCGGCGGCGGCGGCGGCCGGAGGGTGGCGGGGGCCGGGCGCGCCTCCCGCCCGCCGCCCGCCCTCCCGCGGCGCCCGCGCCCGCTCCCTCTTTCTCTTTCTCTCGCGCACACACTCTCTTACTCCATCTACTTTGCGGCCTTGGAGGGGAAGGAGGAAGCCGGGCGGAGCCGGGGCGGGGGAGGTAGCGGTCCCGGGGAGGTGTTTCTCGCCCGACGAGCCGCCTCGAGTGCAGAAAGTACAGGTAAAAGTCGGCGCCGGACGTGCGGGGAATGCGGGAGGCCGCGGGGCGGCCGGCGCGGGTGAGGGGCCGGGGGTGCGCTGCCCCGGGGCCGGGCCGGGGGCGCGGGAGGGGAACCTGGGGGGGTGGCGGGCCGCGATGGAGCGGAGCCGGGCCGGGGCGAGGCGGGGTCCTGGGGGGAGGCGGCCTTGAAAGGGGGCGGCCGGATGGGGGGTTCGGGAGACCCCCGCCAAACCGCTCCCCGGGGCCGCCGGGCCACCCGCCCCCCTCCCCCCACCTGCTGCCCCCGCCGCCGACTCGGGGCCGGGGCGTGGGGGCGGTCCTTGCGGGTGTCGCGCTCACTCGGGGCGAGAGGGGGCGCTGCAGAGGGACTCCGGTGGAAGCCGGAGCACATGGAAGGCGGAGGTGGGTGGTAACACGTTGCTAGAGTACTGGGGATGCAAGCCCGGCTCCCAACGCTCTACGGCACTGACCTCAGGGGATGCCTGTCTCCAGGTCCACAACAGGTAGTGACCAGAAATGGATGTTTTGCAAATGTCTCAAAAAATGGTCAAGGAAGACATTAGTCTGGCACCTTTGAAACAATGGAGAAATAGCCATGGCCTCTGGGAGCTGGGTTTTACTAGCTCTGAACAGAACAGTTACTGCTTTTGGATTTGGGACAAGTGGACAAAACAAGAAGCAACTCCCTTTCGCTAGGGAGAATGCCCCCAAAGAGCTGTTGGACCCAAGAGAACGTTCAGGATTAAGGAAGTTAAAGATGCCCCATCTTCAACCTGAAGGCCTGCTGATCCTTCAGAAAACCAGAATCAGAGCTCGGCGTGGACCTGGACTCCCTTGCACATAAATCGATTAACAGTAGCCCTGGTTCTTGACTTTCGGCTAAATTGAGATGAACACCCCAAGGGGTGGAATTCTTGGTGGGAGACTATAGGGGTGATTCACCCACAATGAGCTTTTTTCTCTTTGGGCCTTCTGGAAAGATGTAGCTTTTTCAGTTGGTAGATTTGCTGGCCAGTGTGAGAGAAGAAGAGTGGCGAACAGGCAAGGCAGCATCTTAGCCACCTGTGCAACCAGGGTCTTTTGGATGCCTCGCCTTGGACCTGGTGAGGCTCAGTCGTGAACCACCAGTGGGCTCAGGTGCCATGGCTTGAGAGGACACTGCAGTCCTATGGAGAGGTCAGTGTCGAGACCTCCTGCCAACAACCAGACCTCGCTTTAGTAAGCTTGTGTGTGAGCCACCTGGCAAACAGGAACTCCAGCCCCAGTTGAGCATTCAGAAGACCACAGACCCAACAAACACGTTGACTGAAACACCATGATATGTTCTGGGGCAGAACCATCCAGCTAAAATCTTTCTATTATCCTTGAAAGAATGTTGTGGATTGACCTCTTCTCTAGCCTACTGCCTTCCTCATCCCTGCATTGATAGAGAAGATGAAGCTGGGTAGACCTGGTGAAGAACTTTGGAAGATTGTGTCCAATAGGTCACCCAAGCACTTTTGTCTATTTCAAGATGGTGGAACAATTTCTGAAACCAAAAGAGTTGAAGCACAGTCAAATGGGATGTTTGATTGAGTTTCCCAAAGTATAACCAGCAAAAAAGTGGGCATTGTTCAGGGGCAAAGCTCAGCTCGTTGGGAGTATGGATTTTTCTACCTGTTGATAGTGAGTCATCTCAGAGCTTCTGACTTTGCCTGGGAGAAGAGTTGCATTGAGAAGGCATTAAGAGGACATGTTAGGAGCTGTCAGTATACTTTCTTCTTTTAAAGTTTGGAACTTATGAACCTTTTGGGGATAATTTCTTGTTTAATGATTATCTGAAATGCCCTCCTTAACATTGGTAATTATAGTTGCCAGATGAGTCTGTTAAAAGGGGAGTTTTCACACCAGCCTTGGAAGTGTCTTAGCATCTCTCGAGTTCTTCTTGAAGTTTAGTAAACAAGACAATAATAATAATTACTTCTGTGATAGTAGGTAATTGTACTAGATGTAAAATAGTTTTCCCGTGGCTGATTATTTGCATAGTTATTACTAAAAAGGCCTAAATTGCATTATGAGAATATAACCAATGTCAGCATTTTTATAGCCAGTGTCTACATTACATAACACATACTGAGGAATTTAATTTGTTGTTCAAATTTAGTTTTAAAAACAGTTAAGAAGTGCTAACTGTACATTTCAAACTGTAAAATTGGGTGTGTAAAAAGCAGGCTGTTGATTTAAGGACACATCTTGGATTATCCAGTACATTTATTGACCTTTAAAGAAAAAAAAAGAATAAAACTGATACCATTCTCAATTTAAATATTACGTTAATTAAATACTATACCCAAGGGTATGTAAAATGGTTTCTTGTAACCTCTGACCAAGAAACCACATTTTGACTGGGCAAGAACTATTATTGAATACATTTGTAATTGGTTTATTTCACCTGTGTGTCTGCTGACACTTTGACCCTCTATGGTGAAGATGCGATTTGGAGTCTAGAGAGTCTTCAACTTCTCTTTGGTGCTTTAGACAATTAAATTGTAAAAAGTAAGCCTTCCCTGAATAGCATCTTTCAAGGAATAGGTGCTAATTTTAAAGAAAAACTTTGTTTATGTAATGGCACTCTTCAGTCACAGTGAAGAAATATGGAATCAAGCTCAGTTACCAAAATTTTGGCTCTTGATAGACAGTTTCTCCTATAGCAGAGTTCTCATCATCATCTGGTGTATTATAGCCATCCACTATACGAAGGTGATCGTAAATATGGGCTGAGCATTTTAAAGTCATATATCTAAATGCAAAATGAAATTTCTTACCCAGATGCTCTGGTCAATATTCTGCTAAACAAAAGAGTCATAAAATGGTAGTCTGTGAGCCAGGTCTAGGCTTTCTATGTTTTTTGCCTTGCCTGGATGGTAGATAAGAAAAATGGACTTGAATACCTTTAGATGGGGCGTGTGATACTTGTGTTTAATTGTCCCAGTGCGCCCTCTTACCAGAAACCCTTTCTGCTTCACTCTCACATTACTTGTCTGGCTCCAGTAGGCATTAGAGTTTGCAGCCCCCAGATGGTAGTCAAGCATTCGCTAACATGTTTGGATATCAGGAAGATGTAACCAATGGAATAAGGAGCCCAGTTGCCTTGTCCATCTCTGTGTCCTCGAACATTCAAATACTTGTTGACTGAATCAGTGAACAGAAGACCAACTTAAGTATAGATAAAGTACCTTGGCTGACCTTTGTTATACTTGTGTGGAGCGCTGCCCTTTGTTCTCCTTTCTCCTTTGACTTGTGGTCTCTCCGTGGTG
This sequence comes from Bos indicus, assembly GCF_029378745.1. Lineage (NCBI taxonomy): Eukaryota > Metazoa > Chordata > Mammalia > Artiodactyla > Bovidae > Bos > Bos indicus. Next base: position 8,179,004 of record NC_091777.1, on the reverse strand, counting down.
GTAACACCTTGTTTAGGAGAGTCCCTTCCAGTTCTTTCTGGAAGGAAGTGTGGCTGAGTCCCCTTCCAGAGAGCCAGACTATGTTATTCATTAAAAGGATTGAATGCATTTAAGCTTCAACCGCATGGCTTTCCAAGTGGCTGTTGGGTGGTGTTTTACACCCTCTCCCTTGTGATTAGCTGACAGTATGGAGGAGGGCTCCACTCAGTTGGCAAAAATATTCAAAGAGAATGCTGTATGTCTACACAGAAGGTCAGTGGCCAAGTTGAAATTGATTGAGGCGTTTCTAACAGTGGCAGTTCCTGACATTTGTCAGTGTTCAGTTTACTTACAGTTCCTGGGTATCTTCCCGTAAGATAGTTCTATCTTATGTATTCACGCATCCATATCTAATAAATATGTATACCGTTATGTGTATGTATATATATATAAATACTGCTTTTGTTTCATTCCAAATAAAATAAATGATAATAGGATTTTCGTTTCGTTGAAAGAAATTTACTTTAGTTAAAAATCGATGCTGCTACAGTGATGAACATGGACCTTTCTGCTATAGCGCTACATAGGCACCTTGTGTCCTGCAAAATTATGCACTGAAAATAACAGGGTTTATGGGAAAAAGTGGATTGAGGCCGACTGCAGAAACATTGGAACTTCGTGAAGAAAAACAAAACCGAATCTAATGAAAATACCCCTCAGTTAAATCTCCACCTGGCTGATGTTTGCTCTTACCAGGTCAGTCCATCCTTACAGCCTTCAAATTGGGCTGGTACTTTTTTCTTCTCTCTGTAGCTCGCAGAGGTCATTCACTTCTAATGGAGACCGTTTTCACTGAAATGAAATCTAACCCAGAGCGTAGCCCTCTGCATTCATCTGTATGAAAAGAAATATTTTGTACCTTCTTCATCTGTAATTTGCAGCTTTGCCAGTCATGTTAGCATACTGGAAAGGTAATAATTCTTGAAGCCACCATGGGCCACTACTCAGATTAAAGGAAGGCACTTGAATGCGTTTCCAGCTTTGTTCTTGATCTTCAAGCATTGTTAAGTCTTTCTCTTTCCTTGTCAGAGCTCTTTCCTGCAATTGCTTCAAAACATTAACAAACTATGAAACTCACATAAGAACCAACACAACTTGTTAATTTGACATATTCCTCTATGTACCACTTGTACCCAAGGTGAAACACATATAATTCCAGAATGAACAGTCAGTGATAAAACTTCTTGAGTGTCAGTACCAGTATTTGAAGAGGCAAATATTGTCAAAGAGAATACACTGGATGAGCTGAATTGATTTTTTGGCACATGGTAGACACCTGAAGAATATCGACTGGGTATATGATTCTCTCAGCTTTTGAAAGTTATTTTAAATTATTCCCTGTGGATAGATAGCAGCTTATTTTCAAGCAGTATAGACTTTTATGCGAAGTCATTCCTCATCGAATAAGATTATTTCCTCAGGGGCTTAAACTATCCTTGAAATGAGTTTATACAGCGTCTTGTACCTGAGCAATTGCTAAGGAATGGTTCAGGCATGGTAATTATCAAAAATCTTAAGTGTTGGAGACACACATTTAGATTGCAAAGATGTGAGCCCCTCTACGTCTCTTGGATGGTGAAAAAAGTGGTAGATGTGGCTAAATTCATAACACCATCATTCATTTGCTCATCTCAATTTAAGAGAACACCAAATATATGCCAACCACCGCTCTAGGGAATTGATGAGATTGTACTGCCTGAGCTTATGGTCTAGTATGAGATATAGTTCAGAAAATAGGCAGTTTAGAGTGCAGGAGGAAAAGCGTTAGTACAGGGAAAGATGGGGTTCTCTACCATCATGAGGGGAATCTACCTTGGGGGAATAAATGAAAGCTTTCCAGAGAACGTGATGACTGTGGAGATGTTTGAACTAGGAAATGAACATGATCAGGTTTGCAGGACTTATTGAGACTATTTATCTTTTCTACTTTTAAAAGCAATTTATGTTTATTGTTGCATCTTGGAAAAATAAAAGCATAAAATTATATCTATATGTAGATATATATCAGAGAAGGCAATGGCACCCCACTCTAGTACTCTTTCCTGGAAAATCCCATGGACGGAGGAGCCTGGTGGGCTCTAAGAGTCAGAGTCGCTAAGAGTCAGACACGACTGAGTGATTTCACTTTCACGCATTGGAGAAGGAAATGGCAACCCACTCCAGTATTCTTGCTTGGAGAATCCCAGGGATGGCGGAACCTGTTGGGCTGCCATCTATGGGGTTGCATAGAGTCGGACACAACTAAAGCAACTTAGCAGCAGCAGCAGCATAGATATATATATCTAATATATCTAAGATAAATATTATTATACATATATTATACATTTAGCATATACTTGATGTTTATTAAATAGTGATGTGATATCTGAATTAATTAAAGTGTTAGCTTCCTTGGTATAGGTACAAATATGAGTGAAAGTATTTTCTATATCTATATAATTAAAAAATCAAATTAGAACATAGGATATATATTGTTTTATTTTTCTTATACATATATATAATGATTATTTCCTTATGTATCTTAAGATATTATTCTACATCATGATTTTTAATGACAGGTTAATTTTCACTTAAATCGATACACTATTTTGTGTCTAACTGACCCCCTATTGTTGGACATCTAGATTTTTTCCATTTATAAACAACTTAAATATTGCTTTTAACCTCCATAAACATAATTATTTGTATTCCTGTCTTATTATTTTCCTCAAGATAAATTCTGAGAAGTGAAATTTCTAGGTTGAAAAATGCTAACATTTTTAACACTTTTGTTGCATAATCTCAGATTGCCCCTCAGAAATGGACAGTGGATTAGTTTGGAGGAAGATTAGAAGCCATGGTGACCAGTTAATATACTCTTTTGGTAATTGGAAGGAGTGTCAGTTGGTGACTTGAAGCAAAGGAGTGGTAATACAGATGAAGAGAAATGGATGGAATTTGAAAGATTAAAAAAGAATCAACGTAATTTGGTACACTAGTCAAGATTATGGCTGGCTGCTTTTAATAGGAAATGTACAATAACAGTGGCCTAAACTGACGCTAAAGCTGAAACTCCAGTACTTTGGCCACCTCATGCGAAGAGTTGACTCATTGGAAAAGACTCTGATGCTGGGAGGGATTGGGGGCAGAAGGAGAAGGGGGCGACAGAGGATGAGATGGCTGGATGGCATCACTGACTCGATGGACGTGAGTCTGAGTGAACTCCGGGAGTTGGTGATGGACAGGGAGGCCTGGCGTGCTGCGATTCATGGGGTCGCAAAGAGTTGGACACGACTGAGCGACTGAACTGAACTGAAACAAGGTTTATTTTCTTACATGAAATAAACTTGGAGTTAGGCAGTCCAAGATTGGTGTGATGCTCTCCAAAGTTCTCAGGATATCAGGCTTCTTCTTGTCTCTTTCATCTTCAGCTGTGGCTTCTCCCATTAAGGTCACTGCTGGATCCAAGGTGGCCATGGAGCTCTAGCCATCTTTTGTGTGAGAGGATGGAAGAAATAGGCAGAAAAGGAGATGCAAAAGTTGAGTAATCTTCTATAAACAGCTGCTGAAAGTTCCATGCAATCTTGCTTTCCTCTTATTGGCCTGAATAATTATATGGTCATAGCTAGCTGCAAAGGAGGCTAGAAAATGTGATTTTCAGTTATACTCTCTTCATTCCTCTCAAGTAAGACTTGACTGACATTATGTAGGCTTGAGGGAAAGGCAGGAGTTGAGGCGTAACTTGGTGGTTTCTGTTTTGGTCCATTAGGTGGGTGGTGGAACCAGTAGTGGAGATAGAGAATCGAGGAAGAAGCATTGGTTGGAGGAAGTGGGGTCAGTGGAAAGGACAATGAGTTCAGAGTGTTTGTGGGGCACCTAGGTATAGATATTCACAGCAGTAGGTCATGTGAGCATGAGACTCAAAAGCATGATCTGTCATGGAGATAGAGATTGGAAATCATTGGCATATAGATTAGAATGTAAATAGGAGGGGAGTCCAGGAGAGGAGGACTGGAGAAAGTGGACATTTACAGGATGGAAGAAGAGACAGAAGATCAGATTTACAAGGAATAGCAAGAGAGGTAGGAGGCAAAACAAGAGACTTTGCTGTTATGGAAGGTAATGGAAAATTGTATTTCATGAATGGTGTGGTCAACAGAGTCCTTTGGCTGTAATAAACAGTAAGTCATTGGAAACCTTAAGGGGCATGTTTTCTATAGAGTGTTTTGGTGGGAGGGCTTGATTGCAGTGTGATGATGCATGCAGGGGGATGTGGGGAATGTGGATGTAAAGACATATGGGTAACACTCTTGAGAAGCTTGAGTGAGACAGCCATAAAAAAACAATGAAATAATGCTATTTTCAACAACTTGGATAGACCTAGAGATTATCACATTAAGTGAAGTAAGTCAGACAAAGCAAATATCATATGTTATTACTTATATGTGGAATCTAAAAGAATAATACAAATGAACATTTTCACAGAATGGAAACAGACTCACAGACAAAAAAAAAAAAAAAAAACAAAAAAAAAAACACAAGCTTATGGTTACCAAAGAGGAAAAGAGGGGAGGGATAAATTAGTAGTTTTGCATTAGACACACACACTACTATATAAAATAGATAAACAACAGGGTCCAACTGTATAGCACAGGGAACTATATACAATATCTTATAATAAACTATAATGGAAAAGAATCTGCCAAAGAATATATCACTTTATCATCAGAAACTAACACAACATTGTAAGTCAACTATGCTTCAGTTAAAAAAACATTGTTTGATAGTGAGGAGAGAGAGAATGTGATATCCAGGGTGAAGTGGGAGAATAGATCAGCCTATTCTCCATGCCCCTAGTTCTACACATGGTCTACTGCTTTGGTGGATAACAAAAATTGTGATACTGACTTTGGTTTATTGGACCCAAGAAGTGATTTTCCATGAACCCTACAAACTCCTCTCCTGCTGAATGGTGACAGTGGGGCCCAACATCTTCAGTAATTTTAGCTGGAGAAAAAAGGTAGAATACGTTTAACGTAGTCACCCAGAACCTTTTTGAATAAAATTTGCTCAGGGAAGAGATCTTGCTGTATTGAGAACAAGGAGATAAAGTTCTTGATTAACGGGTTGTACCAGCAGTTCTCTGAGAGATCAGATCACTGGGGTGCTACTGATAAATGAGTGTGATAGTGTTTTAAGTGTCAGGTAGTCAGTCAAACACTAAAACAGGTGTTGCTGTGAGGTTATTTTGTAGAGGTGATTAAGGTCCATAATCAGTTGACTTTAAATAAGAGAGATTATTCTAGGTAATCTGGGTGAACTTGATTCAGTCTGTTGAAGAGCCTTAAGAATAGAATGGGGGCTTTCCTGAAGAAGAAGAAATGCCATCTGTGGATAGCAGCCTCAGCCTGGAAGATTTCCAGCTTCCCCTTCCTAATGACCTGACTATGGACCTCAGACTTCCCTAGCCAGGTCCATAACCACATGCTCTTTGTTAAATCTCTTAGTATATATCAGTATATCTAGTGGTTCAGCTTCCCTGGCTGAACCCTGATTGATAGTCAGCATCCCCATCAACATACCACCGATTCGTAACACTGTGAAGCTAGACACGTCTTTGAGTCTTTTTGAACCTCGATGGCTTCTACTGTAAAATGAGAGCTCCTCTGTTTTTAAAAAAACTCCTCCTCCTGATGGAGTCTTGTTACTTTTTCATGTGAACACCTTACTTCTTTGTAGCCATCATCGTCTTGTGTGTGAAGAGAGGCAAGCCTAGACCTCCAAGGATGCTGCTGGTTTTGGTCTTCCGTTACCCTGAGCTGTTCCCTGGAGCCATGCTGGGGATGGCAGGTTAGAGGTGGTACTGGGCCCCTGGGGCAGGCCTCCGCTGGGTCTCAAACTCACCCCTGCTTTGAGTCAGCCCCTGCTCTGGTAGTTGAGTGAATGATAGGGGTGGTGAAGTAGCTTTTCTTGGTCCTGAGTCACTCCTTCTTGTCCCTTCTTGTAGCAAAGTGTCTCTTCTGACATTGCCCAGTTAGGCTGAGTCACTTGGTGGAAGCTGCCCCCTCCAAAGTTCCTGTTACTCCAATGACAGGCCCATCAGTTGACCAAGCCTATAGAAAGCTGTGGTCCGTTCCTGGGAAGCCTGGGAGGGCCATCAGTTTGTCATTTTATGTCCTGTTTTCTCTTAATTGTGTGTTTGATAACAGAAAACTGAATGCAATTTATAATCATAAATATTTTAATCAGTAAAATGTTAAATATTAAAAAAATTTGTTCTTTCTTTGCTCCAGTCATCCCATCTCTCCCGGAATCCCCCCAGCATCGTTCCATCACCACATTGCTTTCTAAATGACTTATAGGAGCATTGGTGTGGAGACTGGAGGGACACATGTGTGGGACTGGGGCCCCAGGCCACATTCTGCCATACCAGGAATTCCCCTGCCGAGGGGCCTCCACCCTATTCTCAGATTCTTGATCAGGGAATTTTCCTCTTTGATTTTCATTTCCTTGTCTGAGTTCAGTGTTCTAAAACTTATATCTCAAGGGCACTTGCTAATAAACCATGGATCACATATCCTGGATGTGAATTTTATTTAAAAAGTTACTTTTGTTCAATTAACCATCAATCAAATATTTATTGTATGTTAACTATGTGCCTAGAACTATGCTAAGTGCTGGGGCTGCAGCCATGAATGTCTTTTAAACTGCTGTTCAGAATGTGATCGTGAAGAAAACCTCACGCCCACATATGGTTGTATACCACATTTTTAACACATTGGAGTGTTTTTAGTATGTTAAAAGGGGCAATCAGGTCAACCCTTTCTGTGAGCAGACCTCAGAATACAGCTTTTCCTGCCATCTCTGGATGTGTAAGTGAACTTTCAGTAAATACACTGTTTTAGCATCATTCTGAGTCTGCAACATTCTTTAAGAATTTCAGGCCTATTCATAGCGCCTCACGTGAATGTGTACAAGCAAACACACTTTAGAGCACAATGCACCCCGTCCATTTAAATAACCGCTTAAGGTTCAGGTGGTGTGACGATGAATGTTCTAGACCTGGCATAATCATCAGTGTCTGGTAGTAACTGAATGTCTAACACTTTGTCTCCTTAAATTGTATAAAAGGTAGTGTGGGTGTTTATTTAGAGTTCTGGGTCCTTCTACCCTGACTTTTATATTTAGGAGAGAGAGTGTGAACTCTTTATGTTAAACGTTCAACTCTGAAACAGACATCAGACTTCAATTAGAGTGAAGGACACCTTGAAATTGCAAGACAAGGTGATGAAACCAACCAAGCCTGGTTAGCACTCACAACTACTTTTCATTGCAAATCGGGGCTTGTTTTCTTATGGACAAGCAAACCAAATGTGGAGATAAATTGCCAAGGCTGTTATAGGAAGAGTAACTTCCTCAGACCTTATTTAAAAACCTTACTCTTAAGCACGATAGGCTTTATTGCTCTCATGAGTTAACGCAGAGATAAGGAAGTGTCTGTAAGTTATAGTTACACCAGACATCTCCACTGGGAAGTTATCACATGTATCTGATTTTATGTGTTAGGTTTCCTGGAACCATTTTGGTGGGGGAAGAGGGTTCCATTGCTGAACTCCAGAATTTTCTGCTGGATTCTGAGCTCTCTGAGAGTACAGGCCATGTCTAGTGTATTTTCCCTGATTGTATTCTTAACTCATGGCATGTTGCTGGGCACACTGTGACCTTTCAATAAATATTTGTTGAATGAGTCATTGAGAATGTTCAAAACCTGTGCTTCTAGGCTACCTCGGGTTTCTCTTGAGTGAGTGTCCTTTATTTTTCCCCTATAGAGTATTACTTTTTACCCTTTCTAAGAAGATTCCTTCAGATTGCCCTAGAAATTCAAGTTTCCCTTTTGCCTTCCACTGGATCTTGTATAGACTTACTAGGTAACAAAAGTCCCTTATGGTGAATTCAAACACCCAAATCATTGTCCTTTATTATGGGTGACAACTGGATTGAGAATGGCTATTCTAGGACAAGAGGGCATCAGAGGATAAGATGGCTGGATGGCATCACCGATGCAGTGAACATGAACTTGGGCAGACTCTGGGAGATGGTGAAGGACAGGAAAGCCTGGCATGCTGCAGTCCATGGGGTTGCAAAGAGTCGGACACGGCTGGGCAACTGAACACCAACACCAGCAACATTCTCTGTTAAGTGCTGCCTGAGACAGAGCCCCCTGTACCTCTTTACACACAAAGACTGCCCTGTGGTTTGCAGCTGCTGTTTTTCTCTACTCAAGCCTCAGTGTCTTGGCCCAGTTTGGTATGCACCATCCATTTTAGGTCAAGCTGCCTAGAACTGGAGAATTGTATCCAGAGGGTTTACTGAAGGATTCTCTTGGGTGCTTGACCTGTAAGGAAGTGAGGCAGGATTGGTTGGTGAAGCAGACCTGCACTGAGTTTCCAGCTGAGGTCTCAGTGGATCCCAAGGAAGGCTTGGGAGCTGGAATGACTCTTCAGAAATGTCTCAACTTGAGGCCAGGGAACCAGACCCCTCATATCCCTACATCAGCCAGCCATTGCTGGTAGGCTGCCCTTGAGAGGGGTGGCGAGAATTATTCTTGGGCAGGACAGCTCCCCTGTGGTGGAAGGCAGTTCCCTTTGAGGCTCACATCTGTGAGTCCTTAGCAGCACGGATATTCCTAGAAGCTGAGAGGACGGGCACATGGACCCTGAAAAGGGGATCTGGGGGGTATCACATTATCCACCACATCAGCAGTTGTTGCTCTTCACTGCTTGGCGAGTCTGTCTGCTGTAGGTCCTCCATAATGAACATCTGTCACCTCACTTGTACTGTAGGTTATTGTTGTTCAGTTTCTTAGTCCTTTCTGACTCCATGTGACCCCATGGACCCAGCGTGCCAGGCTTCCCTGTCCTTCACTATTTCCTGGACTTTGCCCAAACTCATTTCTATTGAGTCAGTGATGCCATCCGACCGTCTCATCCTCTGTCCTCATCCTTTAGGTTATTGTTTCCTCCCAAAGACATCATTTGTCATTTGACAGCTTCTTGGGGGCCGCCCAGGTCTTGAGTACTGACACGCTGGCCATGGCAACCCATGCTTGTGATTCCTTATCTGTCCATACCACGCACAGCACAGATCCACATGTGGGGAGGTGTTTCAGAAGCTGACATTTCCTTTGGGTCTCCACCCCTTCTACTTGAGATGGTTTCTTCCACTGGCTCTCCCACTCTTAAACTGCCCTTGTGTCATCTTCTGCTATTTATTCCTTAAACTTTGAGGCTTCTTGTAGTTTTAACCTGGGGTTCTTCTGTTCTTTCATTGTGCTACAGTGACCAGAAGGGTGATTTCCAAGTCTCTGACACTTTCTTGCTTTGTTTTTTTTCCCCCCCTGAGCTCCAGAGCTAGCCATCTAACTCTCTTGGGCTCTTTAAACTCAAAACAGCCAAAGCTGAACTTACGTTTAACATATATAAGACTTGCTTTTCCTTCTGGGCTCCTAGCTTCAATAGCATCTGTATCCACCTGCTCTGTAGCTAGAAATATGTCCTCCTGTGTTTTGCCTGGACCCCATGTGTCTGATGAATCTGCATCCTGAGTATTTCTTGAACTTGGCCTTTTCTCTTCATACTCACTCTCAGCACTTTAATTCAAGAGACAACTCTCACTGTTTCAGTCAACCCTGATACTTCTCAGCTGGTCTCTCTGAATCTAGTTCAATTTTTTTTTCCATACTGGACTCACAAAGGTCTTTCTAAAATCCCCATTTTTCTATGTCTCTCCCGATGAAGTATTTTTAAGTGATGCCCTTGGGGTTTGACCCTTTTCATCTTCTACTAGCTCTCCACTCACAGCACATATTCCATCCAGAGAAATCTGTTCTCAGTTCTTGGACATCCCATGTGCTCTCCTTTAATCACACCCTCCTAAGGGACAGGGCACTCTTCATTATCATCCCTGCCACATCTTTGCTTCCTTAATTCCTGTTCATCCTTTAGGTCTCAGCTGAGATGTCTTTCTTGGGAAAACTTCCCCGGCTCATCAAGAGTTTCCTTCGGGCTCCTGTAGAACCCTGTTTGTCTCTCATCACAGCACTCACATTAATAGGTTGTAATTTATTATCTTATTTTCTAAATCTCCTACTGGGTTGTAAGTTTTGAGAGAGCAGGGATTCCCTCTGACTTGTTGCATCTTTAGCAGCTCACACAGTGCAAGATTCAGAAAACACTCTAGTGAAAGAATTAATTTATTTAGGTCTTTCATTTACATGAAAGTTGAAATTGTCTCAGATGTTTGCACAGTCTGTTTTGTAGGAAGCTTGAAGGCATTTTTAATCTTTCAGTTTTCCTGAGGGCATATAAGTTTTGAGTCTATTTTCTATGTCTTTATTGGTCAATTAATAATAATTTTGGTTTCTCATAAGTTAAACTCACAGCATTCAACTTTGTGTTATAAGTAAAGTTAATACAGTCTTGTATTCAAGGGATTATTGAATCTTGGAGTGGATGGGAGTTTTGAAGTCTTCTGCTCAGTCTTTCACTAACATCTCCAACAAGTGAACAAAAGCGAGGGACTTTTTTACTTTACTGAAGAAGAGAGGAATGCTTAAGATGTCAAAACTGGCTGTTTGCCTTCACTAAGTCTGAGTGTCATCCACGAGGCAGAGATGGTATCTTCCTAGACTCTTCTGGAGACTTGCCTTGGAAATCTTGACGTCATTATCGCTTTCTTGCACAAGACTTAGTAAAGGAGGCCAGTGAGGCTCAGCCCAGCCTCAGGTCTTGTTTAATTCTCTTGTTGATGAAGAATGGGGTTAAGACATGCCTCAGCGACGGACCTCACAGACCTTGACATTATGGCAGGCACTTGACATCTAAACTTTTCCTGGAAATCCAGACGTGATGATGAACTGTTGGAAGTCAGATCAACTCACGGAATCCAAAGCTCCTGTTGCTTTAAAAAGTGAATGGAAAGTATTTTAGTGTCCTGATATTTACATTGCTGTATTTGTTTGTGTTGCCTTAAAACCATGTTCACTTAGAAAAATACGGTACACAGGGTAGTTTGTGAAACAGACTTTGGTAAGCATCTTGTAGTTAAATATTAACAGAAAGAGGAAGGGAACCACACCATGGCTGCCTTTGGGATGTAAAAACATATGGACTTTCTCCAAATTATATACCTAAGTTTCTTTCCAAAGTGATGTATATTTTAATACCATGTAGGATTGTCAAGGGCTCAATGGTAAAGAATCTGCCTGCCAACGCAGAAGACAAGGGTTCAATCCCTGGGTTGGGAAGATGCCCTGGAGAAGAAAGTGGTAGACAGAAGGGCCTGGCAGGCTATAGTCCATGGAGCTGCAAGAGTCAGACACGACTTAATGGCTAAATAACAACAGCAACAAAAGATTGTCATAGATTGTTTTCTTGTCTGTTTATCAAACATGGCAGTGATTCCAAACTCTTTGCTGTCTTGAGACATTTTATGTTTTATTACCCTCCACTCTCCCACTCTTCTGTGGCTATGTCTATGGGATTGACTTTTTGGGAAGCTAGTATATTTACTTTTGACTTCATGAACTGATATATTTTTTGAAGAAATCTAATCTTTGATCCTGGTTGAGGTACAGAGAGGTTTTAGAATTGTAACTTCCTATGATTTTTATATAAAATGGTCTTATTAAAAATAGTAATAATAGTAATAATAGTGTTTAGTGAGTGTTACTGTATACCAGACATGGTATAAATTTTCACATGCATTCTCTCATTTGGTCCTTCTTGGAGCTGACTGTGGCTCAGATATGAACTCCTTATTGCAAAATTAAGGCTTAAATTGAAGAAAATAGGGAAAACCACTAGGCCATTTAGGTATGACCTAAATCAAATTCCTTATGATTATACAGTGGAGCTGATGAATAGATTCAAGACATTAGATCTAGTAAACAGAATGCCTGAAGAATTATGGATGAAAGTTCATAACATTGTACAGGAGGCGGTGACCAAAACCATCCCAAAGAAAAAGAAATGCAAGAAGGCAAAGTGGTTGTCTGAGGAGGCTTTACACATAGCTGAGGAAAGAAGAGAAGTGAAAGGCAAAGGAGAAGGGGAAAGATATACTGCATTCAGTTGGGTATATAACCCAGAGAATAGCAAGGAGAGGGAAGAATTTTCATTCTTATATGAACAATGCAAAGAATTAGAGGGAAACAGTAGAAGGGGAAAGACTAGAGATCTCTTCAAGAAAATTGGAGATATCAAGGGAACATTTCATGCAAGGATGGGCATGATAAAAGACAGAAACAGTAAGGACCTAACAGAAGCAAAAGAGATTAAGAAGAGGTGGCAAGAATACACAGAAGAATTGTGCAAAAAAGGTCTTAATGTTCCCAGTAAACTCAGTGGTATGGTCATTCACCTAGAGCCAGACATCCTGGAGTGTGAAGTCAAGTGGGACTTAGGAAGCACTATTACAAACAAAGCTAGTGGAGGTGACACACTTCCAACCGAGCTATTTAAAATCCTAAAAGATGATGCTGTTAAAGAGCTGCACTCAATATGTCAGCAAATTTGGACAGTGGCCACAAGATGGGAAAAAGTCAGTTTTCATTCCAAACCCAAAGAAGGGCAATGCCAATGAATGTTCAGTCTACTGTATAATTGGACTCATTTAACGTGCCAGCAAGGTTATACTCATAATCCTTCAAGCTAGGCTTCAGCAGTACATGAACTGAGAACTTTCAGATGTATATCTCGATTTCAAAGAGGTAATGGAACCAGAGATCGAATTGGTAACATTCATTGCATCATGGAGAAAGCAAGGGAATTCCAGAAAAACATCCACTTCTGCTTCATTGACTATGTTAAAGCCTTTGATTGTGTGGATCACAACAAACTGGAACATTTTTAAGAAATGGGAATACCAGACTACCTTACCTGTATGCAGGTCAAGAAGCAATAGTTAGAACTGGACATGGAACAACAGACTGGTTCCAAATTGGGAAAGGAGTACGTCAAGGCTGTATATTGTCACCCTACTTTTTTAACTTATATGGAGAGTACATCATGCTAAATGCCAAGCTGGGTGAAGCACAAGCTGGAATCCAGATTGCCAAGAGAAATAGCATCAGCCTCAGATATAGATGATACTGCTCTAATGGAAGAAAGTGAAGAGGAACTAAAGAGCCTCTTGATGAGGGTGAAAGAGGAGAGTGAAAAAACTGACTTGAAACTCAACACTCAAAAAACTAAGATCTTGGCATCTGGTCCCATCACTTCATGGCAAATAGAAAGGGAAAAAGTGGAAGCAGTGACAGATTTTATTTTCTTGGGCTCCAAAATCACTGTGAACAGTGATTGTAGCCATGAAATTAAACAAAACAAAACACTTGCTCCTTGGCAGGAAATGTATGATCAAACCTAGGCAGTGTATTAAAAAGCAGAGACATCACTTTGCTGACAAAGGTCCGAAGAGCCAAAGCTATGGTTTTTCCAGTAGTCATATATGGATGTGAGAGTTGGACCATGAAGAAGACTGAATGATGAAGAATTTAAGGCTTTGAATTGTAGCACTAGAGAAGAGTCTCAAGAGTCCCTTGGACAGCAGGAGTTCAATCCAGTCCATCCTGAAGGAAATCAACCCTGAATATTCATTGGAAGGACTGTTGCTGAAGCTGAAGCTTCAGTACTTTGGCCGCGTGTTGTGAAGAGCTGACTCATTGGAAAAGATCCTGATTCTGGGAAAGATTGAGGGCAGGAGGAGAGGAGGGCAACAGAGGATGAGATGATTCGATAGCATCACCAACTTAATGGACGTGAATTTGAGCAAACTCCAGGAGGTAGTGGAGGACAGAGGAGCCTGGCGTGCTGCAGTCCATGGGGTCGCAAAGAGTCAGACACGACTTAGCGACTGAGCAACAACAGCAATGGGATTCGTACTAGTATTATCCTCACTTTATGATTCAGAAACTGAGGCTTATCAGCTACCAGATGGTTAAAAGCAAGATTCACATGAGGTCATCTGAGGTACTCATCTCTTTGATAAATGATAAAATGCCTGTAGTATTGCTTCTCGCCTCCCTCCTTTTGTTACTCAGTGGTATTCTGCTGTAGCACTTGTATACAGAATCCCAGATGGGATAGGTCAGTGGATGTTGCGCCAAAACCGAGAAAAGGAACAAGAAAACCCTTCTGCTGCTTCATGCTTATAGAATGAAAACGTGGTTGTGTGTGTTCAAGACGGGGATGACACTGGCTGGCCTGTGTGTTGGCCTGTGAAGGAGTTCCTGAGACATGAGTTAATCGGGAAGGGAAATCTTCCTTTTGAGTTCATCTGAGTAGATGTTTTTCAACACTGTTCTAAAGTCCTGCTGCTTCAGAAATTGTGATGCCTCTGCCCACCTAGTAATTTTGATGGAGGGGCTGTTTTCAGTGGCCTTCAGCTGGTTGGCCTCTACTCACCTTTAGCATTGAGGAGAAGACTGGTTTGGAGGGCAGTTGGTAACATTTTTGGGTCAGTGTCCTTTCTTTCAGCATATTTATGAGCCTCTGTGCATTTTTCCACGTTCTTTTTTCTTTGTTGTTTTGGTTTTATTTCTCTTGGCATGGTGTTTGCACCCCGTCATGATTGGAATTGGCAGGATTCTATGTTTGAAATCCTTACTTTACTGCCATATTCTGTACTTAGAGTTTTGGTGCCTGGTGGACAGTGGTGCCCTGATTGTGTGGATTTGTGCTCCAGACAGGTAGGCTTCTCATAGGTGAGGCACATAATCCCAGATTCTAGCAGACAGGTCTGTACACTTGGCTCAGAAAGGAATTAACAGCATACACTTTAAAAAATTGTTATTTTTTATTGAAGTATAGTTGATTTATAATGTTGTGTTAGTTTCAAGTATACAGTAAAGAGATTCCTGTATATATAATTATATACATGTATGTATATATATCATTTTTTCAGATTCTTTTTTCTTATAGGTTATTACAAAATGTTGAGTATAGTTCTTTGTGCTATGCAGTAGGTCCTTGTTGGTTATCTTTTTATATAGAGTAGTGTGTATCTGTTAATCTCCAAATCCTTATTTATCTTTCCCTCCCCTTCCCCCTTTGGTAATCATACTTTGTTTTCCACATGTTTCTAATCTTAATTAAAATTAAGATAATATGTACAAGTAAGTTGAGGCTTTATTTCAATCAGTTCAGTTCAGTTCAGTCACTCAGTTGTGTCCGACTCTTTGCGACCCCATGAATCGCAGCACGCCAGGCCTCCCTGTCCATCATCAACTCCCGGAGTTCACCCAAACTCATGTCCATTGAGTCGGTGATGCCATCCAGTCATCTCATCCTCTGTCGTCCCCTTCTCCTCCTGCCCCCAATCCCTCCCAGCATCAGAGTCTTTTCCAATGAGTCAACTCTTCGCATGAGCTGGCCAAAGTATTGGAGTTTCAGCTTCAGCATCAGTCCTTCCAATGAACACCCAGGACTGATCTCCTTTAGGATGGACTGGTGGGATCTCCTTGCCATCCAAGGGACTCTCAAGAGTCTTCTCCAACACCACAATTCAAAAGCATCAATGCTTCGGTGCTCAGCTTTCTTCACAGTCCAACTCTCACATCCATACATGACCACTGGAAAAACCATAGCCTTGACTAGATGGACTTTTGTTGGCAAAGTGATGTCTCTGCTTTTGAATATGCTATCTAGGTTGGTCATAACTTTCCTTCCAAGGAGTAAGTGTCTTTTAATTTCATGGCTGCAGTCATCATCTGCAGTGATTTTGGAGCCCAGAAAAATAAAGTCTGACACTGTTTCCACTCTTTCCCCATCTATTTCCCATGAAGTGATGGGACCGGATGCCATGATCTTCGTTTTCTGAATGTTGAGCTTTAAGCCAACTTTTTCACTCTCCTCTTTCACTTTCATCAAGAGACTTTTTAGTTCCTCTTCACTTTCTGCCATAAGGGTGGTGTCATCTGCATATCTGAAGTTATTGATATTTCTCCTGGCAATCTTGATTCCAGCTTGTGCTTCTTCCAGCCCAGCGTTTCTCATGATGTTCTCTGTATATAAGTTAAATAAGCAGGGTGACGATATACAGCCTTGACGAAATCCTTTTCCTATTTGGAACCCAGTCTGTTGTTCCATGTCCAGTTCTAACTGTTGCTTCCTGACCTGCATATAGGTTTCTCAAGAGGCAGGTCAGGTGGTCTGGTATTCCCATCTCTTTGAGAATTTTCCACAGTGTATTGTGATCCATACAGTCAAAGGCTTTGGCATAGTCAATAAAGCAGAAATAGATGTTTTTCTGGAACTCTCTTGCTTTTTCAATGATCCAGCGGATGTTGACAATTTGATCTCTGGTTCCTCTGCCTTTTCTAAAACCAGCTTGAACATCTGGAAGTTCACAGTTCACGTGTTGCTGAAGCCTGGCTTGGAGAATTTTGAGCGTTACTTTACTAGCATGTGAGATGAGTGCAACTGTGCGGTAGTTTGAGCATTCTTTGGCATTGCCTTTCTTTGGGATTGGAATGAAAACGGACCTTTTCCAGTCCTGTGGCCACTGCTGAGTTTTCCAAATTTGTTGGCATATTGAGTTCAGCACTTTCACAGCATCATCTTTCAGGATTTGAAATAGCTCAACTGGAATTCCATCACCTCTACTAGCTCTGTTCATAGTGATGCTTTCTAAGTCTCACTTGACTTTACATTCTAGGATGTCTGGCTCTAGGTGAGTGATCACACCATCATGATTATCTGGGTCGTGAAGCTCTTTTTTGTACAGTTCTTTTGTGTATTCTTGCCACCTCTTCTTAATTTCTTCTGCTTCTGTTAGGTCCAAACCATTTCTGTCCTTTATCGAGCCCATCTTTGCATGAAGTGTTCCCTTGGTATCTCTAATTTTTTTGAAGAGATCTCTAGTCTTTTGCATTCTGTTGTTTTCCTCTATTTCTTTGCATTGATCGCAGAGGAAGGCTTTCTTATCTCTTCTTGCTATTCTTTGGAACTCTGCATTCAGATGCTTATATCTTTCCTTTTCTCCTTTGCTTTTGGCTTCTCTTCTTTTCACAGCTATTTGTAAGGCCTCCCTAGACAGCCATTTTGCTTTTTTGCATTTCTTTTCCATGGGGATGGTCTTGATCCCTGTCTCCTGTACAATGTCACGATTCCATAGCTCATCAGGCACTCTATCAGATCTAGGTCCTTAAATCTATTTCTCACTTCCACTGTATAATCATAAGGGATTTGATTTAGGTCATACCTGAATGGTCTAGTGGTTTTCCCTACTTTCTTCAATTTCAGTCTGAATTTGGCAATAAGGAGTTCATGATCTGAGCCACAGTCAGCTCCTGGTCTTGTTTTTGCTGACTGTATAGAGCTTCTCCATCTTTGGCTGCAAAGAATATAATCAATCTGATTTCGGTGTTGACCATCTGGTGATGTCCATGTGTAGAGTCTTCTCTTGTGTTGTTGGAAGAGGGTGTTTGTTATGACCAGTGCATTTTCTTGGCAAAACTCTTATTAGCCTTTGCCCTGCTTCATTCTGTATTCCAAGGCCAAATTTGCCTGTTACTCCAGGTATTTCTTGACTTCCTATTTTTGCATTCCAGTCCCTATAATGAAAAGGACATCTTTTTTGGGTGTTAGTTCTAAAAGGTCCTGTAGGTCTTCATAGAACCGTTCAACTTCAGCTTCTTCAGTGTTACTGGTTGGGGCATAGACTTGAATTACTGTGATATTGAATGGTTTGCCTTGGAAACGAACAGAGATCATTCTGTCATTTTTGAGATTGCATCCAAGTACTGCATTTCGGACTCTTTTGTTGACCATGGTGGCTACTCCATTTCTTCTAAGGGATTCCTGCCCGCAGTGGTAGATATAATGGTCATCTGAGTTAAATTCACCCATTCCAGTCCATTTCAGTTCGCTGATTCCTAGAATGTCGACATTCACTCTTGCCATCTCTTGTTTGACCACTTCCAGTTTGCCTTGATTCATGGACCTGACATTTCAGGTTCCTATGCAATATTGCTCTTTACAGCATCGGACCTTGCTTCTATCACCAGTCACATCCACAGCTGGGTATTGTTTTTGCTTTGGCTCCATCCCTTCATTCTTTCTGGAGTTATTTCTCCATTGATCTCCAGTAGCATATTGGGCACCTACCGACCTGGGGAGTTTCTCTTTCAGTATCCTATCATTTTGCCTTTTCATACTGTTCATGGGGTTCTCAAGGCAAGAATACTGAAGTGGTTTGCCATTCCCTTCTCCAGTGGACCACATTCTGTCAGCCCTCTCCACCATGACCTGCCTGTCTTGGATGGCCCCATGGGCATGGCTTAGTTTCATTGAGTTAGACAAGGCTGTGGTAACTGTGATCAGATTGGCTAGTTTTCTGTGATTATGGTTTCAGTGTGTCTGCTCTTTGATGCCCTCTCGCAACACCTACCGTCTTACTTGGGTTTCTCTTACCTTGGATGTGGGATATCTCTTCACGGCTGCTCCAGCGAAGTGCAGCCACTGCTCCTTACCTTGTACGAGGTCACCCCTCCTCGACCTTGAACGTGTAGTAGCTCCTCTCTGGCCTCCTGCGCCCCCGCAGCTGCTCCTTGGACGTGGGGTAGCTCCTCTCTGCTGCCCCCCTGTCCTTGGACGTGGGATAGCTCCTCTTGGCCGTGCTTCTATGCGGTCTGTTGCAGCCGCCGCGCTTCTGTATTATATCAATACTTGAATACAAAGAACCAGGAAGAGAGACGTAGTATAGTTTTTTCACCATCTGTGTGACAAGCTGTAAAGTACTGACAGTCATTTATCCATGTACTTTTCTATGAGAAAACTCAGTTTGAGTAGATAGGAAAACTGAGATATGAGATGATCCATACACATACACAAACACATGATTTGTATCTTTCCTAGGAGTTTTATATTGGGTTGTCCAGATGGCTTGACATTTCTGTTGATTTTAGCGAAGAGTCTTAGGGAATTCCTGGCAGTACAGTGGTTAGGACTCCACGCTTCCACTGGAGGGAGCCCAGTTTCGATCCCTGGTTGGAGAAGTAAGGGCCCATGTACTCAGCAGGGCAGCCAAAAAACTAAAGCAAAGAGTCTTAGAGGTTGGGGTGTCTTAGATGTCATCTAATCTGATTCCTCAACCAGCATATACACCGTTCATATATGATCACACTGTTTCTTCTAGAAAACTTTCAAAGGAAAGAGGGCACGCTGTCTTAAGGGCAGCCTCTTCCGTTTTGGCATCCTGTGCTAACTGCTGGAAAATGCCTTGTTATAGTGAGCCTGTCTCCCTTCTTGTGCAACTCCTGCATGTTGGTAAGAGCCATGAATTCAGTAACCAGGAAGCTTTCCGTTTCATTTCCGAGGTAGCCCTATTTCCTTGGATGCCCTCCCGGCATCCTAGTCCAAGCCATCCCTCACTCCTTTCTGGAAGAAACAATAGCCTCTTAACTGGACTCCCAACATTTCCTCTTTGGCACTCTCTGTTCTCACTTTCTTCCCAATGTCTTCAGTTGCTCTTGAACAAAAGTTTGAACTACTTCACAGGATCTGAACCTGCCTGCCTTTCCAGGCTCAGCTAAGACTACTTTCCCTTTTCTTCTCTATGTACTACACTCACTACCTCTTTATAGGCATCTGGACGTCTTTTGCCTCAGGACCTTTGCTCGTACTGTTTCCTGTGCCTGGGAACCCCTGATCCTGCCTGGTCTCCTTTTCCACCCCCTTGCAGCTCTAAAGTTGGTTTACCAAAAACACCTCTGACCCGCAGACCAGGGTAGACCTGCTGCTGCTGCTGCTAAGTCGCTGCAGTCATGTCCGACTCTGTGCGACCCCATAGACAGCAGCCCACCAGGCCCTGCCGTCCCTGGAATTCTCCAGGCAAGAACACTGGAGTGGGTTGCCATTTCCTTCTCCAATGCATGAAAGTGAGAAGTGAAAGTGAAGTCGCTCAGTCGTGTCCGACCCTCAGCGACCCCATGGACTGCAGCCTACCAGGCTCCTCCGTCCATGGGATTTTCCAGGCAAGAGTACTGGAGTAGGGTGCCAGTGCCTTCTCCAGGGTAGACCTCCCTGTTGTGTATTCTCTGAGCATCCTGTGGTTCTCTTCCACAGTGTTGGTCTTTGTAATAAGTCTTTATTTTTGTACTTATTTATGTAAGGACTGTCTTCTTGGAGGCACGGTCATGTCTGGCTCAGTGATGTATCTCCAGCACCTAGAGTGTGAGGGGAGCTTGTGGAAGTCTCCCAAGTATTCCAGAAAAGTCTGGGATACTGGAAGTTAGGGCTGTTTTCTCCTCCAGAGTGAGCACCTCTATCTTTTCTTCCTGCTGTTTTTATTTTCTAAGATTATATTTTGTTGTTTTTGTTGTCAACCTTTTTTAAAGAAAAAATTTCAAAATAGCACGAATGAAAATACTAAGTCACAGAACTTCTGTGCAGTGGGTGAACTGGTACTTAAAGGAACATTTATCACCTTAAAAACCAAAAGAATGAACTCAGCATTCATCTCAAAAAGTTTAAAAAAGACAGCAAAATGAATGAAAGGAAGTCATAAAGAATGAATAAGTGTAAATAAAGACAAAAAATTAATAAAGTAGAAAAGAGAAAAATAGTAGAATAAGTGTATTGAAGGTTGTACTAGCTTTTTTTGGATGTAAAAGTTATATATATATACACACACACACACACACACACACATATGCACATATATAACTAATTTTTAATTGTGGTAAAATATTTTCATGCATTGGAGAAGGAAATGGCAACCCACTCCAGTGTTCTTGCCTGGAGAATCCCAGGGACAGGGGAGCCTGGTGGGCTGCTGTCTATGGGGTGGCACAGAGTCCGACACGACTGAAGTGACTTAGCAGCAGCGGCATACACAATTGATGCTTGAATGAAGCTAGGGTTAGAGGCACAGACCCTCCATGCAGCTGAAAATCCATATGTAACTTGAGGTTGGCCCTCTGTCTCCAGGGCTCCTCTTCCTCCGTGTGTGCAATTGCCCATCTGTGGGTCCAACCAACCTTACATTGTGTAGTACTGTAGTACTTGCTGGGCTTCCCTCGTGGCTCAGATGGTGAAGCATCTGCCTGCAATGAGGGGACCTGGGTTTGATCTATTGAAGAAAATCTGTGTATAAGTAGACGTGTGCAGTTTAAACCTGTGTTCAACAATCACCTGTAAAATTTGCCATTTTAATAATTTTTAAGTGTACCTTGGCTTTTAGCATTTTCACATTGTTCTGCACCTATCACCACTGTCTTATTCCAGAACATATGTATATTTTTTTATTATCCAAAAAAGAAACCCTGTACCCCTTTAGTAGTCAAATGGCAGCTTAATAATCTGTTGTCTTTGTGGATTTGCCTATTTTGGTTATTTCACATAAATGGAATTTTATACTACATGGCTTTTCCTATCTGGAGTTTTTCTGTTTCTTACTGTAGTGTTTTCCAGGTTCGTTCCTTTTTTTTTTTTTTAATGGCTGAATAATATTCTGTGGTATTTCATGTATATACCACCTGTTTATTCATTCATCTGTTTATGGACACTTTCTGTCTTTTGGCTGTTGTGAATAATGCTGCTGTGAGCTTGGTTTACAAGTACCTTGAGTTCTTTTTTCAGTCCTTCTGGGTGTCTACTCAAGAGTGGAATTGCTGGGTTATGCTATAATTCTTTGTTTAACTTCTTGAGAAACTGCCAAGCTATTGTCCACTACATATACACCACCTTATATTCTCATCAGCAGTGCATTGAGGGTTACAGTTTCTCTGCATCTTTACTTATCCTTGTTCAGATCAGTCGCTCAGTCGTCTCCGACTCTTGGTGACCCCATGAATCACAGCACGCCAGGCCTCCCTGTCCATCACCAACTCCCGGAGTTCACTGAGACTCACGTCCATTGAGTCAGTGATGCCATCCAGCCATCTCATCCTCTGTCATCCCCTTCTCCTCCTGCCCCCAATCCCTCCCAGCATCAGAGTCTTTTCCAATGAGTCAACTCTTCACATGAGGTGGCCAAAGTACTGGAGTTTCAGCTTCAGCATCATTCCCTCCAAAGAAATCCCAGGGCTGATCTCCTTCAGAATGGACTGGTTGGATCTCCTGGCAGTCCAAGGGACTCTCAAGAGTCTTCTCTAACACCACAGTTCAAAAGCATCAATTCTTCGGCGCTCAGCCTTCTTCACAGTCCAACTCTCACATCCATACATGACCACAGGAAAAACCATAGCCTTGACTAGACGAACCTTTGTTGGCAAAGTAATGTCTCTGCTTTTCAATATGCTATCTAGGTTGATCATAACTTTCCTTCCAAGGAGTAAGTATCTTTTAATTTCATGGCTGCAGTCACCATCTGTAGTGATTTTGGAGCCCAGAAAAATAAAGTCTGACACTGTTTCCACTCTTTCCCCATCTACTTCCCATGAAGTGGTGGGACCGGATGCCATGATCTTTGTTTTCTGAATGTTGAGCTTTAAGCCAACTTTTTCACTCTCCACTTTCATTTTCATCAAGAGGCTTTTTAGTTCCTCTTCACTTTCTGCCATAAGGGTGATGTCATCTGCATATCTGAGGTTATTGATATTTCTCCCAGCAGTCTTGATTTCAGCCTGTGTTTCTTCCAGTCCAGCGTTTCTCATGATGTACTCTGCATATAAGTTAAACAGGGTGACAATATACAGCCTTGACGAAATCCTTTTCCTATTTGGAACCAGTCTGTTGTTCCATGTCCAGTTCTAACTTTTGCTTCCTGACCTGCATACAAATTTCTCAAGAGGCAGGTCAAGTGGTCTGGTATTCCCATCTCTTTCAGAATTTTCCACAGTTTATTGTGATCCACACAGTCAAAGGCTTTGGCGTAGTCAATAAAGCAGAAATTGATGTTTTTCTGGAACTCTCTTGCTTTTTCCATGATCTAGCGGATGTTGGCAATTTGATCTCTGGTTCCTCTGCCTTTTCTAAAACCAGCTTGAACATCAGGAAGTTCACAGTTCACATATTGCTGAAGCCTGGCTTGGAGACTTTTGAGCATTACTTTACTAGCGTGTGAGATGAGTGCAATTGTGCAGTAGTTTGAGCATTCTTTGGCATTGCCTTTCTTTGGGATTGGAATGAAAACTGACCTTTTCCAGTCCTGTGGCCACTGCTGAGTTTTCCACATTTGCTGGCATATTGAGTGCAGCACTTTCACAGCATCATCTTTCAGGATTCGGAATAGCTCAACTGGAATTCCATCACCTCCACTAGCTTTGTTCGTAGTGATGCTTTCTAAGGCCCACTTGACTTCATATTCCAGGATGTCTGGCTCTAGGTCAGTGATCACACCATCGTGATTATCTGGGTCATGAAGATCTTTTTTGTACAGTTCTGTATATTCTTGCCATCTCTTCTTAATATCTTCTGCTTCTGTTAGGTCCATACCATTTCTGTCCTTTATCGAGCTCATCTTTGCATGAAATGTTCCTTTGGTATCTCTGATTTTCTTGAAGAGATCCCCAGTCTTTCCCATTCTGTTGTTTTCCTCTATTTCTTTGCATTGATCGCAGAGGAAGGCTTTCTTATCTCTTCTTGCTATTCTTTGGAACTCTGCATTCAGATGCTTATATCTTTCCTTTTCTCCTTTGCTTTTGGCTTCTCTTCTTTTCACAGCTATTTGTAAGGCCTCTCCAGACAGCCATTTTGCTTTTTTGCATTTCTTTTCTATGGGGATGGTCTTGATCCCTGTCTCCTGTACAATGTCACGAACCTCATTCCATAGCTCATCAGGCACTCTATCAGATCTAGGTCCTTAAATCTATTTCTCACTTCCACTGTATAATCATAAGGGATTTGATTTAGGTCATACCTGAATGGTCTAGTGGTTTTCCCTACTTTCTTCAGTTTCAGTCTGAATTTGGCAATAAGGAGTTCATGATCTGAGCCACAGTCAGCTCCTGGTCTTGTTTTTGCTGACTGTATAGAGCTTGTCCATCTTTGGCTGCAAAGAATATAATCAATCTGATTTCAGTGTTGACCATCTGGTGATGTCCATGTATAGAGTCTTCTCTTGTGTTGTTGGAAGAGGGTGTTTGTTATGACCAGTGCATTTTCTTGGCAAAACTCTATTAGCCTTTGCCCTGCTTCATTCTGTATTCCAAGGCCAAATTTGCCTGTTACTCCAGGTGTTTCTTGACTTGCTACTTTTGCATTCCAGTCCCCTATAATGAAAAGGACATCTTTTTTGGGTGTTAGTTCTAAAAGGTCTTGTAGGTCTTCACAAAACCGTTCAACTTCAGCTTCTTCAGTGTTACTGGTTGGGGCATAGACTTGAATTACTGTGATATTGAATGGTTTGCCTTGGAAACGAACAGAGATCATTCTGTCGTTTTTGAGATTGCATCCAAGTACTGCATTTCAGACTCTTTTGTTGACCATGATGGCCACTCCCTTTCTTCTGAAGGATTCCTGCCCGCAGTGGTAGATATAATGGTCATCTGAGTTAAATTCACCCATTCCAGTCCATTTCAGTTCGCTGATTCCTAGAATGTCGACATTCACTCTTGCCATCTCTTGTTTGACCACTTCCAGTTTGCCTTGATTCATGGACCTGACATTCCAGGTTCCTATGCAATATTGTTCTTTACAGCATCGGACCTTGCTTCTATCACCAGTCACATCCACAGCTGGGTATTGTTTTTGCTTTGACTCCATCCCTTCATTCTTTCTGGAGTTATTTCTCCACTGATCTCCAGTAGCATATTGGGCACCTACCGACCTGGGGAGTTTCTCTTTCAGTATCCTATCATTTTGCCTTTTCATACTGTTCATGGGGTTCTCAAGGCAAGAATACTGAAGTGGTTTGCCATTCCCTTCTCCAGTGGACCACATTCTGTCAGATCTCTCCACCATGACCCACCCATCTTGGGTGGCCCCATGGGCATGACTTAGTTTCACTGAGTTAGACGAGGCTGTGGTCCTAGTGTGATTAGATTGACTAGTTTTCTGTGAGTATGGTTTCAGTGTGTTTGTCCTCTGATGCCCTCTTGTAACACCTACCGTCTTACTTAGGTTTCTCTTACCTTGCGCGTGGGGTATCTCTTCACGGCTGCTCCAGCGAAGCACAGCCATTGCTCCTTACCTTGGATGAGGGGTATCTCCTCACCGCCGCCCTTCCTGATCTTCATCGTGGGATAGCTCCTCTAGGCCCTCCTGTGCCAGTGCTTACTTTACTTAAAAAAAAATGTAGCCATCTTTGTAGTTAAGAAATGTTATCTCACTGTGGTTTGGATTCGTGTTTCCTTAAATGACTAATGATGTTGAACATATTTTTGTGTGCTTAGTGGTGTTTACTTATCTTTTTTGGAGAAATCTCTATTTAAGTCCTTTGCCCATTTTTGAATTGGATTGTTGGTTGAGTTGTAGGAGTTCTTTTAAATTCTGATTATCAAAACCTTAGCAGATATGTAATTTGAAAACATTTTCTGGCTTTGAATTGTCTTTCACTCTCTTGTCAGTGTCCTTTGATGCACAAAAGTTATAATTTTAATGAAGTATCTAGTTTGCCTTTTGTTGCCTGTGGTTTTGGTCTCATATTTGGGGCAGAACTTCCAGTACTGTGTTGAAAAGCAGTGAAGAAAGTGGGCATTGTTGCCTTATTCCTAATCTTAGGAGACTAAGTTTCAACGTTTCACCACTGAATATGATTTTGGCTGGGGATTTTTCATAAATACTCTTTACCATGTTGAGAAAATTTCCTGGTCCTGGTTTTTTGACATTTTTATTATGAAAGGATGTGGACTTCTGTCAGTGCCTTTTCTGTGTCAGTTGAGATGATCATGTAGTTTTTTTCATTCTGTTAATGTAGTACACTTATTGATTTTTATATGTCGAATCACCCTTGCAGTACTGGGACAAATCCCACTGATCACGATGTGTTATCTTTTTAATAAGTTTCTGGATTTGGTTTGCTAGTATTTTTATACTCCACTTACAATGACAAAATGTTGGCTCTATTCCCTGTGCTGTATAATATACCTTGTAGCTCATTTATTTTCTACACAGTAGTTTGTACTACTTAATCCCTACTGCTATCTTGCCCCCTGCCTTTTCCTCACTGCCAACCACTAGTGTGCTCTGTGTATCTGTGGGTCTGTTTCTTATTTGTTATAGTCACTAGTTTGTTTTATTTTTTAGATTTCACACATAAGTAATATCATACAGTATCTGTCTTTATCTGATTATTTCACTAAGGGTAATGGAGTCCAAGTTCATCCATAATGTTGCAAATGGCAAAATAAAAATTTTAATATTTTAAATAGTGATATAACTAAGCTTTCTTCAGAAATCTTTGTATATGTTGGTGATGTTTCCTGAAGATAAATTTCTAGATATGGAAGTTCAGTGAATATGCCTTTTATAAAGACTGTTGCTAATGCTGTCAGATTGCTCTCCAGAAAGGATGTGCTTGCCATCCAGAAAAGATACTGCCAGCAGTAACTAGCCTGTTTGTTTATTTTCACTGGGCTCTCAGCACTACTTGTATAACTGTTAAAAAATGCAAGGTGTTTTTTGAGGTGTTTTCCATTTCTTATTGATATTATATATAAAGATTAAAAAAAAAAACTATTAATGACCTTAATCCTTGTCTAGATGAATCACAAGCTGGAATCAAGATTGCCTCAGATATGCAAATGATACCACTCTAATGGCAGAAAGGAAAGAGGATATAAAGAGCCTCTTGATGAGGGTGAAAGAGGAGAGTGAAAAAGCTGGCTTGAAACTCAACATTAAAAAAATTAAGATCATGGCATCAGGTCCCATCACTTCATGGCAAATAGATGGGGAAAAAGTGGAAACAGTGACAGATTTTATTTTCTTGGGATCCAAAATCACTGCAGACGGTGACTGCAGCCAGGAAATTAAAAGACACTTGCTCCTTGGAAGGAAAGCTATGCCAAACCTAGACAGCATATTAAAAAGCAGAGACATCACTTTGCTGACAAAGGTCCAAATAGTCAAAGCTATGGTTTTTCCAGTGGTCATGTATGAATGTGAGAGTTGGACCGTAAAGAAGGCTGAGTGCCAAAGAATTGATGCTTTTGAACTGTGGTGTTGCAGAAGACTCTTGAGAGTCCCTTGGATAGCAAGGAGATCAAACCAGTCAATCCTAAAGGAAATCAACCCTGAATATCACTGCAAGGATTGAGGCTGAAGCTTTGGCCACCTGATGTGAAGAGCTGACTCACTGGAAAAGACCCTGATGCTGGGAAAGGTTGAGAGTAGGAGAAGGGGGCAGTGGAGGATGAGATGGTTGGATAGCACCATTGACTCAGTGGACATGAATTTGAGTGAATCCCAGGAGACAGTGAAGGACAGGGAAGCCTGGAGTGCTGCAGTCCATGGTGTCACAAAGAGTCGGTCACGACTTAGCAACTGAACAATGAACAACAACAACAATCCTTGTCTAAGCACATACATTAACCAAAATATTTATTTTTCTTTCTGGTTAGTTTTAAATTTCACCTGTTGTAATTTTTTTTTTTATAAGGAGAGTAACTTTTATCCTAGATTATATGTTGTAATACTTTTGAACTGTGGTATTGGAGAATCCGACTTGAGAGTCCTTTGGACTGCAAGGAGATCCAACCAGTCTATCCTAAAGAAATCAGTCCTGAATATTCATTGGAAGAACTAATGCTGAGGCTGAAGCTCCAATACTTTGGCCACTTAATGTGAAGAACTGACTGATTAGAAAGGACCCTGATGCTGGGAAAGATTAAAGACAAGAGGAGAAGGGGATGACAGAGGATGAGATGGTTGGGTGGCATCACCGACTTGTTGGACATGAGTTTGAGCAAGCTCCTGGAGTTGGTAATGGACAGGGAAGCCTGGTGTGCTGCAGTCCATGGGGCCGCAAAGAGTCAGACACGACTGAGCATCTGAACTGAACATATTTGTGATTCCTTCTCATCTCTCTATTCTTTCTGCTTCCCTCCTTTTCTTCCTACTTTCCTTCCTTGGAGTAGGGAGAAAGCCGTCCTTGTGCTGAAGTTTATAACCATTGATCTTTAGTCTCTTCTGTTCCTTTTGTGGCAAAACTTATGCACATTTACATGCACATTTAATATAGCTGTGATTTGTTTTACTGTACAGTATGAAGTAGGGATATGGCCACTGGCACTGTTAATCTATTGTTTTAACACTATTTATTGAATAACTCATTATTTTCCCTCTGATTTGAAATGTCAGATTTATCATTGGTGAAATTATTACATATAGTGATATGAGTTTGTTTACAAGCATTCTACTCTCTTCTTCAGTTTTAGTTATTGTTCAGTTGAGTTCAGTCGCTCAGTCGTGTCCGACTCTTTGCGACCCCATGAATCGCAGCACGCCAGGCCTCCCTGTCCATCACCAACTCTCGGAGTTCACTCAAACTCATGTCCATCGAGTTGGTGATGCCATCCAACCAACTCATTCTCTGTCGTCCGCTTCTCCTCCTGCCCCCAATCCCTCCCAGCATCAGAGTCTTTTCCAATGAGTCAACTCTTCGCATGAGGTGGCCAAAGTATTGGAGTTTCAGCTTTAGCATCAGTCCTTCCAATGAATATTCAGGACTGATTTCCTTTAGGATGGACTGGTTGGATCTCCTTGCAGTCCAAGGGACTCTCAAGAGTGTCCATAGTTCATCATTAGTTATTGTACTTTTAGAAAACATATTGTTGTTTGATAACTTGAGTCCACCTTCCTAATTCTTTTCTCAAAATGTTTTTGATTATTTCTATTTATGAAGTTCCAAAATAAAATCCATATGAGGTTCTTCTTTTAATTGCACTCGATTTACAAATCACTTTGTGGAAAGTTGGCATCTTTGTGATTTTGAGTCTTCTCATTCAAGAACATGTTTCTCTACATTTATTAAAACTTCCTTTCATGTGTGTTAGTAAAGTTATCTAGCTCTCTTGATACAGAGTCTGAGTTTGTTACTGGGCAGTTTAAATTTTTGTTTCTTTTGTAAATAGGGTTTTATTTTCAATTTATTACTGTTTATAAGAAGAATAATTTTTGATATTTGTTTTTAATGCTTCACCTTCTGAATTCTTATCAAATATATTTCGTTCAGTTCTTTTTGGAATTTTAGGTGGTCACATCATCCTCAAATTGTATTATCTTGCCTGTCCTTTCTCTTAGTTATACAGATATGTTTTTCTACTCTTACTTTATTTGCCACAATTTTCAGAAAGCACTCACTAATAGCATGACAGCCAGGAGTCATGTCTTGTCATGTCTTGCTTCTGATTTCATCATTAATTAAGGCAGGGGCTACTGGTAAAAGGTAGATGATTTTCCCTGTTAATTAGAGTTCCTGTATCTGTAGTCTTCCTTTTTTTTTTTTTTAAATAAGGAGTGCTGTTGTATTTTATTAGGTGCTTCTTTGATAGTTCCTGAGATGATCATATAATCTTCCTCCTTATTATAAACTTGGGTATAATTTAGTAACTGATTTCTTAAGACTAATGTATCATATTGTGAAATAGGCACACTTGGTAATGATGAATTTTTATTTTAATAATTTGCTAGGTTCAGCCAACTGCTCTGTGTGTTTAGAATTTTTGTATTGATATTCATAAATATTGTTGGTCTTTGGTTTTCTTCTGTGTGTACTAATTTAGTAAAACTTTTAATGTTAGAATAGTGTTGGTTTCATGAAAGTGATTGATTAACCTTTTATTTTTCCCCCTGTTTTTAGGAAAAGTTTGTGCAACATGTCAGTTAAGCTTCCTCTTGAATGTTTTTTGAAAGAAATAAGTTGGTTGTGATATTTTCTGCATCTAGAATATTTTTTGATATACTTTTGATAGCATTTCTAATGGCTGTTGATTTTTTCGTGTTTCACCTTCTGAAGTAATTTTTTGTAATTTATATGTAATAAGAACAACATTCCTAGTATCCCTGTTTTAAAATTCATTTGAAAAGGTGCAAATAGTTTCCTCCTATATTTTCAAAATATCTCTTTTCTATATTTGATGATGTCTTCTTGTCTTCCTTAAATTGGTAGCTTTGTGATTTCCCTTTTTACCTATTTTTCAGGTTGCCAGCAGTTTGTCTCTTATATTGATTTTTTTTTCATAAAATCAGCTCTTAGCTTTATTTTCCCATTTCACTGTTTTCTTCTCTGTATTAATAAGCTCCTGATTTATCATTATTCATTTCTTCATTTAGTACTTTTTACTCCATCTATTTACTGTTTAACTTTAAATTATAAAATATGAAATGCAAAAATGTACATTTAATAGTAACAATAATAAGTGCACTCACCACATAATTTAAATAATAGAACATGTTTTTAGCCCTCTTGAGCACCTGTCTCAGTATAAGCCCAGCCATCCCTCTTTCTGAGAGGTTACTGTTGTGAATTTCTGGTTAATCATTTCCTTCACTTTCTGTATAATTTCACTTATGGGTCCCTAAAGTTCATGTTGGTTGATTTTTCCTGGTTTTGAAATGTAAAGAAATGGAATTGAATTGCATGAATTCTTCTTCAATCTTGCTTTTTGCTCAGTGTTATGCTTTTGAGATTTATCCATGTTAATGTATACTGGAATATACTGTTTTTACTGGAGTATACTATTTCTTTATAAGAGTATAGTATTTACATATATAAATATACAAAATGTTAAAATATACAGTATGTAATTACAAATAATAGGATATACAAATTATGGAATTTATTAATCTGTTCTAATGTGGGTGGACATTTGGAATTATTTAAGTTTCTTATTTTATTTTCATGCTTTGCTATTACAAACAGTGTAGCTATGAATATGTTTTGTACCTATCTACTGGTACATCCATGCCAGAGACTATCCATGTTAAATATTTAGATATGGAATTCCTGTGTTGTGTACTCATATATTCAGCTTCAGTAGATCATACCAATTTCCTCAAATTATTTCCAAAATATTTATATCTCTTTAGGCTTAATTTACTCTTAATTTTCCAGTTACTTGAGCTGAATACTTATTTCACATTTGATATTTGAAAATAAAAAGGAAAAGATTTATAGTTATTAATTTGTTTCAGAGCATGGTTTATTTACAGTTTTATTATGGAGGCTTCTAATTTAAATAAAAAATTTTATTTTAAAATAATTAAGTTAATGTTATTTTTATTCTTTTAATTGTTTCTGGCTCCAAGTTTTTATGCATTGTGGCCAGAGATCAAAGTGTATATTTAACCCTTTTTTGCAGTGTTACTGAATTTTTTGTGATTTAATGCATGATCAATATTTTATTATTTGAAGACTGAATTGTCTCCAGAGAGCACAGAATGTAGTATCTATATTATATGAGTAAATATATTTTGACAATTAGGATATATACCTATTAAATAAAGCTGACTAATTATATCAAGTAAATTCTTAGATCCTTACTGTTTTTTCATAAAGTGAGAGCTAGTTTTAAGTCTCAGGGTCTTCTTGTAGATGTATTGGATAGATTTCCATGTCAATGTGTTTAGGTAATATTATTATGAATATTAGTATGTTTAAAATTATTTATGAAATGATATGTTATATTTTCTGTTTATCATGCTTCCTTTTGATCAACTGATACATTTACCTGACTTTGTTTAATTATATACATAAGGGCTGGGGGATTTTCTCAGGTGTTAAATCATTTATTTTTAAATCCTCATTTAAATCCTCATTTTTAAATCCTCATACTTACTACGTTTTGTGATAGTCTATTCACACCTTAAGAAAGTGTTCTGGCTTATTATTCTGACCCTGGAATAACTTGGTCAAATCTTCATAAATAGCTATATTCAGTTCACCTTTACCAAGGCACAGACCTGAAGAATACATCCTTTCTGTAAATTCATTTACTGCTTTAAAGTTTTAACTGTTCAGCAGTTACAGGATTTTTTTTTAAATCAGAAAGAAAAATGTTTGCATCTCAAGTACAGAAGAAAACTTTAAACCGTTCTTGATTGATCTCTAAAACCCAACTACTTACACGCTCATGGTTTTCTCTTCTCTTCTGTTTTTGCCAACTTGTTCCATCTATCCAACATGTGCGTCTTATGTACACCATAATGATTCACACGTGCATCATGTGCGACACGTGCTAAATGTTGATTTGCACTTGCATTTTCTGTGTCGGGTTTACTTTGAAGCAGAGCTTCTTAAAAAACTAACTGAATCTGTCCAGTGAAAAGTCTCATGTCTTTTGAAAAACCAGAGTTCCTACACTGTCTCCAGATCTACCTCCAAAGCTGAACTTGGGTGTTGGCAGCTCTTGGGAAAGTTCAAATCCTTCACTGAATTCATTCATTCTTCTTTGGTCCAATCACATAGGGTTATTAGAAAAAAGCCTTTCTCTTTCAACACCCTGGAGAGAGATTTCACATATTGCTTCCTCTTCTGAATTGCGTTGTCAGGATTAAAGCTTATGGCATCAGACGTTGCTTTATCAGTACAACTATAAAATCCAGACAGCTTTGTGGAAGGATTCAAGAAGTATTCTCCCTTCAACTTAATGTTAGATAAACCTTTCTCTGTAATACTTCCAGAAAGCTGTACTGTAAAAAGGAGAGTAATCAATTCCAATAATATCAGAGAAACCACATTTTGCCTACAAGTTCAACCAGGAAAACACCATTTCCAGCTCTAATATTAAGCACTGAAGCATCCGGTGGAATCTTGTGTTTCTGCATCCACCTTATTAGTTGAGTCATGCTCACCTCTCCAAGCCGATTTCTCCTGTATCTCCATATTCTTGCAAAGTTTGCAGTTCTAGATATCTCTTAGCATCTCAGCGTTCTGGAGTTCCCCGCGCAAACAGGGCGGAGCCACACACCCTCCGGGACTGCCCCCTGGAACCACGCCTCGGCGCCATCCGGCACCATCTTCTTCATCCTCTCCCGTTTATCGTGTGTTCTTGTTTTCCTTTTCTTGGGATTGATTATTTTATTTTGTGACTTTTTTCCCCCTGGAAGTTATATATATACTTCTTCTTTTTTTTTTGTAATGGGTTGTCCTTAACTTCTTAACAGACGTATTTGAAACTATTCTTTCTGCTAATGCCTTGAGTTAAGCAATTGCTAGAACGTCTCTCTTGAACGTGGGAAGCAACTTAGCTGCTCTTTATTTTCTCTCTCCTGGCCACCTCTCCTGTTTTTTAATTTGATTATTTAAATTTTATATACAGACTTTTGTTACTGTTGTATTTATACTAAACCTACTTTGTTAGGCCTTGAATTTTAACAATTCTTTCCCAAAGTGTAATGAATTGTCAACAGTTATTTAGATTTAAGTGTAAATTTACTTACATAATAATTTGTTGCGCTTCTGTATATTCCACAATTTTCTTGGACTGTGTTCTGTGATGCTGGAGTGTATCCTCAAGTAGCTCATTCAGATAAGGACTATACTTAGAAAACTGATTCCTTGAAATGTTATAATTTTCTAATTTATTAAAGTTTTTTTTTTCTATTGAAATCTTTCTTTTTTGATCAGTTGATACAGTTTTATAAATTTCTTTACAAATTTCTTAATGTTAACCCTCCATATTTTGGAATAAGTCCTTCTTGCTGAGGATTGTATTTTTTTCTGAGAAATTCAGCCAGCTGCTTGTTCCTCTTCTTCCTATTGTGCCCCCTGCCTTTCTAACAACTGACTCTTACCTTTATTTTTTTTGTGCTTTGTCCATTCTGGCCTTCCTATTGACTTTGTACCATGTTTCATTTTGTGAACTATTCAAAATATTCTTCTGTTTTTTGCTTGGAATGCTGTCCTGCTATTAATTCATATTCATTTTCTGACTCTTTTTTTTCAGTGTTTCTTTCTATAAAAAGTCTTCCTTGACGTCTAATACAGTGTAAGATTCCCAGTTTTATTTTTGGTTTGTTGTTTAGTTGCTAAGTTGTGTCGGACTCTGTGACCCCATGGACTATAGCCTGCCATGCTCCGCTGTCTGTGTAATTTCCCAGGCAAGAATACTGAAATAGGTTGCCATTTCCTTCTCCAGGGTGTCTTTCTGACCCGGGGATCAAACTCATGTCTCTTGCATTGGGAGGCAGATTCTTTACCACTGAGCCACCTGGGAAGCCTTTATATTCTATTATTTTAATTTTTTCATTAGAATTTCAGGGTTCCAGTACAAATTCCCAGTAGGTCCAAGCTTTGTGATCATCTCAGCTGACTCTTCTGGGTCAGGAAATACCCTCCCATGGCTCCAGTTTTAGATTAATTCTTGACTTTCCATTACTCCCAGGTCTTGTCTGGGTAATTGGTCAATACCTTTTCAGTTTTTTTGTTCCTCTACTTTTTCTTTGTCAAAAAGGAAACAAAATTTTTAGGGGTGTCTAGTGTGTAAAGCTTTCCCCCAGTTTTTGTTGGAATAATTAAGGAATTTATATTTGTTTTTGTAGGTTTTAAAATATTGTGTCCTCTTTAAGGAAAGATTAATAGCCTTTATATTGTTAGTTGTTAACAATTAGAGATCAAATATACATTTTACTTTTATCTGTTATACTTTATTATGAATTATTTGATGGCGCATCTGCCTCATTTATAAATTTATCATTTTGATACACTTTTTGGTCAGTGGTATACTTTTTGTTTTTGCTCAGGAAGAACATATGTATGGGTGGTATACTTTCTGGCCTGTTGTATATCTGAACATGGAAAATGTTTTTTTTTTTTTTTAATTCTTTCTGCATGAAAGATAGCTTGACTGGTTGTGAAGATTTTATTGCACACTGTTTTTTTGAAAATCATGGTGTGGAGGAGAAGTCTGATGCTAAGATGATTAAAAACTTACTAACTTTTGTTTCTGGTTCTTATAAGATTTGTTCTTTATCTTTTAAATTAATACATTTCAGAAGTAAATATATATCTAGTGTTCAGTTTTCATTAATATAGGTTGGTGCCACATCTTTTGATCAGTCGTGGAGGCCTTGAAAGTTATGTTATTGGTTACTAGTTTCTTCCTTATGTTACATTGGTTAATATGTTGTATGTTTTTGGGTATACACTCAATATTTCTATCATTTTTCTCATCATTTGTTCTTCCTAATTTTCAGAGAACTTTTAAGCTAAACTTCTAATTCACTTCTTGTTTTCTGCTAACCATTGTTAACTCCATTTGTTTTGCAAGATAGTTTCCTTATTTTTATAAACCCTGGTACTTTATTATATAAACAGTATAGAAACACTTTAAAGAATACTTTTGCAATTATTTTATTCTTAAACCCGTCTTTCCTTTTCATGGACTAGGTTGCCATTTCCTCCTCCAAGGATGTAGAAGTGACACCCACTGCCCATTCCACACCCCCCTTCCTTACACTCAGCACGTGGCCAGCTTCTCCCAGGCCAGGGACGCCCTCAGGATGGAAGCAGCTGGGCCTGGGTCTTGCCCCTGAATCTCCTTCCCACTTGCTTGTTTTATTTTGTTGGGAGGAGTCATCAGAGTTCTGTCCCAATCAGAGTTGCTTCCCAGAGTGTCCCTCAAGCGAGGTGGGTGCTAAGGCCACCCCCATTCCTGGCAGGGCGTTTATTCTCTCAATGGTGCCTTCTGCTGCCCCCACTGTCCCGACCCCCATGTGTGCCTTCTACCCCAAAGCATCTCACATCTACCCCAGCCTCTTCTCTCTGAATCCAGGGCTGGCTTCTCGTTGCCTCACTTCCCAGAGTGAGTTTAGAGAATTGAAGTCAGCATAGAATGCTGATCCCACTTCTTTGTTTCCGGGGGGATCAGAACGTCCTTGTGACTATGACAGAATTATCTCTGCTTCATTGTACATTTAAATGGAAACATACTCTTCCATTATAAAGGTACACAGCATGCTTTGTTTTTATTTTCATTTTTCTATTTTTGAGAGGAAAGAACAATGACAGTAGTTTGTGCTCAGTTCTCTGTTACCAGACTGAATGAATCTGCCCTTTTGCTCACCCCTCTCCAGTGAGATAAAAACCAGAATTATAAGAAATCATTTATGCAATATTGATTTAGTTTTTATTGGCATATAATCAGCATGGAATTAATTTGGACACATTATATGAGGATCTAAATTCATCCTATTTCATGTTTATAACAAGTTGACATAACCCCATTTATTTACTAAACTTCTTTCCCCACTGATGGAGACGACTCCTACACTATGTATCAGAACCCATTTATGTATCAGAGCCCGTTTATGCTACCACATGCAAAAGAATGAAACTGGACAACATCTCACCCCATACACAAGAGTTAACTGACAGTAGATTAAAGGCTTGAAGGTAAGACCAGAAACCATAAAACTTCCAGATGAAAGCATAGGTGTAACTTCCTCGACACTGCTCTTGGCATTGGTTTCTTTCTTGTTTTTTGGATCTGACTCTGAAGGTAATGGTAAAGAAAGCAAAAATAAACACAAGGTACTATATCAAACTAAAAAGCTTTTGCACAGTGAATGAAAAACCATCAACAAAATAAAACAACCTATGATTGGGAAAAAATGTCTGCACATCATATATCTGATGTGTGTATGTGTGTGCTCAGTCATGTCTGACTCTGCGACCCCATGGACTGTAGCCCCCCCAGGCTCCGCTGTCCATGGGATTCTCCAGGCAAGAATGCTGGAGTGGGTTGCCATTTCCTACTCTAGGGGATCTTCCTGACTCAGGGATCAAACCCCCATCTTCTACATTGCAGGTGGATTCTTTACTACTGAGCCATCAGGGAAGCCCCATAAGTTTGATAGGGGGCTAATATCTAAAATATAAAAATAACTCATACAATTCAATAAGAAAAAAGCACAATTTGATTGACAAATGGACAGGGGATCTGAAAAGACTTTTTCCCAAAGAAGATATACTGATGGCCAACAGGCATGTAAAAAAGTGCTCAGGACCTCTAAATATCAGGGAAATGCAAACCAAAAAGAATGCATATTGTCAAAAAGACAGGAAATAGCAAGCGTTGGAGAGGTTGTGGAGAAAAGAGAAGTCTCATACACTGTTGGTGGGAATGTAAATTAGTGCACTTACTATGGAAAGCATTATGAAGTTTCTTCAAAACAATTAAAAATAGAACTACTATGTGATCTAGGTATCCAGCTTCTGGATATTTACTGGAAGAAAATGAAAACATCAATTCAGACAGACATATGCACCTTCATGATCATTGCTACATTATTTACAGGAGCCAAGATATAGAAACAACTGGAATATCCATTGATGGATGAATGGATAAAGAGGATGTGATATATATGTGTGTGTGTGTAATGGAATATTTTTCAGCCTTCAGAATGAATAAAATCCTGCCATTTGCAACAATGTGGATGGACCTAGTGGGTATTATGCTAACTGAAATAAGTCAGAGAACAAAGACAAATACCATATGATTCTACATATATGGGAGATCTAAAAAATTAGATAAATAAAAACCAAACTCATATATATAACGGAGAAGAGATTGGTAAATATCAGAGGGGAAGGGGGTTGATGGGTGAGAAGGGTGAACAAGGGGTCAGTTGTATGATGGTGGTTAATAACTAGACTTAATTCGATGATCACTTTTTAGTGTGTTCAAATGCTGAATTATAATGTACACTTGAAACTAATGTTATATTTAGTTGAACTAATTTTACTTAAAAAAAGAAGACCATTTTTGCTGGTATCTCCCCATAGTACATAAGTCTACACTAGCAAGTTTTTAATCTCTATATTCTTTTCCATAGATCTGTCTGTTCTTGTTCCATAACATACCCTTTTATTCTTATAAATATTTCAGTATCGACAATGCTGGTCTGTTTTAATTACTCATAGTAAAAGATTTTATTTCCTTTTCTCCCATTGGGATAGGGATTGGAATTGTATCAGTAAATTAAATTTAATTTGGGGAGATTTTGGTACTTGAATCTCTTTGGTCTTCCTCTCTGGAATAAAGCTCTTAGCTCCATTGTTCCAAATCTCTTAAGTCTCTCAGAACAGTTTTTCAGTTGTCTCTATAAATGTATTTGCTCAGTCCACTCAGTTGTGTCCAACTCTGCGACTGTATGGACTGCAGCCCATCAGGCTCCTCTGTCCATGAAATTTTCCAGGCAAGAATGCTGGAGCGAGTTACCATTTCCTTCTCCAGGGGATCTTCTCCACCCAGGGATCGAACCTGCATCTCCTGTGTCCCCTGCATTGACAGGCAGGTTCTTTACTACTGAGCCACCTGGGAAGTCCCGTCTTTATACAGGTCATGTGTATTTCTTAAGGCTGTTTTTAAGTATTAGATAGCTTTTGAGGCCACCATGTATAGAATGTTTAAAATCACATTTTATACTATTAATAGTTATTGCTGGAATATAGAAAAGTTTTTTTTTAATTTATTCATCTTATACCAAGCCACTTTATTAAATGCTTATTTTTTATTAAATGCTTGTCTTTCACATGATTCTTTTCTTTTAAGCATGTTAAATCATTCCATATTTAAAAAGATGTGTGTTTTTTTGTCTTGTTCTTTTCAATATTTATAGCTGTCATTGAGTTTTACATCTCTGATTTCCCCATTGCTTTTCCTGGGTGCCCTATTTCATTTTCAGTGCACCTTGTATTTTATAGCTCCTTCTCTATTTTGTCTTTCCTCCTGGTTCTTAACACTCTTTGACATACCATATATTTCCTTTAAAGAAAAACAACTTATTCATGATTTCCCCAGAGGATATAAGCTCCCTGAGGATAGGGATTTTTGTTCATCTTTACCACTGTATCTGTAGGAAGGGCACATGACTCCACAAATATTTGTTGTATGAATGAAGTTTCATTATTTTGGAACTCCAGATTGAGGCTAATTTGAGTTCAGAGATGTGAAACTTTTGAAGTGTCTTGGCTTCCCTTCTCTCTTTTACCTTTTCTTCGTTGAAGATGATGGAAACAAATCAGTTTTTGAATAGCTACCGTTGATTCTCATGTTGTCACAATTGTTAGTCACAAGTTATGTTCTTTCTAAAGTCCCTGTGAACACAGGATTTGCCAGTACTCTTGGGCCCTCCATATCCATGGATTCTGCATCCACAGATTCCAACTGTGGATGGAAAATATTAGAGGGGGGCGGCGGGGGAAATTCCAGCAAGCTTCAGAAAGCAAAACCTGAGTTTGCCAGGTACCAGCAACTATTCATAGAGGATCTACATCATATTTACAACTCTTTGCATTGCACTTACACTGTATTAGGTTTTAGAGGTAACCTAGAGATGACAAGGTATACAGGAGGATGTGCGGTGGTTACATGCAAATACCATGCCATTTTATATAAGGGAAACTTGAGCATCAACAGGTTTTGTTATCCTCAGGGGTCATGGAACCGACTCCGCCCTGCAACCCAGGATATCGAACCATTACCCTAGGGGAAATGTAAGGTTCAGCTTGTGAGACTCTTGTCACATTTTTGTCAGCTGATCAGTACATAACCTCGTTTTATGTGTTCTTCTGTTCAAAGGCACCTTATTTAATACATACTATTGATGCATTAATGTTGAATTGCACAGCTAGCAGCACTATAAACTCACACTGGAAGGAAGCTCATGTAACATATGTATTTTCTGCACAAGGCCCAGCACAACCTTCCCAGTGTAGGGCAGCCAGGCAGCCTTCCAGCACTAAGCTTGGGGTTATTTTAAATAGCAAAATCACCAACAGAAAGCACGAAAATGCAAAAGTGTGGCACTAAATAG
The DNA here is from genome assembly GCF_029378745.1 of Bos indicus. Classification (NCBI taxonomy): domain Eukaryota; kingdom Metazoa; phylum Chordata; class Mammalia; order Artiodactyla; family Bovidae; genus Bos; species Bos indicus. The sequence continues at coordinate 8,139,285 of NC_091777.1, read as the reverse complement.
ACCTGGAAAGGCACACTTGTTTGCATCATGGGAGCTGAAACAGAAAAGGAGAGTCTCTTGTTCAGTCTCATCTGGGGTCATGCCAGTCAGATGACTCAATGGGCCCTGCTCTGTGCATGTTCTTGAATGGCCACAAAGTCTCCTTAGTATTGATTTTGGGGGTTGGAAATAAATTTTAGTGAGTAGAATTCACAAATATGAGACCAGTGAACAATGAGGATCCAGCGTAGTTTCATGTGGTATGGCTGTAACATCTTTTCTAAATGGTGGAACATCCCTCCTGAGTCGGGTTTTGGTCTGAATGAGATGACCGTGGCCAGCAGCTCTGCAGTCGTGAGCTCTGGGTCTTAGCATCACCCAGCATTTTGGACCGTAGTCACCTTCTACTCCTTCCGCCTTCGCTTCATGTCCCCGTGATGTCCAGGCTCTCCCTGAGGTCACGTTTTTCCTTAGGTACTAAATTCTTTCTCTTTCCTGGGATCCTCTGACCCTGCACACTCAGAATTTCACTCTGGGGACTCTTTTGAAGTTTATTTGAGCGGCCCGTCTTCTTAGCATCCCTGGACCACAGATGTAGCCTTTGAATCTCAAAATGTTTTAAATCTACTTTCCTGAAGTTCTGAAATGGAGGCACACACCTACATGACCTGGGGTGGGGGGGTTGGGCTGTAAACTCAGGTCCCCCCAGCCTTGCCCCAGACCCCCCGTGAGTCAGCAGTGGCAAAGGGTAGAAGTTCCACAGGTGAGTCAGATTTGTGCAGGTGAGGGAGCTCTGGTGAAGATGACAACAACTAGAAATGATAACCGTCAAAACCACAACCATAAGCGTTGGGCTCCTTAATAAACTCTTTGTGTTTTAATCTTACACCTCTGTGACATAGATGTATACTATGATGAGACTTCCCTAGTGGCTCAGTGGTAAAGAATCCGCCTGTCAAGGCAGGAGTTGCAGGTTCAGTTCCTGGGTCAGGAAGATGCCCTCGTGAAAGAAAGGACAACCCACTCAGTGTTCTCTCTCTCTCTCTTTTTTTCCTGCTTTTAATTTTGAATTGGGGTATAGCTAATTAACAATGTTGTGATAGTTTCAGGTGAGCAGTGAAGGGACTCAGCCATACGTATACATGTATCTATTCTTCCCTCCCATCCAAGCTGTCACAAAACATTCAGCAGCTCACTCCAGTATTCTTAACTGGGAAATCCCACAGACGGAGGAGCCCATGGGGTCGAAAAAGTCGGACATGACTCAGTGACTAAATAACAACAACATACTGTGTTGCTCAGTCACTGCGTCGTGTCCGGCTCTTGGCAACTCCATGGACTGCAGCACACCAGGCCGCACTGTCCTTTACCATCTCCTGGAGTTTGCTCAAAGTCCTGTCAGTTGAGTTGGTGATGCCATCCAACCATATTATCCTCTGTCACCCCCTTCTCCAGAATGTATTCTGTGCTGTGCTGTGCTTAGTTGCTCAGCCTTGTCCGACTCTTTGCGACCCCATGAACTGTAGTCTGCCAGGCTCCTCTGTCCATGGGGATTCTCCAGGCAAGAATACTGGAGTGGGTTGCCATGCCCTCCTCCAGGGGATCTTCCCAACCCAGGGATTGAACCCAGGTTTCCTGCTTTTCAAGCAGATTCTTTACCAGCTAAGCTACCAGGGAAGCCCAGAACATACTGTGATAAACCCCAAATACGAATGAGAAGACAGATGTTCACAGTGGTCAAGTGACTTCTCCAAAGTCTTAGCTCCTTGGCAAAGAATTGGAACTCAATGGCTACTTCATCAGGAGTGGTTCAACCTGGATTTTGTGCAGGAATTGCCTGGAGGGGCTTGTTAAGACAGATTACCAGCCCCACCCTCTGAATTTCTAATTCTGTAGACTTGGAGTGGGGCCTGGAGGGTCTACGTTTCTAACAAGCTCCATTGTGATGCTGATATCTGTGACATCCTTCTTTTCTCGTTGTTGTTCAGTTGCTCAGTTGTGTCCCACTCTTTGCCACCCCATGGACTGCAGCTTGCCAGGCTTCCCTGTCCTTTACCATCTCCCAGTGACCCCATGGACTACAGAGTCCATGGAGTTCTCCAGGCCAGAATACTGGAGTGGGTAGCCTTTCCCTTCTCCAGGGGATCTTCCCGACCCAGGGATCGAACCCAGGTCTCCCGCATTGCAGGTGGATTCTTTACTGTCTGAGGCACCAGGGCAGCCCAAGAATACTGGAGTGGGTAGCCTATTCCTTCTGCAGGGGATCTTCCCAACCCAAGAATAGAACTGAGGTCTCTTGCATTGCAGGCAGATTCTTTACCAGCTGAGCTATCAGGGACACCACCATCACCGGGAGATTGCTGAAACTCATGTCCATTGAGTCAGTAATGCTGTCCAACCATCTCATCCTCTGTCGTCCCCTTCTCCTCCTGCCTTCAGTCTTTCCCAGCACCAGGGTGTTTTCTAACGAGTTGGCTCTTCGCATCAGGTGGCCAAAGTATTGGAGCTTTAGCTTCAGCATCAGTCCTTCCAATGAATATTCAGGACTGATTTCCTTTAGGATGGGCTGGTTTGATCTCCTTGCAGTCCAAGGGACTCTCAAGAGTCTTTTCCAACACCACAGTTCAAAAGCGTCAATTCTTCGGCGATCAGCCGTTATGATCCAACTCTCACATCCATACATGACTATTGGAAAAACCGTAGCTTTGACTAGACTGACCTTTGTTGGCAAAGTAATGTCTCTGCTTTTTAGTATGCTGTCTAGGTTTGTCATAGCTTTTTTTTTGCAAGGAGCAAGCACCTTTTAATTTCATGGCCGCAGTCACTATCTGCAATGATTTTGGAGCCCGAGAAAATAAAGTCTGTCACTGTTTCCATTGTTTTCCCACTATTTGCCATGGAGTGATGGGACCAGATGCCAGGATCTTCGTTTTGTGAATGTTGAGCTTTAAGCCAGCTTTTCACTGTCCTCTTTTACCTTTGTCAAGAGTCTCTTAAGTTCCTCTTCACTTTCTGCCAAAAGGGTGGTGTCATCTGCATATCTGAGGATATTGATATTTCTCCCAGCAATCTTGATTCCAGCTTGTGCTTCATCCAGCCCAGCATTTTACATGATGTACTCTGCATATAAGTTAAATAAGCAGGCTGACAATATACAGCTTCGACATACTCCTTTCCCAATTTTGAACCAGTCTGTTGTTCTATGTCTGGTTCTAACTGTTGCTTCTTGACCTGCATACAGGTTTCTCAGGAGGCAGGTAAGGTGGTCTGGTATTCCCTCTTTTAAAGAATTTTCCACAATTTGTTTTGATCCACATAGTCAAAGGCTTTAGAGTAGTCAGTAAAGCAGAAGTAGATGTTTTTCTGGAATTCCCTTGCTTTTTTGATGATCCAACGGATGTTAACAATTTGATCTGTTTTCTCTGCCTTTTCTAAATCCAGCTTGAACATCTGGGACTTCTTCTTTTTTTTTTTTTGGACTGAGACACCTCAATTTTACATGAGTTTGAACAAACTTTGGGAGATGGTGAAGGACAGGGAAGCCTGTTGTGCTGCAATCCATGGGGTCACAAAGAGTCAGACATGACTGATTTTTTGTGTCAATTTTAAACAATCTCAATTTTAAAATCTATCAGGTGTGAAGCAAGCTACATTAATATTTTGTGCAATACTGGGGAATATAGCCGATATTTTACAATAACTATAAAGGGAGTATAACCTTTAATACAAGAGACACAAATCCGCATGGCAAGGTCTGTTTGGCTCCCATTACTTTCAACTGCCAAGTTAATCTGCTTTGTCACACTGTGCATTCAGTCCACAGAAGCACTTGTTCTCAATGAGTCTTTTAACCCTTTGAGAGAGAACTTGTCATCGGATTGAGTCCAGCCCTTTGTTTCTATGATTTTGAGAATATGGCTTAGATAACTGGTCCCCTCTGAGTCTTCTTGCTCATCTGTCTTTCTTCCTGCATCTGTTAATAGATGATATACCCAGGGTTGTAGTTTGTGATCTATGCAGCTTGTAAGATTTTTATCCTTCCACCAACAATAGAGCCTAGGTGAGAAGGTGCTTGCAAGGAATACTACTATTTTAACACTTTTTTTTTTAAAACATACTAGAGGCAATACATTTCCTCTAAGAAAGCAGGCTGCTTTCTTAGGGGCAAATGCTATTAAGTTCTTGCCTTGCTGAGGTGTGTGCCTTGTTTGTACAATAGATGAACACATTTCCAGGTTGGATAATAACATAATTGCACAAGGGCAGCCTGCGATTTTTAAAGGAGCCCTGTAGGAAGCAGTCCGTGTAAAGTGAACAGTGACACCCAATTTATAATTCCAGATTTTCACCTTTTCTTTAACATGAAATATACCTTCACGGTGGACCACTAAATCTCTAAATAGTCTTTGTGTCGCTACGGTCAACTTTCCCGAAGACGGTAATTTCTAGTAATTCTAGTAACTCTAGTAATTTCCAAATCATCTGAGTCATTTCTCGTAGAATTTATGACAGAACTTCAAAGGAAAAAAAAATAGTTCAAGATTTTTCCACATGTTTCAGGGAATCTTAGAATTCCCCTGATAGTTTCCTGGGCTTAGGGAAACTTTTGCAAGTGTGGTTAGACTCGAAGTGCTTTGTGCAGTTCCTGAATTTGTTGTCGTTTTAAATTTGTTTATTTTTTTCCTCAGTGCAATTGCTCTGACGTGACTGCATCTTTCTGGTTACGCATTCGCTTCCGAGAACCGTCTCCCACTCAGGTGTGTGGCCTGCTTTGCCACCTGCAAGAGGAGGGCAGGTTGTAGCTCTCTCTTCCTGTCCACATAAGCAGCAGGCACTGTCCAAAAACCAGATAGAGGAATTTGATTGCTGTGCTCATAACCATTGTCACAGAAGTATGCCACCATTTGTAGTGATCAGTGATTTATTATTTTATTCCTGGCCATCCTTTTAGCGTGTTGTTTTAAAATGAGGTTGTACTCAATTGGTATATGGATCATAACTCTAAACAATGAAAGACATTCAATTAATCTGTGAGTACACATTTGAGGCCAGTTCGTATTGAAGGGCTTGAAAAATCACAGAAAATCACATTATTTAGGACTAAACTTGCTTTGCTTCCTTACTGATTTTTAATATTTATTATACTATTTAATTATATAATATGCTATTTAATTATATATTTATATATTATGTTATTTAATTATATGTGATCAAATATATAAACATTATTTCAGTTCAGTTCAGTTTAGTCACTCAGTCGTGTCCGACTCTTTGTGACCCCATGAATCGCAGCACGCCAGGCCTCCCTGTCTATCACCAACTCCCGGAGTTCACTGAGACTCACGTCCATCGAGTCCGTGATGCCATCCAGCCATCTCATCCTCTGTCATCCCCTTCTCCTCCTGCCCCCAATCCCTCCCAGCATCAGAGTCTTTTCCAATGAGTCAACTCTTCACATGAGGTGGCCAAAGTACTGGAGTTTCAGCTTTAGCATCATTCCTTCCAAAGAAATCCCAGGGCTGATCTCCTTCAGAATGGACTGGTTGGATCTCCTTGCAGTCCAAGGGACTCTCAAGAGTCTTTTCCAACACCACAGTTCAAAAGCATCAGTTCTTCGGCGCTCAGCCTTCTTCACAGTCCAACTCTCACATCCATACATGACCACTGGCAAAACCATAGTCTTGACTAGACGAACCTTTGTTGGCAAAGTAATGTCTCTGCTTTTGACTATGCTATCTAGGTTGGTCATAACTTTCCTTCCAAGGAGTAAGTGTCTTTTAATTTCATGGCTGCAGTCACCATCTGTAGTGATTTTGGAGTCCAAAAAAATAAAGTCTGACACTGTTTCCACTGTTTCCCCATCTATTTCCCATGAAGTGATGGGACCGGATGCCATGATCTTTGTTTTCTGAATGTTGAGCTTTAAGCCAACTTTTTCACTCTCCACTTTCACTTTCATCAAGAGGCTTTTTAGTTCCTCTTCACTTTCTGCCATAAGGGTGGTGTCATCTGCATATCTGAGGTTATTGATATTTCTCCCGGCAATCTTGATTCCAGCTTGTGCTTCTTCAAGCCCAGCATTTCTCATGATGTACTCTGCATATAATGCTTTTATTCTTTATTTCAAAATTTTATTGACTACACTAGCCCAGTTAGTTTACATATGAATTTACAGAATCAGTTTTCAAGTCAAATAAAATCTTAGTAGCTTGGATTGGAATGGTATTTAATTCATTACTGAGCTTGGGAGGACTTTCTTATTTACAAGCCAATTGGCTTATCTTTGTAACAGGTGCAGGTCTAATTTGTATCTTTCAGTAATTTTTTTTCTTCGTGTGAGTTTTACATATTTCTTGGTACATTTTTCTCTTAGCTATGTTCTGTTCAGTTTTGTTTTTGTTATTATTGAGAGTACATCATTCTCTATAATATTTTTTGTTGTTAATTTTGTAGGGTAAAATGATTGGTTATTGAATACTTATAACCTGGCCATGTTTTTGACTCTCTATTAGTTATTATGGTCTCCTGCTTAATTCTCTTAGATTTTTTGAGTTCAGTTTTATCTCAAGCAAGTAATGGTCAGTTTCTCTCCTTCCTGATAATAGAAGCCCTTATTTCTTTTGCTTGCTTTGTTCACCAGTGTTGAATACTAGTTGTGATAGGAGCCTGATCCATGATTTTAATGGGAATGCCTGTATTACTTCACTTTGTGTTTCACATTGGCTGGTTGTTTAAGACTAGGAATGTTCTATTTTTGCTGTATTTTAAAAACAGGAAATGACGTATTAGACAAATTTGAAAAATTATTGAGATCATGTGATTTTTTTTTCCACTAATTGATATGATTATATTAGTGCATTTATATTTTGGTGGGGGGCAGGTTCTTGCTGGTAGAGGTATATTTTATTTTATTTGTGAAGTTCAAAAATATTTTATTTAGAATTTTTTAATGTATATTCTGAAGTAATACTGGCTGTAGTTTTAGTGTGTGTGTGTTAAATTTTTCTGTCAAGGTCATTAAATGTCATAAAATGAGTGAGGAAATGTTCCTTTCCTCTTGCATCTGGAGCATTTTATAAAGCTTCAGAGAGTATTCTTTAGTAACATTTTCAAAATCATCTATGGCTTTTGCTTAATTTGATGTTCTTAATTCTTATTAAGTCAATTGTGTTCATTTTAATTTTTTCCAGACAACCTTCTATTTCCTTGAGAATTTTCGAATTTATTAAGTCATATAATTTCTTGTCATTTTTGAAATGCTGCCGTGTTTTTACCCTTTTCATTCTATTCTGTGTCTGTTTTTGTTTTCTCATTATTTTCTTTCATTAGACTGTATAGAGGTTTGTCTGTTGGTGGCAGTTTTGGTTTATAGTAGTGCTTTTTAGAGACCTAGCTCTTGAATTCTACTGCCATTTAGTTTTAATGAATTTATTTCTGCTTTTCACGTTATTAATGCCTTAATTCTATTTTTCTTTGGTTTTATTTTGTTGTTTTTTTTCCCCTAACTTCTTATTAAATTTTATGCTTTCTTATTTAATAATAAACATTGTAATACTTTTCTTATGATTATAGTTTTGGCCATATCTCTTCTCGAGTAGTCTATGTAGTATTATCATCATTGCTATTTTGAACTAATTTGTAATTTTATTTCCTTACCCAATAATTATTTAAAAGTTTTTTTCCCCAAATGACTGAGGTTTTTGTTTATATGTTTGTAATTTCTTTATAACTCTGTGATGAGTATTTTGTATTTCTCTGTATCTCAAATTATAGGATAGGTTTATAGAAGCAGGGTTAGCAGGTCAAAAGTAAACTTATTTTCTAGGCTTTGGATAGATATGGCCAGGTTCTTTTCTGGCCCTTTTGTCCACTGAGGGCAGCTCTGCCTTTTCTGGGTTGTAGGTATCAAAAGTCATCCTCCACAGATGCTGGCTCTCTGTAGACAGTGAAGTGTTGCGTGTGGACTCTGGTTCCCCAGTGATATCTTCTCTTCCTATGTGGGGGCTCTGGGTTGAGGGAACCAGGAAGCCCTTCCTGTCCATCCTCACACAGATCAGAGATGCCCAGACTCCTCAATGCAAGGCATCTCCATGCATCCCAGCTAACACACAGAAGTGTTACTGATGCTCTTTGAGCAACCAGGAAATGTCAGGCCTTTTACATATTTTGCCATCTTAAAATACCTCTATGCATTAAATAGAGTACAGGTGAGGGAACCAAGACTCTGAGAAGTGAGGGCAGAAGCCTGAGCTCCTTACCAACCCCTCCACTCACCAGAAATGCACGTTGTGTTGCTGGGCCACTGCCCATGTTCAGGAGTCAAGTTCTGAGGATTCTTCTCTTGGGAAGTCACATGGGCTTCTCACCTAACCAGCAGTGTACACCTTCTCATCTGAGACCCTGTTCTGCCCTGCTGCAAGTGGGTCTTCTGGGGGCCTATTGATTCCCCAGTTGATTAGCATTTGGGAGAAAAAGGGCCAAACCCCATCACACTCCCAAATGAACTTTAAAACCTCACCAATGTAATATATCGTGCTCAGTCTCCCTGAGGGTGCTTGTCCTCTCTGGTGGGCGGTAAGGGAAGTGAGTCTCAGTAGAAAGGCTAAGTATCTTGTCCAGGAGCCATGTGGGCTGACGCTGGACTGCCCTTCTCTATAGTATTCTTCCTGGCCACCTGAGACCACACTTTGTGGATCATGATGGATGTGATGGCTCTCAGATTCTGCTGGTGTACTTTGCAAACTACATAAAGTTCTCTGCAAAAAATTCTCTAATGGCAGCATCTCCTAACTTCTGATATTGGGGTGGCCTTTGCTCCCGACTTAATCTCCATTTTTTCCTGAATGGGGATGGTTGTTCATGCAGCCCTCAGAATGTGATATCGTCTCTTTCATGGTGGATCTGCCCACGTATTGGTTGCAGCCCCTCCTGCTAGGGACTTCGTATACATCCACCTCCTGCCGGTGCTTCCCAGACTGGCAAAGATTGATTACAGTTTGTGTCTAACCAAGCATCTCTGTCCCCTTCACCATGCATGGGGGTGGCTCTTGGGAGCATGTTGGAGTCTTAAGGTTGTGCTGAGCCTGTCAGATAGGGATTAAAAACTGCACCTGCCTCAAAGGATTACTGTGAAGATCAAATAAGATGTAGCATAAGGCATGCTTCCCTCATCACTGTCCAGTTATAATTCAACTCCCCCTGTCTCCTGCATCTTTTCTTCCCAGAACCCTGGTTTCATACTTTGGGTGTTGACAGCACAGATTATTTTAGAAATAAACTCTTTGTCAGAAATATGTATGTATTCTACATGTCTTCTATGGCTTATCTTTTTATTTTCTTAACTGTGTCTTTTGATAAGTGCAAGTTATATAATTTTAAGGAAGTCCAGTTTGGGCCTTAGTTTAAGAAACTTGGGGCTTCCCTGGTGGCTCAGACAGTAAAGCGTCTGCCTGCAATGTGGGAGACCCGGGTTCAATCCCAGGGTTAGGAAGATCCCCTGGAGAAGGAAATGGCGACCCATTCCAGGACTCTTGCCTGGAAAATTCCATGGATGGAGGAGCCTGATGGGCTACACTCCATGGGGTCACAAAGAGTTGGACCACGACTAAACGACTTCACTTTCTTTTCTTTAAGAAACTTTCTGCCTGAAGGTCATAAAGATGTTCTCCTTTGTTATTTGTAGAATATTCATTGTTTGACCTGTTGCATTTAGATGGGTGGTCTTCTGGAGTTGATTTTGTTATATATATATATATCAGGATAGTGTATCAAGATTCTTTTTCTTTTAATTTAATTTATTTTCTTAAGTGTTGGAGGCTTTACTTCAAATATTCTACTAGTAGGGAAATATGTGAAGACATGAGTGATGGAAGAACAGCATTTTGTTCTAATAGTAACTAAATAATCAGTATCCCCCAAATAAATAGGTAAATAGTGGCAAGAGGCTTATAGAATAAAAATAAAGCATGCAAATGCTTTTGGGGAATAGATGACACTGTAATGTTACTATAGAGGATGTTCTAATAGGCATATCATACCACAGGTAGTGGGGCTTCCCTGGTAGCTCAGCTGTTAAAAAATCCACCTGCAATGCAGGAGACCCTGGTTCGATTCCTGGTTTGGGAAGATCCGCTGGAGAAGGGATAGGCTACCCACTCCAGTATTCTTGGGCTTCTCTGGTACCTCAGACAGTAAAGAATTCACCTGCAATGCAGGAGACCTGGGTTCGATCCCTGGGTTGGGAAGATCCCCTGGAGGAGGGCCTGGCAGCCCACTTCAGTATTCTTGCCTGGAGAATCCCATGGACAGAGGAGCCTGGCAGACTGCAGTCCATGGTGGGGTGGTAAGCACAGCACAGCATCACATATAGTATTCAAGTTAATATTTTGAAATTAATATAAAAATGCTTTAAAAGTTTCTAATTTAAATTAGGAATTTGGGGTTAATAGCTAGCACTATATATATAAAATATATAGGATAATAACATCAACCTACTGTATAGCACAAGGAACTATATTCAATCTTGTAATTCCTATAATAGAAAATGTGATTTGGTTATATATATGTTCTTTTTTAGATTCTTTTTATTTTTAAAGTTAAGAATCTTCTGTTTCTTGAAAGGACCATTTTTTTTTCCCTATGTCTGTGTTCCCTTTAAAATGTATTGATCAACCATATATGTGTGGTTCTCTTTAGCTTATTAAGTGAAAGTGAAAGTGTTATTCACTCAGTCGTGTCCAGCTCTTTGTGACTCCATGGACTGCCAGGCTCCTCTATCCATGGAATTCTCCAGGCAAGAATACTGGAGTGGGTAGCCATTCCCTTCTCCAGGGGATCTTCATCACCCCGGGATTGAACCTGTGTCTCCTGCACTGGCAGGTGGATTCTTTAGCACTAAGCCACCAGGGAAGCCCTAAAAGTATGCTGCTGCTGCTGCTAAGTTGCCTCAGTCATATCTGACTCTGTGCGACCCCACAGACCCATCTGAGCCCAGCTTGGCTCAGTTTTATAAGTTTTGGAATGTATTGGAGCTGTTACCGATATTTGTAGCCCATGGTTTGTTTGGATTACCTTCCTTAGCTAAGATTTAATTACTGGGATGCTTCGAGGTTTTGTCTGTCTTTTAGATATTGATTTTGCTTTTCATTATTTTAGAGACAGAGAAAATAGCCCGTAAATTTCTGGCTATTTATATTTATTATTTCTAATAATACTTGATGAATTATTTCTAATAATACAAGACTAATACTTGTTCAAATTTTTGTAAGTGTTTCAGGGACATTGTTTTGCTTTTGTTTTGCTTTTGTTTTTTGTGAAAAAACTTAGACTACTGTGGGCAAAGCACTAATTTGCCTTGTAAATTTTCAATACTGTATTTGCTTTTCAAACATTTTTTAATGGATTACTTGCCTTAAGTAAAATACTGTGAAGCACTCAATAGAGTTTTAGTTTTTTAAATCAGAAGATAAAATGGGATTACTGGAGAAAATTTGGAAGATAAAAGTATAAATAATGAAAACCACAAGAGTCCCTTATAATCTGGATTTTAAGTGAAGTCTCTGTGTCTGCGCTCAGTTGCTCAGCCGTGTCTGACTCTTTGCCTCCCCGTGGACTGTAGCCCACCAGGCTCCTCTGTCCATGGGATTCTCAGGCAAGAGTACTGCAGTGGGTTGCCATTTCCTCTTGGAGGGGACCGTCCTAATCCAGGGATTGAACCCTCATTTCTTGCGCCTCTTGCACTGCAGGCAGATTCTTTACCGTTGAGCCACCGGGGAAGCCCTAAGTGAAGTCTACCAGTTTATAAAAAGCAGTTCAGTTTTTAAATGACGCTGAGCCAACAACAGTGGGGTTGTGGGGAGAGCAGTCTCTCGGGGAGTGGTCTCTGTGCTCTGCCATGCTCCCAGAGACGCTCCCGTAAGCGAGGGACCCTGCTGACTCACACGGTGTAGCTCTTTCTGGCCTGCCTGGTGGCCGAGGGAAGACTCTGTGTGAGCCAGGAATCATTCTCAGTCTGTTCAGAACGCTCGACTTCCTGTGCCCTCCATTCTTCGGGTTACTTTTCCTGTCTTCAACACCGATTCAGAGCACTCAGAAGATTCCAGAACATTTGCGAGCACGCAAGGAAAATTGCTTAGAATCCGCACTTCAAAAAACCCTGGCTGTAAGAAGAAAGCACGAGGTCATGATTGGAGTCATGGCCAAATGGAACATTTCAAGCACGTTTAAAGAAGCCCCTTTCTTCCCGTAGCACAATGCAGTCATGAGTTCCTAGTGCTCGGGATTATAAAGTCAGCCCTCCCTGGTCCACAGGGTCGGCTCACTCCCTGTCATTTCACTATGCACCCAGCCCGTGCTTCGGCTCAGATAGACCGAGTGGAATTCAGCCTCTTGTCACTTGCGGGTCTTCAAGGGTGTGGGGAATAATAGCCCCGAAGGCAATGGCACCCCACTCCAGTACTCTTGCCTGGAAAATCCCATGAATGGAGGAGCCTGGTAGGCTGCAGTCCATGGGGTCGCTGAGAGTCGGACAAGACTGAGCGACTTCACTTTCACTTTTCACTTACATGCACTGGAGAAGAAAATGGCAACCCACTCCAGTGTTCTTGCCTGGAGAATCCCAGGGACGGGGAAGCCTGGTGGGCTGCCGTCTATGGGGTCGCACAGAGTCGGACACGACTGAAGCGACTTAGAAGCAGCAGCAGCAGCTTCACCCAGGGGGCGGCCCAGTACCCTGCTATGGTACCTGGTGGGAGGTGCCTCATCCCCAGAGACCAGGATGGAAGGTGGGTCTAGGTGTTACATTTGGTCTTGTGAGTTTCATTCGGTTTCCACTTCACTCTTCCAATTTCAAGGAGTTGGTGCAGGTGATGCCGACAGGGCAGGTCTGCGGCAGGTGCGCTGATCAGCAGGAAGAAGGGGTGTGTGTGCTAAGGACCACAGCGCAGTTGAATCAGGTGGTGGTGATGTGTAGCTTGTTCTGGGTGAGCGGTGGTATCATTGGTCCTCCCTGCCTTCTCCCATCCTCTGAGGCAGAGGGCGCAACAAGAAGGGAAGATCAGGGTCGAGACCTTTCCAAGTGAATAAGGACACCATACTGTTTGGTTTAAAAACGCTGGTTTTGGGGTACACGTGTCTCTTTCATTCTGGTTTCCTCGGTGTGTATGCCCAGCAGTGGGATTGCTGGGTCGTATGGCAGTCTTAAAAACTGGTCTGTTTCCAGTTTTTAAAGAAATCTCCACACTGTTCTCCATAGTGGCTGTACTAGTTTGCATTCCCACCAACAGTGTAAGAGGGTTCCCTTTTCTCCACACCCTCTCCAGCATTTATTGCTTGTAGACTTTTGGATAGCAGCCATTCTGACTGGCGTGAAATGGTACCTCATTGTGGTTTTGATTTGCATTTCTCTGATAATGAGTGATATTGAGCATCTTTTCATGTGTTTGTTAGCCATCTGTATGTCTTCTTTGGAGAAATGTCTATTTAGTTCTTTGGCCCATTTTTTGATTGGGTCCTTTATTTTTCTGGAATTGAGCTGCAGGAGTTGCTTGTATATTTTTGAGATTAATTCTTTGTCAGTTGCTTCATTTGCTATTATTTTCTCCCATTCTGAAGGCTGTCTTTTCACCTTGCTTAGAGTTTCCTATGTTGTGCAGCACTGTTTATAATAGCCAGGACATGGGAGCAACCTAGATGTCCATCAGCAGATGAAAGGATAAGAAAGCTGTGGTACATGTACACAGTGGAGTATTACTCAGCTGTTAGAAAGAATACATTTGAATCAGTTCTAATGAGGTGGATGAAACTGGAGCCTATTATACAGAGTGAAGTAAGCCAGAAAGAAAAACACCAATACAGTATACTAACGCATATATATGGAATTTAGAATGATGGTAACGATAACCCTGTATGCGAGACAGCAAAAGAGACACAGATGTATAGAACAGTCTTTTGGACTCTGTGGGAGAGGGCGAGGGTGGGATGATTTGGGAGAATAGCATTGAAACATATATAATATCATATGTGAAACGGATCGCCAGTCCAGGTTCGATACATGATACAGGATGCTTGGGCTGGTGCACTGGGATGACCCAGAGGGATGGTACGGGGAGGGAGGTGGGAGGGGGGTTCAGGATGGGGAACACATGTACACCCATGGTGGATTCATGTTGATGTATGGCAAAACCAGTACAATATTGTAAAGTAAATCACTTCCAATTAAAATCAATAAATTTATATTAAAAAAAAAAAAAACCTCTGGTCTTGTTTAGGGTTGTTTTCAAATTCATGTTAAGTTTTACTCCTCAAAGTCAAATCTAGGAGCAAAAGCACCTTGTGTTACAAGCTGGAAACCTGTACGTGGTCATTTCTTTGTAACAACAGTAATACTAATAGTAGTAATCGCTAAAGTGTATCGACTTTTTGCATCCTTCCAGTAGCAGACATCATCTGAAGTGTTGTATAGATATTAGCACATATAATCTTCGTACTGACGCTAAGAGGTGGGCACCGTTCTTCTCCTTCTACCGATGAGAAACTTGAAGCACAGAGAGGTTAGGTGGCTTTCCCGAGGTCAGCCAGCTAGTAAGTGGTCGGGCTGGGATCTGTAGCCCAGGTGCTCTTTATTCCATTCTGACTGCCTTTTGCCTTGGGGTCTTGGGTAGCTGTGACAGGGTTTCATTTGGGCTTCTGGTTTCAGGGTCACTAATGTCCTCGGGAGTGGACATCTGGCTTTCCAGATGTTCAGTTCATGCAAAAGAGGTTGCCTGGTGTTGGGCACAGATCAGGGGAATTGGAATTAGAGAGTCTTGGTTAAAAATCCCAGACCCCATTCTAGCCACAGGACCCTTGGGCAGGTTGTGTGAACTTCTTACCCTGGTTGTTTCAATGGGCAGGATGCCTGTAATACCTGGCTCTTAGAGGTGCTTGTGCAGGGGAAGGAAACAAGTGTTGTGGATGTACTTCGTCCGCCAGAGGGTCTCCAGCAATGACATTTTTTATCGCGCCGTGTCTGTCACTCACCCTAGAGGCCAGGGGTTTTGCACGTCTGTGGCACCCAAAGGCCTCCTGGGTGCAGAGCTTTCCTGAGAGCAGGAGAGGCAGGTGGCTCAGTGCTGTTGTATCACTCCCTGCTGAGCTTGTATAACTCACAGCAGGAGGGGAATGGTCCAAGACCGTCACCTCTCTGATTATGCGTGAATGTGCTGCTTGTTGTCACAAGGATAGAATTACTGCTTTGCTACTCTGTCCACCAAGAAGAGAGCCTGCCGGAGCTCAGTTAACCAGAAGTCCCTTGGCGGTGTTGAGGCATGCTTTCAAAGCTTAGTTTGCTCTAGATCCCCACGTGGACTTTGACTGTAGATCTTGGTGGCGCTAGTGGTAAAGAACCCGCCTGCCAGTGCAGGAGACACAAGAGACCTGGGTTTGATCCCTGGGTCAGGAAGATCCCCTGGAGGAAGAAAAGGCAACCCACTGCAGTATTCTTGCCTGGAGAATCCCATGGACAGAGGGGCCTGGCAGGCTACAGTCCATGGGGTCACAGAGTCGGACATGACTGAGCACACACAGGTGTAAAATATGTGTATGACACAGTCGCACCGGATGTACCCTTTTCATTTAGGGGCCAGCAGAGCCAGTATCAATGGTGTAATCCACCACCACCCCAGCCACTTCCTCTGATGTCGTAAGTGCATGGTAGATGCCTTACGACTGAACACTCCTGTGTTCAGAGACCTCATCTTTCTTTTGGTTTATTCTGTTTATCCTTCTCCCAGGCTGTTGCCTTCTGTGGTCACTTGTCTTCATCCTTAATTGTATATGAAGAGGTTGAATGTTAAAAAAATTGTTTTTAATTTCCAATGAATGTGTTTATTATAGGAAATAATCTTACTTCGTTAAAGATAATAACAAATAATGGAACACGAGGCTCAGGTGTCATGGTTTTGGGGCTCACTGCCAAGCCCTTTTCAGTGGATGGAGGTGAGACCCAGTCCCCGCACAGCCGTGTAGGGAACATCTCTCCCGACTTGTTCAGACTCCTCTTCTCTCGTCCTCACTTCCACAGCATCCTTGGTAATCCTCTGTCCCAGATATCCCGGCGTACATTGGGGTGCTGCCTCCTTCTGTCAGAGCTACTGTATCAGTGCAGACAACTGTCAGGTCTCTTGTCTGTGGTTCTTGGAGACCCAGATTTTAATGAAAGACGTTCATAGTCTCCGAATTCTTTTCACCTCTCTCTCTTTTATGAAACGAAGAAGTGTTTAAGAACTTTGGGAAGAGAACATCTTCAGGTTTGGGGGCAGCCTCACACTCTCTTTGTTCACCGTTTACTCCTGGGAGCAGAAGTCTTGTTTAATTGTTGCATGCCTATTTTGGTGAGGGCCAAAATGGTACCTGAATACTTGCCTGCCGTGAAGTTGGCGTTCAATACATGTGAGTGGAAATAAAACCAAGGATAGATTTTGAAACATGCTTTGTGATTTCAGCCATTCATTCATTCACCCACCCATCCGCCCACCTACCCCTCATCTCGCCACCCATCCATCTACCCTTTAATTCTGTTATGTGCATGTGCTGGAATGTACTTCCATCCGTCCCTTTTGTTGGACATTAGGTAGTAGTCAAGTTCTGCTATTGGTATCGGTGCTCCCCTGATGGCTTCTAGTCTGGGTCAAGGCAGTCACACTTGCCTGGGTTTCAATCCAGGCTCTATTACATGCTAGCTGTATGATGTTGAATGACTTCCTTGGTCTCTCTGTGCATCAGTGTCCTCCTCTGTAAAAGTGGAGATTTATCAGAATCTAGAGAGTACCTTCCTGAGGATTAAGTCACACAGTCCATTTAAAGCACAGAACTGTGTCTAGTAAGTAAGTACGCGTGCTGCCCATAACATATGATGATGTTGAAACTGTGCACATAGTTCTGGTTATTCCCTTAGGCTATTTTCTGGAAGTGGAATTACTGATCAAAAGCTGTGACCATTTCACAAAGGTGTTTCATGCGCATTGCCAAATGGCCCTCCAGGAGTGGTGTAAATTAGCCAGCAGTGTACAAGAGTGCCCGTCTACCTGAACACCTGCCAATGATGGTCGGTTGTTTTAACTCTTGCCAGTGTTGCGAAAAATGTCAATTCATTGCTTTATTTTTCCAGCTTATATTTCTGGTGAGTTTAAGTATCTTGTATTTATTTCCTGGTCATTTCACTTTTGTTTTCCTTCTACACCTTTTCCCCCTCGCCTTTTCCACTGATGTGCTCATCTGTTTCTTATTGAATCATTTCAGTAAAAATAATAATGATAAAAATAATAAATGTTTCTCTACCATTTATGTCAAGAGTCTTTCCCTCACAATATTTTTTCAAATTTAGATTGTGACACTCTTTGATATAAGAATTTTTAAATGTTTATGTAATTAAAGCTTTAAAAATTTCCTGTAAACTTAGAAAGACCTTCTCTATCCTTAAATCACATATGTGTGTGAAGTGTTTATTTATACCTATGACTGAATTAAACTGTACTCATGTTGGTTGTTTGGAGGTAGATATCTCATAATTTTTTCTTTTTTTAATAATTTTTTTCTTTTAAACCAGTTATATAAACTCACTTGCTTTACTGAATTTAGAATCAAATGACATTTTTATTATATATAAAATTCTAATAAACGTGTACATATATATATATATATGTATATATATATATACACAGGTATATTTTTGACCTTTTTATGCAATTTCAATTTTTATCTCTGCTTATATCAATTGCTTCTTTGTTATAGCTTTGTGTTTTAATAAATGGTAGTGCAAGTCCTGAATTCATTTTTCTTCTTGTTTCAAAAATTTCTAGGCTATTCCTGCTCTTATTTACTTGAAATAAATTTGTCAGGTTTAAGAAATCCAGATGGGATTTTGATTGAAATTGCTTTAAATTTAAAGTTAATCTTGAGAAAATTGACATTTTTATAGTAATGAAACTTCCCATCCACAAATATAGAAGTGTCTTCATTTGGTAAAATCATTTTTTTTTTATGTATCACAGTTGTTTTGTGGATTTATTCATTTAATCCTGCACATTTTTGCTAAGTTTATTTCTAGGCATTTTATATTTTTTCTGCCTCCATAAATACGGCATGGGTTTTTTTTTTTTTTTTTTTTTCTTACTATAGTTCCTAACCAGTTATTGCTGAATGTTAATTAGATCTTTATTTTGTTCAGACATCTTTCTGAATTTTCTTATTCTGAATTCTTTCAATTTATCTCTCTTGAGCTATTTAAATGTATGATGATTTATGCAAATGATTTTTTTAAAGATTCTTTCCTATAGATTACCTCTCTATTTTTGTTTCCTGCCTTATTGCATTGGCTGGAAGTTCTAAAACAATATTTAAAGCAATGATTTTAGGAATCAAGGCTTCATTTTTAATGGTGCAGATTTGTGTATTACAAAGCTCCAAAGGGTGGGTGTCATAGTTGTACCTCTGGATCAGTCTTTCCGGATACTTGTGCCCATGCTTACATTTGGCTGCCCATGCTTACATTTGGCTGTTTCTGTAGTCCTTCCTTCTTTCCCCCAGCCTCTACCACTTTAGACTTAAAAGATACAAAGAAAAAGTATACCTGCAGGATCTTGGGCCT